>NC_060245.1:17050934-17365934 GCF_021155785.1 Neodiprion fabricii
AGTTTAACTCGGGCTTTCTAACTTATTGCAAGACAAAAACGTGTAATGGGTACTTCGTATCAAATGACTATTGTTTGTTAGATATATCGAATCATCGGTGATTCGGTGAAACTGGAAACAGTCTCGCCAGTGTACCGGGTGTTGCCAAGTAAACACCGTAGTATGTTGGGTTGCCTAACACCGCGGGGAAGAAATATCGGTAAAACATACTTACCATGTGATAATTGCTTTAGTCTAGTCCAGTCGTATAATCACTTTAACGTGACTTCGGAAAGCTTGAATTATAATCAACGAAACAACTACCAGGCAGCACGGGCAGTTCCAGCTCATTTGTGAGGACTTTAAACGGGCTACCTACCGATAATTTGGTAGGTCTGTATTACCGATATTTGTACCCCTCAGTGGTAGGCTACCCAACATACTGAGGCACTTACTTGAAAACACCCGGCATATGTTGTACATGTACTGCTTTGACGGTGTTTGACTCGAGCTTTCTTACTAATTGCAAGACAGAAATATGTAACGCACGCTCTGCAACCATTGACGATTGTTTATTAGATAAATTGAATCATCAGCGATTAGTAAAACTCGTTCGTAAAAATTTCTTCAAGAGAACAATAGCGTAATATGTAATATCATTTTTGGTACGACTTTAGATTAATTTTAGTATAACCAAGTATGTGTGCAATTACATGTTTTATTTATTCATTTAATGTCGGCTATCGTGAAAATGAGTTTATCGGTCGAAGAAGTATTGAGAAATTCTTGGAAAGACCTGAGTACATAGTTTATATAAATGAACGCAAAGAATGTTAGATATGTGGAAAATCAAATGAATTCGCTCTCTTTCAGAAAAATGCAAGCATAATACAAGAAAACATTCCATTTTTAGAGAAATGAAGATTGTGTGTGAAAAAAATGAATTATGAAATTTATACAAAATGTAAAAGCTTTGAGAATTTAATTTGTCGAAAATTGTGGAGAAATGCGAAGAATTATGCAGAAGGGAGGGTGAGAAAAGAAATTGACGTAGAAGGAACGATAATTCTTACGAGAAGAACATTTCAAGAATAATCGAGTTTGATCGCCAAATAATTCTGTACTCGGATTTTTTAAACGAACCGTAATATCTGTTATGTGGAAATATGAAGCTAGATTTGTTGGAACGAATGAGTGAATTTTCTTCTCTCCCATTCTTCGACACCAAGTTCTAGGATGCAGAAAAATACATTCATGCGCAGGTATAAAATACATGTAAATATATATTTCACTGGGATTTTAGACACGGTTAGGATATAGCGGATAAAATAAGATGGGCTGAACTGATATTATTACGCCTATACAGAGTTTAAAGGTCGCCTGATTTCCCTCGGGTAGAGCGCTTATGTGAGTGGATAACGACGCCTCGAAGTCAGCCAACTCACCTTGTAAGCTCAATCTGTGCGTGTCGTTCTGACGGAGTACAGACTCGCCATGTTTACAAGACACCCTGTACATAGCTGATCCGCCAACTTTCAGCCAGTTTTTTAACGATAAAGTTTCGATCCGACTGTGACTTGGATATGTCATAAAGTGTATTCAAAGGTATGAAAAAGATGAGAAACTAGTTGATCAATTCTGTCACATTTTTAAATTGAACGATTCGTCTTGGAATTTTCAGCACAACCTGCCGTCGGAAAAATAAGACCTAATGAGTTTTTTGAGTGAAAAAGATCTCATATCTTTCACCACATAAATTGAGGGACGATTGTTAAAGGTGTGTAGAGGTGATAGCGTTAGAGATGCGAAGGTATATAATCGCGAATAATTTAACGGTACGAGCAAACATTTTCGAAGCAGAAAATATTTCGCAGCGAACACATTTGCCGAAACAAACTTATTTTAACGATAGTTGAAAAATGAAAATTGAGTTTTCACTCGTTAAAGAAAATTATAATACAATGTAGAATCGGGCACTTAAAAATTTAACTGTAGGTAAGAATTCAGGAAAGTCATTAATTAGAATTTGATTTACAAGAATCTATATTTCCCGTTGAACTTCTTTTATATTTTGGTAATATCTAAGGTTCAGGTTTTTTTTTTGTCTTCGACAGTTAACCCTTTCATGCATACATTTTTCCTTATATGCGATTCACTTGAAAATTTGTATTCACGGGCTTTTAGGGTCGCTGATTGCAAATTTGAATCCAAAATTTAAAAACTCTCAATGATGGATTCAATACGCTGAATGTTCAAAATTCAAAAAGTTCATTGATTTTGGTAAAACTTCAACTTCCATGGTTTACGGGGTCACTGATTACGAATCTGAACTCGAAATTCAAAAATTCAAAATGACGTATCCAACATGGCGGACAAATAAAGACAACAAGAAGAAAAATTTTGAAAAAATTCAGCAACATCGTTTGGTACGTATCAAGTTTGTTTAAAAATTGGTATGCCAATTTTTCATGGCAAATTAGCAGAAAATGCTTTTTTTCGTGAAACAGTTCGACTTTCAACCATTTGTTTACATGTGCTTCTTTTGCAATGAATAAATGAATAAATAAATTTTACATTCTCTTCAGACTTGATAAATATCTTACGTACCATGCGGGACCAAAAAAACATGGCAATTGTTACCAACAAAATAGTTTAATTAATAAAAAACTGTAAAATACGAGAGGTGGGACGCTGAGAGTTCCAGCGTGAACTGAAGAGTTAAGAGGAAGAAAATTTGAACTGTCTTCGTCGGAGTTCCGCGACGGTGGAAAAAACCGCGCGGCGATTTTGACGCCCTGGGTTTCTATCTATCACGCGCGAATGCTGCGAATGGGAATTTGATATTAGACTTTTTGCCGTCTCCATGTTTTATTGCCAACGTGCCGCCGCGAACAGCGGGTATACCATCAATTCCGCGATTTGAATCCTCGCTCCTCGTCTGCGCCTCCCACCTTACACTCACCTATCCGACCTTTTTCATATTTGGTACTCTAGAATCGAACTTCTCATATTCCATCGCATAGTTTCACCTTCTGTCTCGCTTATTCGGTTATAACCACCACGGTGAAAACTTTTCACGGAAAAGTTTGCACGGAAACTTTGAAAATTTGGAAACTTTGAATCTCGGACAAAGCTTCCCGACAGTTGCAGCTGATTTACTTTTTCAAAAGTAACGATATTCATACTATTGGCACAATTTTTTAGAGATATCGCGATTGAAAAAAAAAATCTCGCCAAAATCCATTGCGAAGATTTGAAGAAAAAGTATTTACTCAGACTTTCTTTAGCCATCAATATACAATCTCAGAATTTTTTCCAAAACACATCGAACTTTCTTGGTAAATCCTTATTGTCGGTGAAATTTAATTTAACACTCTTTGTTTCAACATATTTTTTTCTTTATTAATTACGATAAGTTACCGTTGCTTAAAATTTTTTTAAACTTGAATCAAAAAAATCTTAACCACGTTTAAACGGATCTGAAAATCATATATCTATCGTTGTAAGGTGGTTCGTTTTTCAAACATCTTAATAAATATTGGTAACTAAACTGCGGGCTTTTGTTTAAAGAATGAATGATATATTTTAAGATAGAGACGTGCATTTAGTTCAACCGTCAGGCTAACTACGCAAGAAACACTTTTTAAATCCTGTTGAGAAATGATGAAGAAACGAATAAAATGAAAACATTTTGTATGCATCTTTGAAAAAAATGTAACGACAATTCACTTATTTTTCTCCAACCAATTACAGCCAATGTCTTAAGTGCTGGGAAAAACGAATCAGCATCAATAAAACTTTCTGCGTCGTACTTACGTCTCGAGTAAGAAATTGCGATACGCTGCAGCAGCTGCGGCGTGTTAGGGTGAAAAGCCAGGAGTAATTATCGTCACTAGAGGACTACTAACAATAAGTGCAGGGGTAGTTGTTTCTTCCTATTCGCTTCTCGGGAAATGCGAAGCTGCTGGCTGCAAGCCGGGAGCCTTGAACTGGAGGAAGTAATGTGGGGTGACCTGAAACATCCATATTAAACTGATGACTGGTAGTGTTTCGTTGGGGAAGGTCGTTGAAGGACGTTGGATTTAAGCCCTCCGGAGGTAATTTAGATTTTAATTTTGAGATGTTTACGGATTGAATATGATAGATTTTTATTACATTGTAACAACGTGCTTACAACAAGTTATCGAATCGGAAGAAGAATATGCCGGATATACTAGAACAATGAATGTGTAATATCTAGATTAGGTCTAATTGCAGTGGCTAACTCTATTTGTATGTCACGTGTGACGCATGGATTAAACCGTGAATATAGTTCAAGTTTTAACAAAAACAACAGAATCAAGGCAAATATTTAATCGGGTAGTGCCAAGTGCTAGGTACGTTAAGGATTTTTGAGGTTAAGCACATGTGTATGGTAGTACAAGAAAAAATGCGAATTACAATGAGAGTGTAACAAAGACTTACAAAAATTGATTATCCTACACGCTAAGATGTTTTTTCCTACACGCCAAAATGTTGGTGACTGTAGTGGTATTAATCGATCTGGATCGGGTGTTATTAGAGATTGAGAGGCCGGAAAATTCGAATACATTATTAAAGAAAGAAAGGCTTAGATGCCCTTCGGTAAGCGAGTGAAAACAGAGTGCAGATTTTTTCGGATGTAGTGATTTAATATCATACTCGAGAGTGGAGATTCTCTTTCCGAGATGTCGAGATGATTGACTTGTATAGCATTTACGACTAGTTTTGCTATTAATTTTATAAACAATGTTGATTTGCTCGAGAGTTGACGTTATTATACCGATGGTGTACCGGCTTCAGTATCCAGGTCACTGTCATCGACCCGGCGTAAATGTAATGTGGACCAACCTTCTTTCTCTTTATTAACCCGGCGAATCGTTGACATTGCAACCACGGAAACGAGGCGCGACTAGCAGTTCTAGGGTAGCCGGTAAGTTTATCATGCTGGATGTGAACCGGGCGGATTCCAACGCGGACTTTGAGGACGTGCCCCGTCTGGCCGCAAGCACGAGGAACTCGGGGGAATCCCTTATAGGTAGTTGCTTGAAAGAGAAATGCCGTCAGGAATTTTATTTTACGCATGAGAAAATTTTTTCGCACGACTGGTTCAACTGTTCTGTGGTTGCATGTCCTCATTTTTCAATACCCGTTATCAGGGTCGCGATCAAATGCAGGAAGAGTGAACAGAGGTGTTTTCCTCACTGGAAACGAAACCGAGCTCAGCTTTTGCGTCGCTTACTTATTACATATTTATGATAACTTCAAGATGCTTCGGAATCAATCGATGGATGACTATGTCAGGTACGGGATGGATGATTGTTGATCACGAGCGGCTTATCGATCATCCGTCTGCTACGCGCACGTACAAAGGATAAGGGGAAATGAGAGGGACTTGTATTCAGGGGTTAAATGTTTGATTATACAATTGGAGAGTACATTGAAAAGATGTGGACGAGGCAAAAGGGAAGAGAGGTGAATTTGGATATTGGCCGAATGAAAGATCACTTGAGAGTGAATATATGGAAGAAAAGATGCAAGGGACCGGATAGTTGCAGTTTAGCAGTAGCGGAAACGTTCTGTTGATGCGGTATGAGAGTCAAGGCAGCGAGGTGATGTAAGAAGATCTTGCATTGCATGGAATGTGGGAAAAGAATTTGAGGTATAGAGTACGTAACGGTTGTGAAATTTTTTTTTTCAACCAAGTAACCTCACGACAGTTCAACCCTTTGAGGCATAGATTTGTCTTTGCGGTCAAATTCCTTGTAATTAGGCATATAAGGGTCATCGAGGTTGCTGATTTCAAAAATGGAGTCACCTCTAAGAAATTTTCAATATTCAGAATGGCTGATCTAATCTAAGCGGAAAGGATCAACTTTCGTATTTGTAGTCCGCTATATTGGATCCTCCATCTTGAATTTTGAAATTCTGACGGCGGAGTCGATTTCAGCGACCTCGAAAAACCCACGATTACCGAGTTCCACTTTTCTAGTTACCATAACCTTCCCACAATTATATTTGTTTTGTAAAAATAGTAATTTTTCACACTTTGTTTATTTATAGCGCTCACTGTATTCGCAGTATCATCATAATCGCTAATAAAACATCAACGTTGACATCTTAGAAGTCCAATTTTTCAACAAAGAAAAAAACGAGAGCTATATCTCAAAAATATAAATCTTGAATAACCGATTCAAAAAAGGTGTCTCACATATGAGACGTTGTGCCGCAAAGGGTTAAGTGACTTCAAATCGCTTTAAGCTTTGGTCTTGGGTCGTAGTGTACAACTAACTTGTGCAACCAGGTGCATTGATCCTGAGTTGAAATGCACCAACTGGATTTCAAGTGCATTAACTTTGACTTTAGGTGTATCAATCTGGACTTTAAGTGCATTCATCTTGACTTCCAGCGCACTAATTTTAATTCCAAGTACATTGTTTTCAATTTCAAGTGCATGAGTCTTCACTTCAATGGCAATAATCTTGATGTCAAGTGCATTCGTCTTGACCTTAGGTGTAATAATTTCGAGTTCAAGTGAAACAATCTTGACGTGAAGTACATAAATCTTGACGCCAAGTGCATTAACTTGAATCCGAGCGAGCGTAAAGGCTTCGCATAAATTGAATTGGTCCAATGCGGGACTTTCCCAACTTTTGCCGTTCAACGAATCCTCGAGAACGTTGAAGGTGGAGAAACTTTTTCCCTCTTCGAGTGATGGTCGTCACGTGCCAACATATTTCGAAAATTCAAAGTAACGTGGTATCCTCTACGTGCATATTTATCCGCTGTCGAAATCTCATGCCTAGTAAATTCTAGGCCGAGCTCTTACAATCAGAGCTTCGCGACATGATTTAATGCCCCAAGTTCAGATTCTGTGGAGCGCCCAAAGTCTCCTGGGAGCATATGTCAACTGCGTGTAACACGTGTTTCAGGGGACAAGGAGCGGTGCCTCTTCCACAAGGAAAAAAAAAACCGATACGAAAAGAAGCGGAGGGAGAGCGAGAAGGACCCCAATTTTAACACGATTTCTTTCTTCCATCTCGGCTTCGTTAGGGGAGCACCACTGGTCGAGGGTTAGGTCCACCTCATATTTCGACGTAAATTGCCTTCTTGTTATCGCTGCATATAAGGGGTACAATCGACAACGAATAACGACTGCCACAGATCATGTCGCTTTGGTGATATCTGCAGATTTGATCACATAAATCAAAATTCGTGAGAAACTTTAACCGTTTCTTCCTGCTTATTGTACTGAGAGGTAACGGTGAAACTTACCGAATTGATCGTTCGACTGCGCATGCGCAGAACAATTGAACTCTATTGGTCGGCAAGATCGTAACGGTGCACAAGTTTCGTCTGCAAGGCAGGAGATCCAACTTACTCGAAACGAGACATAAGGTGTCAAAATCTTTCAAGTCAAGTTGTGAATTGAAATTATGTTATTACGATACACGTAGCAGTCATCAGTCGTCGGTCAATTAGCAGAAAAAGTTTTTCAAGCCTTCCCGAATCACAATATCAACGATTCGAGACGTGTTTAACCTGAAAAACCAACATCATCTATACATAACCTCGATAAAGGCACATGAACAAGTCGAAATGGAATGTGTTAAGTTTCACCGTTTCCTCACTGAGAATTCTACAGAGTAAAACCGATTATAAAGGTCTGAGTGGAACGCGGAGAGTCTCCATAAAACGTCAGTCCATCCTGTTGACAGGAAATCGCACAGAATGTCACAGATATCACGGATAAATACCGTTTCTTTTTCAGCCGAGGGCAGGAAATATCAGTTTCAGAGCAAAATAGAATGTTGTACGGAGAAAAAGAGTTGTAAAATTCTGTTAGAAACTAGGTATAAGAAAATACTGCGGAATATCCGACTAGAGTCATTCAGGGAAAATTAGACTCTAGAGAAATGTGTAGATAGGGGCTTACATACGGAAAGTTTACATTCAAACAATGTCTTGCTAAATATTTCTGAATACTTCTTTGCAGAATTTGAAGGTAATCGACGTTAGCACGAGGACATTCATAGCTGTACCTTGAAAACAAAAAAAGCAGATGCCAACGAAACCTATCATAGTTGTGACGTAATATCACGTATCTGAATTTTGAATGCGTGTATTTTTACGTTTTTTGCAGAGGGTTTGTGGACTCTATTTTCCAGTGAATTGGTTTTGGCGCATAAAACCAATTTACTATTAATAAGAATAATTAAATTTAGGCGGAAAGTCGTGTGAGTTGAAACGCGCTTGAAATGCGCGCCATTCTCGTGATGTCATTGTCCAGTATTCCAGCGTGATAGTGTGTTGGAATCCTAATTAAGCACGTTGAGTAGTAGTGTAAATTTAGGTTAGGCATACTAAATGGTGGCGTTCGGAGAATGGCGCGCGATAGAGACCGTTTCAAACGCTGTTTTTAATTTTACATCGTCAGTGTTTTTCACGTAGGCGATATGATAATACAGTCGTTTGAAACTAGTTTTTCATTTTCGTTCGTAAACCGCCTCACTGTTCAAAATCATGAAAATAATTTAGTTCTCGAAGCATAAAGGCGGGTTATTAATTATTACTAACAAGGAAGATATCCCAGATCGATCTCTCCGATTTGATTTCTTTCGTAATAACCTACAGTAGACTAAAGACTAAATGACACGTTTTTTTTTTTTTGACTTGCCAATAAACACTTCAAGGGGGTGAAACCACCCTTCAAAGTAAGGCATTTCAAGGGGTGATTTGGCAGTTTTTTTTTTTGTTTTCCTTCATTGAGAAAAATTACATTTCTCATTTCTTGTTTTAGTAAACTTTTCCAGTTGAATCGGTTAAAAAATATTATGTTCTTGTCTGTGAAACTACCAAATCATCCCTTGACATGCCTTACTTTGGAGGGTGGTTCCACACCTTTAGAGTGTTTAATGGCAGATAAAAAAAAATAGGTGTCGCTTAGTTTTTAATCTACTATAACATATTACGAAAGAAACCAAATCGGGGAGATCGACCTGGGATTCCTTCCTTGTAAGAAGAACATTTGCAACTCAAACAATTGGGTCATATAGATGTACCTGCAATAATTAACTTGACTCAAATCACTTATCGTTATTATTTGTCTTTCACTCTCGAAAGAATTCATTGAATTTTTTTAACCCCTTGCCAGTCTGCACTTTTCAAGATCTTCAACCCACCGCACTCCGCTTTTTCTTCCACAAGGCATGAGTGCGAAGTTGGCGGCGAAACGGTGTGGAAAATATGCTATGAAAAATGCAGTATCTGTAGGGGTGCAGTTGTTCACGCTATGCACTTGGGGCTTTTTATAAATCATTGGCACAACTAGGCCCTTAGCCTAATGGACGGTTACAGTATCTGCGGCAATTTTCTTCCCCTCCTTCGATCTCGAGCGCTCGTAGGTCGGATCGTCGATAATACGTCGCCGGTATAGATATAGACGAGCATTATGCAGCTCGTGGGGTTGGAAACGCGCGCACAGCCGACTGGAATAACGTATTCCCAGTGGAATTCAGGCCGTATCATTGCTGCACCGAGTCATGCCGTCCGTAGCCGGCGTAGTCGAAACGGCAGCTGCAGATCGTTGCTTCTGATTCATGCGCGATAACCTTTGCCCTCCACAAATTGGTCCAAGTATAATGCGAAATATGCCCTCGCAGTTAGCACCGTGAGGCACGAGCCGCGGCACGCGGAAACCGCCGCGGAATCACCGCTGGGAAGCGATCGATCCCCAATTATCTGTCAACATTTTATATCCCCGATCCGCTTATCCCGTGTTGCTGCCTTTGTCGCACGGCCGAATTCAATTATTAATGATGCAAATCCGCCCCTTCAACCCCCAAACCCAACCCTCTGATCTCCACCCTTCCTCGGCATGCGTTCATTTTATGCGTGTGACCTGTGGTGACCTGTAACCACTGCGGAGGGCGGATCCTTGCTGAATGAATACATGAATATTTCCCCACCCTTTAATGTTGTGTAGAGCTGACAACCCTCCATTCAGGGTGAGCAGTGATTCGTTTCCCTCGGTTACATTTTTCAGTCGTGGTGTTACTAACTCTGTTTCATTTATACACCTGTCCCACCGCTGTCACCAGTTTTTTTTTCATGTTTCCTTGTGCAACTTGCATGTAAACAGTGACGGGCAAGATTGCTTTTTGTCAATGACAAAGTAATTATCAGAGGGATATACTTTGTAATCGATACGATAGTGAAATAAAAATTGCAATTCTATTTTGTACATAGAACAAAATATAATATAAACGACATGTTTATTTTTCAGTCTGCATGACATTGGAATACACGTTGACACATTTTTTATTTTATATTCAAGATACCATGAAACATGAAAAGCATTTTGCACGTACGATTTGCGATTAAAATTTACCTTATTTTATAATGCAATAAAGTGGTGCCCAATATTGCACATGAAAGAATCGTAATTTTGAAAAATAATAATCAAGGTGGTAGTAAGGGAGTTATAAATCGTGGTACTTTTTCACGTCAAGACTTTTTTTCAACAGTTTTTCCACAAGAAGCATTTTAACGTATGTGCGGGCGGAGTCACATCGCGTTGCTAGTCATCGATACGTTGAGAAATAAGATTAAATTTTTAATGACTTGTTTGTCAAGAATTACCGACTTATTTTATTATGATCAAGAGGAAACATTTGTGACAAATCGCATAGGTTCTTTATCAATGTATGTTGCTTAAGTTAACAGGCTAGTCATACATATCAAAATTACCGACAGATTAAATGCAAAGATTTCCACGAGCTGCCACAATTAATACACATTCATTCGTCACACTGATTCATTTAAAACTGTGCTTATCAGACAATTATAGTTAATTTTCAAAAAAATATTGGATATTTTGATTCTACTACATTTAAATTTTTTCATTGTAAATGACTTTACGTGACTCAATTTGCGATAAAGTATAACGGACCGTCGAAAAATACACCTACGATCCGATACCTTTGACGAAGTTCGCTAATCACCGATGTCCTCAGGTTGTGACGATCTGCGTTAATAAAATTTATGTCTTCCCACAGGGTTCGTTGGATAATAGATCGTTTGAACTATATTCGAAATTTATATTAAAATTTGGCCATTTTAACGATAATGTTAAAGTCAGTAGAATATTAAGAAATTAAACATGAAGGTTTGAGCACGACCCCAAGAGGAATTTCTGTTATTGCGACCGATCGTGTAAGCTCCTTCTCGTAGCGTGTCTCCCGGTTACGCAGATTCTTCCTGCTCCCTCTACCGTCTTACGTCGTCACCTCATACCATGTTTGGTTTGGCGCGGTTACATTTGAATCTCATAAATTACATCGCATTGGAGAAAAGTAATATTTTTCGAAAGACTCCGTTCATTTTTTACAGAAGAATTTTTTCATCTCATGAAAAGTCAGCCCCTGCAAAATCCTAAATTGAAATCACGTGGTGATGTACATTCCTTTCAATTTGACAGTTGGAATTTTTACTTTTCGGGTGCTTGGTATAATTGGTTTTACCATTTCATTCGGCAAGTGTTGAAGCTGATCTGATGAGCATTGTGATCTCATTTCATCCCCTGTAATTTGCCGTAGTCATCATCGTCTCGTGATAAATTAACGCTGGAATTCTCATATCGTCTGGAGCTCACAAAGATGGTGGTAATACCATCGAATTCTTTTCAAACGAGATAAAACTTGAAATACGATTCAATTGTACGTTAAATTTTAACGAGCTCACAAAAAGAAATACCTATACATTTAAATTTCGAATAAAAAATACAGTTTTTTTGAAGTCTTGAACCCCTTGTCGAGTCATGTTTCCATCAACATCTAGGATAGGTTAGGTGTAGAATCCTTGGAAATTATGAAGTGGTCGAAAGAAATGGTCAGCACATTTTCATAAAATTCTCTGAATAAATAGAACGCTTTTCTGCAGATAACGGAAAAAAGCTTTCTTTATTTCGACCTAATAGTGGATTGAAATATTATTGGTGAAATGGACCTGTCCCATTGCGTGTCCGCTTCTTGTTAGACATTTTTTCCACCGGACCGTCCACCTGATACATCCTTAACAAGAGTCGACATAAAGCTGTAGAAGTCAAGCCAATTACCAGCTCCAGTAGCAACCGCTAAGCGATAATTGCGTCGGTGGTGGTAAGAGGGTAGTGAAAGATAAGTGAGGCAATGCTCTTGAAGTATCGAGGCTGAGTTAGTTTCAGCCACCAATAAGCGGGAAACCAATTATTGTCTCGCGTAGCAATAGCGCTGACCTCGCAGCGGGGAATGACCGTTGGCAACCATACAGCGGTATACCAGACTCGGAATTGAGAGCGACTGATGGATAACCCGATTGTATTTCATTACCTGAGAGAGAGAGAATGAGAGAGAGAGGGTTGGGGGGGAGTTGAGTTGCCGACGAACAGTCCCCCTTCCTGCAGACGCTCACGTATCAGTCACATCGATGGAAAGCGCAGTAAAGGGGTTTCGAGTTGCACGTGATTCTGCACTCTAAGCATCATGTCTGCTACTCGATAGGACAAAGAAACAATGTCCGCGTTACTTCTGGTCAAGGGTGTTATAGGTATCAAATCTACGGTCCGATCGATAAAGAAGGAAACAAACGAAAAGTCGTCGGAGCTAAGGATTGAACTGGAGCAACTGTTTCTTTGTTTCCAATTCTTTGACAGATTACTGTTTGGAACTTGGACTACAATTACTTACTTGGGAAAGACATATGCTACGGATTTCGAGACAAAAAGACCCCGCAAAACCCTTATGGAAATTGGATCCCAGTCGAATTCGCTCGAGTTATAATATGTTTGAGCAGATATATTCTCGATCCAAAGTTCTTATGGACACATGTCCCAAAAATCATTAGTTTCCGAGATACAGGCTTCGGAAGAAAGGTCTAAAGTATCTAGATTTTTTGAAATCTATGGATTTCGTGGTTTTCATGTATTACAAAACTTCACGGGGACTTGAAATCAAACGAATTACTCAAAAACCTGCACGGTTGATTCTCAAAGATAGTCAGGAAGCTGTAATTGATTCCATCAATGCATTGATTTCATCGCTGAGTTGCAACGTCAGATTTCGCCTGAAGAACGAGACCGTCCTACTCCTGTTTTCCACTCGGCTGTGCAGTTTTTGAGTGATATATTTGATTTCAAGTCCCCCCTGAAGCTTCGTAATTTTTCAAAATAACGAAATCCATAGATATCAAAAAATCTACCCACCTCCCTTCCGAAGCTTTTATCTCGGAAACTACTGATTTTTGGGACTCGTGTCCATGAGAACTTTTGATCCAGAGGACATGCACTATAACACACTAAAAATCCAGCCAATTAGACCGAGAGCCAATTTCCATACGGATTCTGCGGGGTCCTTTCTCTCCTGTTATCCCTGCAGGCGATTTCTGGCCCATCGAAAAGCTGCTCCATTAAATTGCAGAAGCCCCAGTAAGCGCATGATAAGAAATAGAGTTTGGTGGTATCCTCGCTTCAGCCAATTCCAGGATCATTCTGTACACTGCAACCTGCATACCTATAACGTGCGGAAGCTGCAGATGCTGAAGAAATATTCAGGTATCTACATTATCGAGCGGGTCTGACCCTTCGCACAATACATTATACCTTCCATACATGTGACCCATACACATACGTCGATGCGGCGTATGGACGTGTATGTTTAGGCATGGACTGCACGGCTGTACGGAAGCGGAAGGCAATGTCCAGTAGAAACTGGCCTCGGGGTCAACCCGCATGTTTGTATACTCGGGTGTACCGGAATATATATGACCACTGCAGTGGGCACCAACACACTCGAGTGTTGCTTCCGCCTACGGTTTATCCGACCACCTAGTTTTGCGAGAAGTAGTACACAGAGGAGCACCTGCTTATTTGCAGTTGGTGCCTCTTCGGCTTCCAGACCGTTCTAGCTACGTTGAGGGTGGATCAGATGTACAGTCAAGACGAAAACATGTCGAAACTGAAGGATTACAACAAAGAGGCTTATAATCAGAAGTTGAGAATTCACGTTCAATGATACCGACTCTTAATTGGTATGGAAAAGAAAAATTTAATTCCTTATACGGCATTTATTATACAGTTTTTGATTTGAAAAAAGACAGATTATTATTAAGCTGGTCGACAAAATTTTGTAATAAGGGAGGTGCTTACTGATTTTGAAATACCTATAATCTACCCTCAACATAAAACTGTATTTATTTTACAGCTGTTACCAGTAAAATTGAATGTTTACCGTTTAGATTTACCTTTTTTGAGTCGTGATGTTTTGGTACTTATAATAAATACCAGTTAGTTAGTTACAATAAATAACAAAACACCCTGAATCCATACACCCTGATAGGTATTTAAAAATTGGTCAGTACCTTTCTTGTTACAAAATTTTGTTGACCAGTGTACTGTAACACCATGTATGACCTCATTTTTGTTAATAAAAATTGTATTTTTGGAAAAACTAAAAAAATCATATTTCAATAAAACTATTCGTATCTGAAATATTCTCATATGAATTCTATTATACTAGAGCTTGTTTCTAACACAATCAGTTAAAAGTCTTCACGTTACACACAAAAAGTGAATTTTTGTTTCACCATAACGAGGAGATATTGTTTTGACCCAATTCAATTTTATCAACCTCGTCAGTCACATTTGTTCAGTCTTAATTATTTCGTAATTATTTTGCTTCGATATGGTTTTCACTGATTAGTAGATTGTTCTTCTCTGTTTTCGTTTAAACTTGATGCATCGACAGAAGAAATCCTCAAGACAAAACGATCGTTTACATCACTGTTAAATTTATATTTGTAAAGTTTCAATTGACTCGAGGTTATTTCACATGCGAACAGTCAGTCACCAAAGTCAAACGTTATAGTTGTAAAAACTTTTTAAAAATATTCACAGTAATTTGAGATCGTTGAAATTGTATACCAACAGGATGGATCATCCGACACTATTTTCTGATCAGAACCCCATGTGCTGTTTTTTCTCTTTCTTTTTTCTTTTTCCAAGTTCCACAAAGCAAGGGTAATAGTTGCGCCGTTCGAATGTTTCGAGACTTGTTATTCGAATTTCGTGCAAATGTTTGAAAATCTGATCTGTAAAAAAAAAAGAAAAACAATAAAACAAAGAATACAATAGTTTCCAGCAAAGGTTTTCAGAGAAGAGAAATAAAAACGGGCATTTACCGACGGAATGCCTGCACCAGGGAGCACGTACGGTATTTTATTCCGAGGCTAGTAAAAGTGGGCAGTAAAAGGCGTCCGTCGTACCTACAAGTACAGAAAGACATTCCGGCGTACATTGACCGTTATACGTTTTTCACGCTGGTACACCGCATCAGCTGACCGGAAACTAACGGCTAAACAGTAAACGAGTGGTCCGAGACTTCAGATACTGTTATTGTGAGGGTAGGGGCGGGGGGGGGGGGGGGGGGGGGGGGGTGGAATTGCGAGGGTAGGTGTGCCACCCTTGTCACGGTTGTCTAGCCAGCCGGCATGATATCGGGTGGAAATCTCCGCGACCGTTGTCTTATCCCCGAACGAGGCGGAATTATTGCCTCCCTTGAACACAACGATTCTCACGAAAGTTTTCCTGCCTCCTCACGGGCCACGTGGAAGGACCAAGGACAAAGGACGAAGGGGATGTGGTCGGGGGCAGGAAGCGAGAAAGAATGAATGTGTGTGTGTGTGTGTTTTTCTGTTTCTCCATTCTTCCCTCTCTCTCTCTCTCTCTCTTTCGCTCTAACCCGCTTTGAGAATCTGTCACCGCAAAAAACCACCCTCTTCTCTTCTCTCTATTTTCATTCACCCTTTTTTATTCCCTTCCGCACGCGCCTAGCTCGAACCCGTCTGAACTCGTTGGATTTATATGAGAGGATCTTGTCGAATTTAACGTAACAAGGAGCTGTCATTTGGTTCTTGGAATGGAAATACCCTTTGGAATAGGATGGAGAGGGATATTTGCACGAGACGAAATGGGGAGATGATGTGTATGTATATTAGATTGGTCGATCAAAAAAATGTTTATCCTCCAAGTTGAAAAATTTCAGAGTTAACCTTGATAAAAAGTAGATCCTCAAAGTTTCTATGCTCTATCTCACTGTCAACCTTTAATGGGTTGCCGGTGATTTTTTATTATTATTATTTTTATTTTCTCTCATGAAATGAGATTCCATTTATTTTCAGACCTTCATCTTTTCGAATTTTATAAGGATCCGAAAAATATCGAACTGTGAACAGATAAATCAGGGATTGCAAAATAATTTTTACTCAAGCATTTTCAATTTTTCACGATGGAATATACAAAATAGCGTCCAAAAAAAAAAATATACATATATAGCCTAGAAATGATTCTACAAAAAATTGAAAGAAAAAACATATACATGTATTTCCCGTGCCCGTTAATCGTGAGATAGGGCATTGAAACTTTGAGGATCTTTTTTTCAAGGCTGAGGGAATAATTTTCAACCTGGAGCATGAAAAGTTTTTTCAACGGTCTGTATAACGTATACAGTTAAACAAGAAATGGTTAGAATGGTCAATCATGATAGGGGATTATTTTCTGGGTACTTTTTGTACCGGATTGGGAAAGTCCCATCGTTCTCCTTCGTCATATTTGACCACGGAGTTTGACCCCGATCTTTCATACAGAGGATGACATGTGATAGACCTCCTCATATGTCACCCTAAAATATATACGGTGTTGAATTTAACGCGGCTTGGTTAATCCTGTTTGGCGTTAGATTCAACGTTGTTTTTTGTGACTTGAAAGAATGCATCGGGTGGACGGCCTGAGTCATAAGTTAGGAAAAGAGAACAAAACGCCAGATATCGCGCGGAAAATTGTTTACAAATATTTACCCCCATAGTGTAAGTGAGGGAGAAAAATTGCCCAAAACCTGAGAATCGGGTAAAAAATACCAGAGTATAATTATTCCGAACATTCGAATTGCATGATTTTTTCTTGAATCTGCTTGGATTTGTTGAAAAGAGTATTGATTATTGTATTAACCGTAATTGATCACACCTCAGTAGAATCGTATAACGTTCACACAGGGTGAAATTCACCCCAGGTGCAAAAAAGTGGTATCCTGATCACAATGCTAGTTCAAAGAGATTAAAAAAAAAATGAATATCCAAGTATTGTTTAAAGATCGCAGAAAAAGCTTTCGCAGTTTTTATAAACAAAATTAGCACAACTAAGGGACTCTCTGACGAGTTTGAAAAATGTTTGGGGTGAAATTTTACCCCCAGTGACTAATTAGTTAACCATCTCGTACCTAAGTTTAAAAAAAAAAAAAAAAAAAAAAAAAACTACGAGGCCCATTCCCACGAAGAAGTTAGAAACATGTTAGGGATGAAATTCACCCCCAGTGACCAATTAGGTTTAATCTTT
The DNA here is from genome assembly GCF_021155785.1 of Neodiprion fabricii. Classification (NCBI taxonomy): domain Eukaryota; kingdom Metazoa; phylum Arthropoda; class Insecta; order Hymenoptera; family Diprionidae; genus Neodiprion; species Neodiprion fabricii. The sequence goes on from NC_060245.1 coordinate 17,068,354, forward strand.
GGAAAGTATGTATTACAATATATCAAGAAGACCATAGAATAACAACTGTTCAGAGGGTCAACTCAGTTTATATCTTAAGTCTATCTTTATAGTTAGCTTCTCTCTCATTGGTTTATTTTTGAAGAATCCGTTTTCCAAAATTTTCTAACGCCCTATTTATAAAACTATTCGTTTCATACCTCTAAAATTTCTTCACTGTAATGTATAACCATTTCCGACAATCTATCCGAAAATTCAGTAGTTTTAAAGAATTGTTCAAAATGTTTTAAATTCTCGAAAACGAGTTTTTCAAAATCGCCGAAAATTCCAAAAAAAAAAAAAATTCAGTGGTTTTCATCAGAACCAATGAATTCATTTTATATGAAGTACAAAAAAAAAAAAAAAAAATTCACTGGAGATTTGTCAGACAAATTTTTGATTAAACAATTTACTAACACTTTTTTGGCATTATCATCCAAAACGAATCGCCTTATCAACTTGGTTACGATTAATTTTTTTCAGATTTTTATCTGACTTTTGGTTGGGAATATACGTCCAATAACACCTTAAGTTGATTGTGCAACAACAATCATGTTTTATTAATGTTTGAAACCATTTTCTATACCGCGAAAGTTCCATGTCTGTAAAAAGCCTAGGCATGAGTCTCGAACGCTGAATGGAGTCGAAATTGGGTTAAATCAGAGTTTTCTTTTGACACGGAAAAGCGATGGGAAATAACTCGCCTGAAGCTGACCTTTGGGTAAACCAGGACCTCTGCCACCGGGTGAAAATTTTGTTGGATGAAATTGTTGTGAACTTTATGGAGCGTATGGGTATCGAAGAACCGAGAAGAGGGAGGGAATATTAGAAAAGAAGTCGGGGTGCGCGTTGGTACATAAAAATAGCCATTCGTATATTTGGGAAGGTATCAGCAATATTGGCTGCACATCGCGATCATAGCCCGGAAGGCAAGGACCGTACATTCGCGAGCTATTGTGAGAGTCGGTATCGTGCTCGACGGTTTTATGCACGCCGTTAGCCAAGCAATGGCCCAGTTTATCAAACGGAGTGTCGTAGTTTCTTATCTTCCCGATGCACGAGAGGCGTGCCATTTTATTAACTAGTTCTGGACCTTTCCTCAAGTTGGCCAATTATATGATAGTTTAATTTTGCCAAGATAGCAAACGTCCGACATGCTAATTGTTAGATCTTTTGAAGTTTTTGAATTGTACCTATCAATGAAGTATTGTTCAGTAGTTTTTATATTATATCAGATCAAGTGACCTCAAAATTTGGTGTTTTTCAAAAAGTTTATTGCTTCATAGTTTTTCTCACGACAGTGTTAAATTACTTCACAACTATTCTTGTACATTGATAACGAAAGTTTCAATTCGATGCTTGAATAATTTTTTATGAAGTTACATGATTTTGTCAATTTTTTAAACTTGTTGGAATACCATTAATATCCGTTATTAGGCAGACCGGGTAGAGACTCTTGTCCGGTTTACGTACTACCTACTATTAGGACAATTGTGGAATTGTTTTAAGTTTTTATGCAAAACACTGCAACGTCAGGAAATTCATTTTTATATTATTTAAACCTGTATGTGGAATCAGCCGGGAAAGTATAATTGTTTAATAAAATTTGTTGGCAGTTGAAATTTAACGTCAGTCGAAGAAGTTTGGAGTTTAACTGACGTTTATCATTGGTACCAGAAACTTTTCTAACGCGAACTCTGAATGGGTTAGGATGGGTAACATCTGATTTTCAAAAAATCACTCTAATCTAAAGTTGCAATTAAAATTCGCGTAGTCCGGTGAAATGGTGGAACAGCAGAGGAATCATGGAGTTGGAACCCAAGTGAAATGTGCAACAGAAGCGAAATCATGGAATCGGGTAAGATTAAAAAGACAAAAGCGTAATAAATCGACGTGCTTGTGGTATTGCGCAACTTATTGAAATCCGTTTATATTTAATAGTGACTAATTGTACGTCCCATATTTATAAATGCTAGAAGTTCATTTAATGCGAACTCAGAGGAGGTTAGTTTAGGTTAGGTTTGACTTGATTTTCAAACATTTGTCCAACCTAAAGTTGTAATTGAAATTCATGGAGTCCGGTGAAATAGTCGAATAGCAGAGGGACTATGGAATTGGAACCCGAGTGGAATATGAAACAGAAGCAAAATCACGGAATCGGGTAGGATTGAAAATATGACAGAATAATGAATCGACGTGTTTGTAATATTGCGCAACTTATTGAAATCCGTTTATATTTAATAGTGACTAAGACCCATATTTATTAATTAAATGTAATTAGAAGTTCATTTAGGAGGTTAGGAGGAAAAGGAGGAGGTTAGGTTAGGTTGGGACTGATTTGATTTTCAACAAATTTGTCCAACCTAAATTTCCAATTCAAGTTTGCGGAGTCCGGTGAAATGGTGGAACAGCAAAGGAACCACGGAATTGGAACCCAAGTGGAATGTGGAACGAAAGAAAAATCATGTAATCGCGTAAGATTGAAAATACAAAAGCGTAATAAATCGTCGTGTTTGTAACATTGCGCAACCTATTGAAATTCGTCCCTTATTTATAAATATCAGAAGTTCCTCTGACGCGAACTCCGAGCAGGTTAGGTTAGGTTAGGATCTGATTTTCCGAAAATTAGTCCAATTCCTGGCCATCGTCGTCTTTTATCTTCGCGTTGCGATCTCGTCCCTCTTCATCTCCAATGTCAATGGCTGCATCTCCGTAATAATTATAATTCATAATACCACGACAGAGACACGCAGTGGTTCGACGATCAGATAACTGGTCATATCATGTCGTCTATTTGTCCGAGTGTTGGATAACAATCTGATCTTGACGCGTCATTATTTATCAGACTAGCGGCCGTCGGGGCGACGAGTGGTTGGATGCAGGATGATGTAGTCGTTAGGAGAGCGGACAAGGATTTGGTAACTGGACTGGTGGTTCAACGCGTCACGGATTTCACGGATCGACGGACATATCGCGTCGAGTCGAGTGGAGTAGGCGGTCAACTTTAACCCCAGGCCTTCTCACAGCAATAAACCCGAGTAACCGAGAACTTGAGTATCTCTTGGAACGACTTCGGGACGCCATATTGGCGCTAAGAGCGCTCTCGCCGCGTTTTCATGATGCGGCCTTTTTGTGTAATACACTTTCCTGCCCGATCGTGCGGGCTCGTATTGACACAGATAAGGAGAAGATCTGCCTCGAGTCGAATTGCGGCTATGGTTGAAAGGATTATTCGATGCTCAGCTGCTGTCTCGATCCCCGCAGCGTCCCCTTTCATCCCCGAAAATCCTTCGGACCAGATTCGGGCTAATAACCTTTCATTATCAGGGCGCACCTTTGACCTGAAAACTTTACCCAGATTACTAGGGTTCTCATGACTTGGTGATCCAAATTTCAGCAACGTTGTTTCCGAAGTTTGGCTGATTTTCAAAACTCTCGAAGTTCTTGCTTCGAATTTAACAGTCCTCAGAGGTGATAAGTCGTGTAAAGTTAGTCAAGGCGACAAGAGTAAAACAACGTGGTCTCATAAGTGGAACTGAAACGAACGTGTTGAATATCGTCACAAATATTGATCACAGACACAATCTTGTGCGCAATATTTTTATGACCAGTCCTGCAGGAGAGTCGAGGGAAAAAAAATTAACCTCAGGGCTTTTTGAAATGAGCTTCAATTAATTTATTGAAATTGGATTTTGGATTTCGTACATGGTACATGAAACAATTGTGTTTTATGAAATTTACTTTTACCGGGTTTTGCAGATCAAGCTATTCTACTATTATTTTATCACCTTCTTTTTTTGTCTCGAGATTTGTTCTGTTTCGACTGAAACGGCTGGAAACCAGAGATTTTATAACCGCGAATGCAGTAGCCGGTTGAAATTCTCGAAGATACTTTACTTTCTGAAGTGCTCGCGATACGCGTATACGCCCTCCATTTTCATCGAATTTCTTTTTGTAAAGAACTGCGGTGGTCTCGTCGTCTATGGCTTGTTGAGACGATTCAGGCAATAGTAATACATCTGCTACACGTGAAAGCAGCCAATCTATTTTCCTAAGGTTCTTGTGAAACGGCGAGACTTCGAAAAGCTCTGTCATGATATGGAGTCTGAGGACTTTTCAAGAACTCGTGTGTCTCGAGTATTTTTTATCCACACATTTCTTTGCCTTTATATTCGGAATCTAGTTTCTCTTTTTATCATTTTATATCTAGGAGTTTATTGCTTAGGTACTCCTTTGAAGCGCAAACATGAAAGTATCTTCTCGCTCTACGTACTCGGGTCGTAATTAAGCAAAAATGAACCCCGTGCCGGTGCAAATTGACTCAATATTTGTCAAAGAACCGGTTGATGAATCTGACAGATTTCATAAAACAAATTCTTTTTCATTAAACACGAGGTTCGTAAAAATCCAACTTTGTCAATGTGTGGAATTTATCAATTTTTTTTTAAAACGAAACGCTTTTTTCGTTCTATAATTGGCTTCTGCAAAATGTGATTTTCCTGACGTAATGAAGAATCTAATAATTGCATCGTTGCCATAATTTATACCAATTCAATATTTTTATCCAGGTAATTGAGTTGGTATTTTTTAAACCAAATCAAAATCGATCGACTTCAGTTACCTTATTTAACTATAAGGTTTCTAGATGACTTCTCAAAGCAAGAATTCTCGGGAAGTCTGGCCTTACGCGAAACAAGAGAAAAGCATGGAGAAATCGCGTATTAATTGTACATAATTGCAGACACTGTACGTAACTTTAACTTAAAGATTGTTTTTATGAAGATACTTCAGGTACCTACTATTTGTGTAATTAAATGACTGTGTGATTATTATTTTTATTTATATCACAGAAAGTAAGCCAAAACACACATTCAAAGTACCTACATTTGAATAAAAATACAAATTAAACGTTTCGTAGGAAGATGGAAAAAATTTAATTCAGCTATCTTCGTTGGTAAAATGTGCAAGTAATTAAAATTTTAACTCAAACAAAATACCGAGTAAATAATAAATGTTGACGATGATGTATAAGCTTCAATTTATCTTGCATTTAATTGACAGAGATTTTTTTTAAGGTTCTAGAAATTACTGAAAAATTCGAGAATCCCCGGGAATTCCTAGTCGAGAATTCTCGACTCCCGAGGAAAAAAATAAGTCGACAAGTTCAGAAACCGAATGCTTAACCTATAACCTTCGTTTCGTCTTTGGATTGCTGAAAAAATCTTGAAACATTTATCGTAAATCGTTAATCGCTGTTCAAATTTTACCTCTAGAACCCGGAGTGTAAAATCGAGTGAAAGCTCACGTGATGCCGCGGCTTGGAGAACACGCGAGATAAACCTTCGTAGATTACGGTGAGATGAGGTAGGGGGTTGAATTTTGCGGGGCGGAGTGGAGGAGGATCTCGGAGAGATCGGTAATTTCGAGAATCCGCAAAACATAGCCAAGGGCTGTAGGAATATTTCTCGCTAGTTAGCAATCAGCAGCCGGTCGACCCGACTCAAGTTTATCTCTCGCATGTATCGCATAAATTTACCAATATCGCAAAGTGTCTCAGGCTGGCTCACGGCCCCCGTAACTATATCTAACCAAACAGACCCGAAACCCGACTACTAGACTGTAGGCTAGGTTGAAACTGATTGTGAACCTTAACCCTTTTACTCACGCGATTCAGTTCTTTTTCGGCCACGAAAGTGCAATTATACGTTTCGTATGAATTTTTCAACTGTGAATGCGAATTTGATGTAAAAAATTTATCCAAATTGTAATCAGCCCCTAAAATGGAGCGAAAAAGGGGTGCGTTATCAACATTGTTTTAGATAGTATTCTTCAATGAGATTTACATGAATATTTATTTTGAGATAGTACGATTTTAGGCCGAGAATGGGTGCACCCCTAAAAAGGCTGAAAACTATCCCTATCCACTGAATTTTGTAAATTTAGTGGTCATTCTGAAATCTTAGTTTGTCAATCAATGAATTCCAAGCGTTTTTAACACACGTTAATTATCAACTTTCAAAATTAATTTTTTTTCCATATCCTTATTTATAACATTTGTAAACGATTATGGATTCACAAGAAACCTTAATCCTACCACAGTTTAAATATTTCTTTTACTTGATAATGCAAAAAAAAAAAAAAATCAGTATCCTGCATGGAATATAATAAAATGACAAAAAAAGGTACCACTGTAATGGCTTCTGTGACTGAAAGGGTTAAAACATGATCCAAACAAGAGTATTACGGAGTAAAAAAGGAACAAAGGAAACCGAAGTCAATTAAATTAAGTTTGAACCAAACAACTTTTCCTCAATACAAAGAAACGAAGAATATGCATAACCGGCAACTTTTAGGACATGATATTAAAATGGTTTTAAATTCATGTCGATATCGAGGGGACAGTTTTCTTCTAAAACTTGTCAGAATATAATTTTCAGCCATTAATTCCGAACCACTGTTTCTTTTTTGTTCTTTTTGAGCCTTGGTTGGACTGTTGCACACTTGTCTTGAACTCGAATCCTCAGTCTAGAAGGCCTCGACTATTTCTTGCGCTCATAATTTCGAATGTACCTATATTGTACACAAAATCTACTGTAATCACTACACAATGCCCCGAATTATTTACGACACTCCAACGGATCCTCCCTCCTTTCCTGGAAGTAATGTAATGCACCTCCTTATCCATCTTAGACGTATTCCACGTATATGGATTCTATTATGCTTGTACAGATTATCCACCTGTAATACACTCGTGGGGGATTAAGGACGAATGGAACCCATAGTCCGAATGAAAATTTGAGATGAGACAGAGGTAGCTTAAGAGGTTGAATGCTTGACTAACCTTTCAAGAAGAAGGAAGAATCTTTTAAAAATCTCTCCCACAATGTTATTTTCGTCAATGACGGTGAAATATTACTCAAGTGATATCTGGATATTATTCTACTAGACAAAAATAAGCTCCGAGATACGTTGGAATCGGATTGAAAGCACCAACGCTTAATTCACGTCTATCACTTAAAGTACAAGGACATTATTGTATTCGTCTTCACCATTATTGGCACGGATAATACTGCTGGGGATTTTTTTAAGCAGTTTATTTCTCTTTTCTCAACTTTTTATACAGACTGTGGGTTCCATTCATCCTCAGCCTCACTGCGAACCGTTTTTTCCTTCTCCTACAAGTATGTACGGTTGCATGTATAGTTGTGTACGTTAAGTACCTCGTTACACTCCGCGGAATATCAGATATATTGATAACATTCAATAACCGTAATCTGTTTCCTCGGTTTCCACTGTATTTCCACTTGATTAATTCTCCGGTTGTCTAGATGGATAAAGCGAAATTGTTTTTTTTTTTTTTTTAGATAATATCACCCGGAGACAATCAATTCGAAGAACTATGTATTACACGCTGTTCTCTATTAAGATTGCCAAGATTTTTCGGGGTATCAAGGATTTTCAGAGATTTAACAGGATGATTAATCGTTTTGGATTTTTCAAGGTTTTGACTGACTACACGAGACTTTGCGGGATACTGTAACAAGAATACTGAAATCTCGAAAGATCTTCATTGGACTTCCGAGGATTCAATGCATTTTTCAAAATCTCATGATACATCAATGATTTCAAACAAATTCAGATAAAACTCAATTGATTTCGCAAGACTCCAAATTAAATCCTTCATCATTTGAATAAAATCATTTGTACATGATATAATAGCATAGATAGAATCATTTCATAAGACTCCACGATATCGTTGATAGTGCATTTTGACGTATACCCTTCGGTGAACCGATGGAATTTTCATTTCTTGGTGCAAAGCCCATAAATTGCAAAATTACACTCAGCAACTCGTCAATTTTGACATCAAATTTTGGAAAACACGGAGAAAGTGAAATCTTTATGGAGAGAAATCATTTCCTGCGAAAAAGTGACGAAAAAGTACAATAAAAAAAAAGAAGAAAAAATTGGTGAAAGACCGACAATACGTGTCGAGGTCAACAGCCCGGTTCCGGAAGCTCAGTCTCAATTCCCCCTCCGTCCCGTATAACAGGAAACAAGAAATTCAACTTTTATCTTGTGACATTCACGTCCCGTTGGGAAGCTGATAGGATCCATGTCGTGGTAGCATGTTACAGACGTGATATATGATGTACGAATGCGAAGGAAACAAACTCTGTTATCCGACAACAAATGAGAGGCAAATTTAAACAAATATCTTTCCTTCCTTTTCATCGGCTTGTTGTTACGGATCATTTTATAATGGACATGAAAATGTGTATAAGTGCGGTAACGGATGATAGAGAACAAAAAAATGAAGATGAAATACAACGGTGTTACCGGTCAACAGCTAATTACTAATACAATTTGTAATTGATTAAGCTTTGATTTGTATTCTTATTTTTTTATTTTTTTTCGCCAAAATTACAATGACAATTCATTTCGTCCGCATTACAAAATAGAAATTATCTACTCAATTAGAAATTATACTTGATTGATTACAACTTTGACCATCAGTAGACGACACTAACAAGAATCAAACCAAAAAATCCGATTTCAGATTGGATTGCTTTCAAGCAATGCCAAACCACTGGAAATGTACGAACCCTTAGATTGATTCAAGGTCACCGATGTCGACGATTACACCGGTGGCCTTGAAGGTATCAGAATCAATCTTAGGGTCTGTACATCGGTAATAAAAATTGGCTTGGAAAATTGTTTTTCCAGTTTCATTTTTTGCTTTTTCAACTGGATGAATGTGAACTTTAACGAGTAGGTAGTTGGGACTGATGGGGGACTAATTTGTCGGTTGGCAACAAGGGTGTTCGTTCGTGTTCATACAAGGCTTGCACACGTGTATTACCCTGGTGTAATATCCACTGCACGATACACCTATTGTGTAATGCAATTTTTCATCGTTCCTTGTTTTTCTCCCGGTTATTATTCGCCCCAGCGATACGTCAGCAGCCCCGTAATCTCATTGTTTAGCTGCCAGTTACGTTAATGAAAGCGAAAATGTCCAGACAGATTTATCGATCATAGCCAAAGGTGCGCCTGGATTGTGTACATGCGTAAAGCTAACAGAAAACAACAGTTTCATCAAATGTCACGAGCAAGCGAATGGCACAGACTTCAACAATGTTCTGCGATTTGAATAGCTTGACGAATTGTCCAACCATTTAAGAGAAGATAATACTAAAGCCTCAAGTGCTTGTCTGAACGGCTATACTCATAGGTATACATACAGAAGGCTTCGTTTGCACGATTGTTATCGATAAAGTCAGGAACTGTTGTACCAACTTACGTGAAACTTGTACCAACGTCTTCCTCACGTCTGAAGGAGTATCAATGGCTAACGAGTTATGTATGACATCAGTTTTCTCTTCACTTAGATTATATTTGCATAGAAAACAGTGTTCAGACAATCGGGGTTTCCGTACGATTGGTTCTTCGAAGTCATTTTGCTATAAAATGTCAGATTACACCGTTTGAATACTCAAGGCGTGCTATTGTCTCCTAGTTTTTGGATTAACGTCCTCGTGCCTAATCGTCAGGCCTGCAACGTTGACGATCAGACGAGCTTGTCACGAGTATCACAAGAAGATCGAGATCCGTTTTTGCTCGCGTCTTCATCGCGCAGAGGGAAAATAATAATGGCAATAACTGTGAATAGTGGGTAGTAAAAATGACACGTGTAACAATATCGTTGACAATGGTGCGTAAGCTGCATACCTACCTAGCTGTGATTCATGTGTACCGAGGACGTGCGGCAACATTGAGCATGGGCATGTGAATAAAATGCGGTAAGGCAAATTAGCAGACAATGGTAGTGAAGGTATAAGGCGGTATGCCGGGGAGGAGGACGTTCGCATTATACGCTAAAGGCTAACAATAGAGCCTTGTGGTACAACAATGTGACAACGGCAGAGCCTGCAGAGGGATGTAATTATCTCCAGCGAAACAGGTAGCGTTACGCATCACATTGTCCTGCAGATGTCAGCTCACAGCTTCCCTGATTCCTCAGCGCTGCCGTTACACCACGATACAGGGTGTTTCCGAATAAATAACGTTCTACGTTGGATTGCCTATCACAAAGGGGCATAAATATCGGTAAGATAGAACTACTGATTTGTCGGTATGTAACTCGGTCAGTAGCGCGTTGGCAGTCCTTGCGAGTTAACTGCACACAACTTGGCAACACGAGAAGTTCCAGCTAACTCACGAGGATTTTAAGGTCATGTAGTATTCCTACCCTTACCTTTCGTTTATTCAGTATAGAAAGAAAAACGCGAGTTTGCACGGTCGGTAAGAGTAGGAGTACTACATGACCGAAAACTTGTTATCTACCGATAACTCGGTACGTCTGTAATACCGATATTTGTTCCCCTCGGTGGTAGGCAACTCGACATACTGTGACGTTTACTCGGAAATTCCCTGTATACGTACACCCGAGGTTGAGCGAGGTCCGAAGCCCATGAACAATAGTCCCGTGATTGATTCCTAATCATCCTAATTACTTGTTGTTCCGCATATAATACCAAACGATTATTGATAATCTGTCCGACGAGTCGTGGGGACATCATTGTACGATAGATGTCACAAAAATCATTAATTTTGTTCGAGTAAAATTTGGTTTCGTTGATAGTAATTGCGAAAGCGTAGACATTTCGACTGAAAAAATATTTGGTTTAGTTATTCTTGGCCACTTGCTAAATAAGGAGAAAAAAAAAAAAAACACTACGAAGATTTTAGCTAATCACAGTCCGCATAGCAGGCGGCGGTTATCTCGGCTAATTGATTCTCCCTGTGGGATATGGGGGTGAGATTTTAATTGATGATTTTAATTACCTCCGCTTACCTTCGCGGTTGTAACGTATATGGCTGATCCTCTTCGAAGATCAATTATACCGGCGTTAAGAGCTTTCGGGCAAGTGTTGGTATATAGGGCGAACCGTTAAATCGTAGTGCTTAACTACCATGTATCAATAATGTATCACGTGATAATTATTATGATGTTGTACCGGTTTGAAAAAGAGATGAAAACAGAGGTTCACTTAATTTAAGTATGTACCAGGCGTACAGTCTGATCGAAGAAGCGTAAAAAGGGCAAAGCATTTACTATCAGGAGCCTGTATTGATTTTGCATCGGTTGTTCTTTTTTTTCCCCCTTCACGTCATTCGAAGATCTAGACAAGAGTTGAGGTTGGGATAAATTTTAGGCAGCGCATTAACGAGCAATCGAAATGAATCTTTGCAGCTTGCCACGGATTTCAGTTTTTTCAATTGAAAAACGGCAAAATAATATTATGTTTTCAGAATTGTTGACAACTGCGATTCTTTTCATAAAAAAATTGTTAATTTTTTTTTTCTTTCTCCACCTTACGAAGGCACTGTTGATCCGACTTGATCAACCTTATTACTCCTGTTCGGTCTTTACTTTGTATTACATCCTTGATTGTAAGTGTAAAAAAAAAAAAATCTTTCTTTGAAATTTATGGTTGTAAAACTTCACCAAAAAAATTATCGAAATACCCCGTTGCTTTTATTTAGACATTTCATGAGTTGTCATGTCAGAGAAAGCATTTCCGAGATAATTCTTGGAGGATTTAATAAAACTTTGAGGGTAAATGTAGGTGTAAAAATATAATAAATTCTTGTACCGTACAACGGTGAAAAAAAAAGTGTGTCTTGAAAACGTTTTTGAAGACATCTGATCGTTTTACGATACATTTTTTGTTCCTCAATTTTGGGAAAAGCGATTGGAGTTTCGGATTACGCAAAATTTTTTTGACAAGTATTCTTTTTTCACAAGGCTGAAAAACGCGAGAGAACCGTTGTGAGACTTGTTTGCGAAAGCCTCGTGAAAACCGGATTGGAAATCTGCAATCGAAACTCGACAAGTTGGAGAAATAGGCTCACGCGGAGTTGAATCGAAGAGACGGGAGGGCCGGAGTGACTGGAAATTCCCTGGGGTGAAGCTCGATCGAAAACGGGTGGCTGCGAAATTAAAAACTCGCGTAAGGAACCCGCCTCGCTTTTTCCCGCTCGGGTAGAAGGCGAGAAAGTAAAATCCCAGAAGCTTATTCTCGTGTGGGGAGAAAGAGAGAAACATATTTTCGGTTAAAATATTACCCGACTTCGATTCGGTTATTTCGAGAATTTCCGACAAATCGGTACTATCGGATTCTTGTAGGGTATTGAAAAGTATATTGAACTGCAAATTTCGTCCCATTTTTTGACAATAAAGAAGCTGCTTTTTACTAGTGAATTTATTCTGCGATAAACATGAAAGGATGACAGATTTTTAGAAGGATCAGCTTTTGGAATTTCAACTCGATTATTCATCCCGTTTTTCAAGCTGCATCATGGTGCTAAATTTTTAAGGATTTCAACATTCGTTTGTACGAATTTCGAGAAATAATTATCCTGACAAAAGAAGTGGAGAACTTTTTAAACTTTCTGAGAGCGTACGGGTTATTCGATAGAATGATTTTTATTTTTTAACGTAATGTAATATGAAATGTACAAAATATTCGATTGTAATGTATTAAAATAATTGTGATATTGAATCGATTGTGAAAACTCAAATTCAATTGTAATCAGCGATTAGACGTCTTTAACAATGAATTTAACACAATTTCCATGTTCTGATCTTATCACAGTTTACTTACAACTTCAAACGATTTTCTTTACTTCGTATGATTATTAAAATATGGAAAAATCAAATTTCGGCCAGAATCGTAGAATATTGACAGTTTTTTCGATTTTACATCCGCCGTATTGGATCGGCCATCTTGGATTTAGAAATGATCAAATTTTCACTTCAGATTCTTGATCATCTACTCAAAAAAACCGCGGGGTAAAAATCCAGAGGTTAAAAAATATCGAGTTGAAAAAAGTGTGATCGAAACGGTGAAAGGATATTGTACGATCAAACTTGAAATTTTCTACTCAAAATATATTTCCAAAAAGTGAAAAAAATGTCGGAGATTGTTTTTCCCAGTCTCTAATTACGCACGCTTGCGCATGCCGGATAATATATCAAGGAAGTAAGGTCACGAGGTTAACGCAGAAGTGTAAAAACAGAAATCGGATCGTTACGAAATCGTTAATCTTTCGAGAAATGACCGGAGGAACTTTTCGCCGATCGTTACCGAAGCGGCATCCCGCAACGTAGATGGCACAGAGTGGTAAAAACCTCGGTCCCAAACGGCGGGCTCGTAAATAGAGATCGTAAATACTTTAGGAAAGGTTCGGCGCGTACACCTACACGTGCGTAGGTATGTATCGACGTAGGTTATGCATACCTACGACAAGTGTGCACCATGTAGACGCGGTGGGTGTATAAAATTTTTATTACACTGTATCCAGGTTCGAAAAATATTCCAAATGCAAGCGTATCCCCGGTATATCCCACTATCGCGTTTTGACGGAAGCTTCGAAGTTAGAAAGCGTTCGGTATATACCCCTAACCGCGGGGTGTTCGCCCCAAGTTCGACACCCTGGCAGGCTAGGCACTCAGGGATGAGAGCTTGGAATTGACCGTCTTCTTCGTCGCGGCATAAAACTTCCCATACCGCAAACCCCAGTCGCCGTACCGCGGATCTGATCGAGGCAACTGCGACCCTGTGATAAATTTTTCTAACGGACAGCCGTGGAAGCCTCTCTAGAAATTGAATTTCAATTCGAAAGCGGGTATCTCACGCGGAGTTCATGCAAACGCGGCTAACGCGAGTCGTTCAAAAACAGGAGATTTTCACCCTTCTCGCTTCCGTATCAACTTATACCCCGCACATTTATTATTTATGCATTGCGGAGCGATTGCAAATCAATTTTTACCTCAAATACCTCATACTCAGGATTTTGTAACCCGTGTGGATTTATTTATTTTTTTTTTGTTTTTCTTTTTACTCACTTCTCATTCCAACGCTCCACGGTTTTCCAATTATTGGAAACGTTGTTTTGAAAACCTGCAAATTGTTTGACCGTGTATGCCTGAAAATTTTCTTTGAGATGCACTGTTGAAAATAATTTGGAATTTACTACACGTTTACTGCGAAAAAGAAGCTGTCTATTTAAGAAATCAGTTTGCAAATTTACAAATTCGGTGCAACGATGTAAATTACGATGTATTTGTCTTGAACTTTATTAAGATTTTAATAAAATTTATAGGAAAAAACAGAAAAAGTAATTTTAATTTGCCAAATCGCGTTGTAAATTTATTGTATTTGTAAATTGACTAAACGGTAAATGTATGTTGGATTCACTGTTTTGTCACAGAAATTTTTAACAGTGTAATTGCAGAGTCTATTAGGTTTCGGAAATGTTTTACAAGCCTCTTATGTTCCGCGGATAATGCGTCGGAATTTTTATAATCCTGGTAAGTGATCTGAGAGCACATTGATTTTGGAAGATATTTTTAAAGTTTCCTAATTTTTGATAACGCGCCTGTGAGAATCATTGATACAAATAATGATTATAATCGAAAGAAATAACTTGGCAACAATATGAAATGCAGGTAAATACAGGCAAGAAATATTATAAAATAGTCATCAATTTTATTTCTGTGTCAAGTATTCTTCACTTCAAATTTAACGTGTTCAACAAGTGGGAACAAGTCTCGTATTCCACAAGAGGCTGAAACTAAAAGAAAATATGAAAACGCAAAAAACATTCAAAGAAACTGAGCAAAACAATTCAACCGATTTCATTCAAACTATTCTCCTTTACCTTGGCATACTTATTCTGTAAGTTATACGTTGTAGTATCTTTATGTCTAACTATAGGTTAAGTTCCTAGTTAGTTCCCTAGATATAATTTATAAGTTGGCTAACCTTATAGGTAGACAAAGAGAGGAACGCACCCTCTGCCTATTGCCATGTTGTGACACACGGCAATACGTTGTAGTATCTTTATGTCTAACTATAGATTAAGTACCTAGTTAGTTCCCTAGATATAATTTTTAAGTTGGCTAAACTTATAGGTCGACAAAGAGAGGAACGCACCCTCTGCCTATTCCCATGTTGTGACACACGGCAATACGTTGTAGTATCTTTATGTCTAACTATAGATTAAGTACCTAGTTAGTTCCCTAGATATAATTTTTAAGTTGGCTAAACTTATAGGTAGACAAAGAGAGGAACGCACCCTCTGCCTATTCCCATGTTGTGACACACGGCAATACGTTGTAGTATCTTTATGTCTAACTATAGATTAAGTTCCTAGTTAGTTCCCTAGATATAATTCATAAGTTGGCTAACCTTATAGGTAGACAAAGAGAGGAACGCACCCTCTGCCTATTGCCATGTTGCGACACACAACTTGAAACAAAGAGTTTCTGATATCCTAAAACATCCACCTCTGAACAACGCTCTCAGATATTATTAATTCACTCCATAAGGTGAGTGTCTCAGTTATCGACCTTTTTTGGTTGTATCTGTTCGATCCATTAGTTCCAAAATTACGAAAAAATAAAGTTCTAGTTTCTAAGCCTCTGGCAATTGATTTTATTTATCGAGAAAATGACAATTCGCATCATCGACTTACACTTTTTGGAAAACAAGTGGTTCAATGATTGGGTCTTGACGCTCGCGATTATCTTGTAACAAAACGAACACTTGTACAAACACCTGACGCTGATTAATCACTAGGATCGAGGTACAACAAATTCTGCACACAGTTTCCCGGAGTCCGACAATTTCGTTAAAACTTTGAAATACCTTGCGTGTGTAGTAGCGGGGGATGTGCGGTTAGCGGGGGGATTCCCCCGTCCCTTGGACAACTACCGTATGCATAACCGTGTGTAACTGTGGATGTAGGCATGGACCTGAGGTATAAGGTGGCCGGAATGATAGAGTTTCCAGAAACGGTGTGAATTCAAGATGAATTCTTACTCTCATATCGCGACGCGACTAGCATATCAATTCGGAGGGAAATTTAAAAGGAGGGATGACTCCGGACTTGCGGATACTACCAAACGCACACATCCAACGGTCTCGAGTTTAAACTCCTATATCCAAACGGCTAACGAGAATGTCACGACTAAACTCCGCACGTTTAGGACGTCAACGTACGTGCCGCAACCTTTTTATCCACACTTAAAAGCTTCGCGGATACTACGGCGAAAGGTGTTTTTATAAAAGTAGGTACAAGGTGTCGCAAGCAGTCCTGAAAAGGACAGTTTTCAGTTTTCATTATACCAGCGAGAGGACAGTTTAACAAAACACGTCCATTTTTTTATTTTCTTCAGAAAATTATCTTACAGGATATTAAAAATACTAATTTTTTTTTGCAATATCAAGCCTTTTGTACGAAGAAGATAAAAAATCGTATTACGTATCTGTGGCAAAATAAAATGTTATGACCAGTTTCTGCTTTACGATGTTGTTTTTTTTTTTTTTTGATATGTTGAAGGAAGACCGATTAAAATTCAGAAATTGTATGATGATCTGAAAAATTCGGTGCGTTTCAGAGAAAATTAATTATACCTGTCTGAAAATTTTTGCACTTTATTTATGCTTCTACCGTTCTTTCATCGTAGAGTAGAAAAAAAAATATTTCACAAATATTATGCCGATATTTACGAATTGGAAAATTTCACGGATATTTTTCTACGAGATATGAAATTTTGAGTTTTCAGTATTTAGAAATTCGAAATCCAACAGAATGTTTCTTCAATCCGTTGTTAAACGGAAGCTGCAAACGAACATCGAAATTGTGTTTTCTTTTTTCAAGATCAGTATTTTACGTTTAATCGGAATCCCAAAAGATTTTGATATTTTTAGATTCAATTACGCTTCTTAAAATTTCAGAAAAAGTGTAAGGTAAGAAAAACATTGAATAGCAAAAATAACGAGTTTCTCGAAACGAAAAACATTCATTAGGAAACACCAAGCATTAGACGTCTCTTCTCGTTTGTTTTTCTTTCTTCTTTTGTATAGATTGCAAAATCGAGCGAGGCATCCGGCCGAAATTTGTTGAAAACAGCCCGCACTTGTATCTGTTTTTGTTCAGGTTTTTCCCCCTCCAACTTTTCGCATATATCAGCGTCAATTTTGGCATCGCATGAAAAAGAGGAAGTGGCAGAAATGAAGGGAGGAAGGGAGGAAGGAAGTAAGTAAAATGAGTTACGCGGGGAGCCTGGATCAGATGGTAGTGGTCGTAAGTCAGAACAAAGATAACGTCCTCGCGGAAGCCTATCGTTTCTATTCAAATACACCTCGGGGCAAACAAAAAGCGCCCGTTGGTCCATAAATACTCTCGCCGTATAACTACGGCGGTAGCCAAACCCCCGTTCCGGGACTGTACAAATGAGATAAGTCCGACCACCTCCGCTGGTTGTCGGCAAACTCCGTTCGGTGTAGGTGTTCCTACACCTTTGGCTATTTACCTCATTTACTCCTTCATCCATTATTCCCTTACCTCCCTTCAAATATTAAAATATCTCTGTAAGCTTGACTCCTTTAAAGCTTGACTCCTTCAACCCTTTGAAGTATGCATCTTTCCTTGCAGTCAAATTCCTGGAAACTGGAAAAAATGGGGTCAGATCTAGGAAATTTTCAAAATTCAAAATGGTGGAAGTTATAAGAGCCAATAGGGACAATTTTTATATTCTTAGTCCGCCATATTGAATCCGGCATTTTGAAATTCTGACTTCGGATTCGTTTTCAGCGACCCCTAAAACCCGACATTATCAAGTACTACTCTTCTAGTCCCCATAATCTTCCCACAATTAGATTTATTTTGCAAATACAGGCATTTTCAACACGTTGTTTATTTATAGCGCTCACTATATTCACGGAACCGTCATAATTCTTCTTAAAACGTCAACATTGACATCTAAGATGTCCAATTACGCAGGAAAAGAAATGACGGCGATATCTCAAAAATTAAATGTAAATCTTGAATAACCGCTTCAAACAAGGTATAAGACGCTTTACCGCAAACGGTTAAGAAGATGCTATAGTCATTCTTTACCAACCGCGTTAAATGTCGCTTATTTCGACTATTAACAAAGCCTGCGTATTACTGATATAGAAATGCCATAGTTAGCACAATTATATACTCTAGTGTACATATTACTCGGTCGGTAAAGACTGACTAACGCATCCTCTTGAACTTGACCTACAACAGGCCAAGATTCGGATTGGGATTGTTATAGGCTGCGGTCCCGACAAAATAAAGTCCGCATAATCGCTGCCATTAAATTGCTAGTTATAAAACGGGGAATTTGAAGTGTTATTGGAGTGGTGGTAGTCTACAGTTTTTTATTCAGGTATCTTAAGTATAAAATAAATACTGGGACAATCTATTGAAACTTGAAACACATTTTGCGTACGTTGGCCGGCCTGCATCGCAGACAAGAATATCGCTGCGTGAAGATTTCGCCGACCTATGAGATTGGATTATTTGGCGCATGCGCAGTTGATTTTCAAGTTTCAAGAGATTGTCGCGGTATGTGAACATGCTTCATATTCTGAAATGATCTTCGAGTGGCCTCAATTCGTTAGAAAGAAATTTGAGACCACTGACTTAATAACTAAAACTGAAAATAAGTAACCTATATAAGTAGGAAATATTGGTTTTACTGCAAAAAAAAAACCGAAGCGTTTGAAGAAAACAACAAAGTATCTTTGTCACTTGTTGACAGGGTCAGTTTCGCACGAAAGTCTTTGCAATTAATGCTGTCAATTGTCACAATGATATTCCAGGTTATGTTATATATACGTAATTTATAAAAATAATATATCCATCATACTGATTATTGAAAAACGTACATACAGTGTGAATTGCTATTGACAGAATGATCGTCGTTTGCTATATTTTAATGTGCATGCACTACAATCCGAAAGGAGTTGTTTACCAGGGCGACCAACCGTTATGAACGTAACCTCAAAAATTTGTCGATCTTTTGTTTTCGACGCTGATTCAATGCCGTGAAAATGTTCACGCATCAACTAGTTTCAAAGAAACAATCAAACCGAAGGATTGATTATCTTGATTATCTTTTCTGAGATCTCTGTAAGAAGCCGGTAGTACAATCATACTTTCCGATAATAACCTATCGGTAGACGCCATCTGGTGGGAGAAAATTTGGTAGCTAGGAACCCCTTCAGCCTGGTCACATTTAATTTTATAAGTCGTTTATCATCCTATATTTTACTTTGTAATAACTCAGCACGATAAAATGCGAACTGAAATGCTTGCACGAACTTTTCTGTGCCTTGACGTTCGTGTTAAATCTTGCGACTTGACATTTTATCAGTTGATAACAGTTGTGACGCCATATTGCCTCAGTTCCATAAACTACAATTTTCATTTGTTCGTGACACATTTATTCGAACCAATTTTTTTTCTGTCATTATTTGCCTCATTTCATTTTCATAGTATAATCAAGTAAAATTCGTGTCCTTTTTTCAAAAGGTAGGATTTTTTTTTATTTCAACCGTTTCGAAGATACGATTCTGTTTCGGTTTTTCTACCTACTTTGAAATCAGCAAAAATTTTCACCCTTCGAATGTTTTTCAATATAGGGATGAACTGCAAAAATAGAAAAATCAACAAAATAAACAAGAAAATCTGATCAAAGTGGTCAGACGAGGGTGAAAAAAAAATAAACCTTAGCGAATATTTTCGACAAACAATAATCCAAGCATCGACAAGCAAAAAAAAAAAAATCAAAGTTTAAAACAGCTTCAGAAATAAAATAAACATCGACATAATTGTCGTCGAAATAGTGCGAATGATCTGAAAATTTGAAATGGAAAAATTTATCAGAGGTCTTTTTATGCATACAATGTGAAAATTGAAACTGGGCAAATTATTGGTAGGTAGTAAACTACGTATAAAGCCGAATAAAAAATAGAGTTGAAAAAAAGGGCAAGAAAAATGTAAGCTAAACCGCATATATGTAACGTTTAATGTTGTTTTTGTTTTTTGTTTTTTTTTCTACCGGCCGAGTATTGTTCTTTTATTTTTCGTTCCGTACAGCCTCCGCAACCGGGGGAAAAGTAATGCTCGAAGAAGTTTGCTCAAGTGGGAGGCGTTCGGGGCGAGAGCGGGTTGTGATGTTTGGAGAGAAATAGAACTGGGTTAATGTTGCGTTTGAGTTACGTAAGAACGTGGCGAAGTGCGGTGTGCGGGTTTTCTCGTAGTTCATCTGTGAGAGAGTACAGAGGGCGGAGTGACCTCGTCGTCGTCGTCGGGTTCTTTATTCCTCATTGTCAGTTTCGTTCCTTTCATTTTATCACGGGGAAAAGGGTGAGGAGGACCCAATGCTGGGAGGCAACATTCCCTTGAAAGCTCTTCAACCATTACGAACCACCATCCCTCCGGTCCTCCGTTCCTTCAAAGTCGTGACCTAAACGCGAACCGCAGGAAACGTCCCGAGACAAGATGAAAAGAATAGGATGGACGTCATCACGGATGTATTTATGTACATAAACACGTGTGTGAAGAACAAAAAATCGGCCATCATTTTCCGCCCCTTTTTCAAAAAATTTCCATCGTTCAATTCGTGTTTATTATCTGGAATTTGTATTTCATTAACGTTCCAATTTCGACGTTGTTCCCGTAATTTGTCGATTGCGATTGACTAATTACAATTTCATTCGTCACCGATGAAGCGTACAAATTGTAATTTATAATTTAGATGACAATCGAATGCAACGTACATTTGCAATTTAAGCGGTACGTGAAATACCATTTTATGATATTCGTATTTCACAATTAAGTTATACCGAAATACAAATTGTATTTGTTTTTCGTAACTAACGCGAAGTAAAGTACAAATCACATTTTTACTTTGGAGAAGTTTATTAGATTGGATACAAAATTTCTAGCATGTCGGTGGCATCTACGGAAATATAAGGTTGTGGACCTTCGTGCTGTAATCAGTGTTTTACGTTTTTCTGATTACAAAATACAAGTATAACTTTTACTTCATTTCACTTCAAATATATACAAAGTACATGCGTGACTCGTATTTTATTTCGTCGCGAATGGAAAACACAAATGTGATTTGATATTTTATTCGGCTCCGATTACAAAATTACAAAATACAACAGACGTAATATAATTTGTAACTGATTTTCATCTAATTTCAAATCACTCATGTAATTTGAAATAAAATATAATCGATTGGAAATTTCAATTAGGTGATAGCAAATACTGCTCTCCATTGTTAAAAATTATTTTCCGACGACCCGTAGTTCCGATCTTTTTACTTTGTCCTCAGGATTTGTGACTCTTTTCACGGACCGTAAGTTTCCATAGGTATTATACTGATCAATCTTAAGAGTTATTGACGTTTCGAAACTTCTCTAACTGTTGCCAATTTTTCATTGAAAGTTACGGGAATTTTTAACAGTTTATCAGGGCATACCTGCACTAGACTAGACGCGTTAAAATCAGTAACGATCAATTTCTCAAATGATTTCCCCGTCATCGAATTCGAATAATAACCAACAAAATACGAATTTTTTGGAATTTTGGAATCTCCCGGTTTTTAGAAAGTCTCTGATCAACTTTTCACATTCGAGGAACTTTACGTGAAAAACACGAAGACCAATTCGAAAACGGTGAAATTGAAAAATGGATCAATTAACGGTAAAATGTAATGCGTATAAATATATCTGTCGAAATCAACTTTGTCTGGCATAACGCGTTTCATTAAATAGCTTTTCGCATTTCGTTTTTCGTTAGTTTTCGCGATCAATATTTTTACTTAATATGTAATAACGCAATTAGCACAGTGAACGCGTGACTGTGTTGAGAAGCTATTTTCTCGGAGTTCAGTGGCTCGAAAGTAAGACTCATCACATTACCCGGCCAAGTCTGTGTGAAAAACTTAAATTACGTACAATTTCAGTTTCAGTGTCGATAGGCACTATCTTCAAAGTTTTTTCCCGCAGGTGTTCATTTTTCAAGCAGCTCAGAGTTCGACTATTCCAACGATAATTATCATCATGGTTAATAGGAACTATTCAGAGACATCATGCTGTGGTATAATCTGATGTGAATGGACGAGTCCAATTTAAACTTTTTAGCATAATGCAAAATGTCGAGCAAAATAGTCCGAAATCGATTACACATGTCTGCAACAACAAAACTCAGTCTTTGACTGAGATAAACACGAGGCGTACAAATGAGGATTGCTTATCCACTTCGTTTCGCTCTGTTTGATAATTGCCTGATAAGCGATACGTAAATCTTTTTCTGCCTTCTCCGGAAATTCACGGCTATCAAATTAGCGGGGTTCATCCGCGATTGCGCAGTCAGCTGAACCGGACACGGATTTTCACAGTATATTGATTGACTATGGATAATATTTTTAAATTAATACCAGAGAAATCATCTCTGTTGACATTTTCCGACTTTATCGATACATCGTAATTCCTTTCCGTGATTTAGCGAATGGTCGACTTCTTTGAATGATTCAAAATCATGACTTGTGCACGACATTGCAATAATCGTCGCAAGAATTTTTGTACTCCATCCAAAATCGACGCGCCATGCGAATAATCCTTCGACAATATCCAAGTTTTTGAGTTCCAAGTCCAGAATAAATGTGAATAACTCGTGACTCGGTGTTTCGTGAACCGTTTGCCATTCGCTTGGCACTTATCACCCGTTTTTCAAAAGCTGTCCGTCTCAGAATATCGCGTGACGATTGGAAAAAAAAGTGTAAGTGACAATTTCATGCCCTTTTGTAATTTTTGGAGGCAAGAGGAGGCAATTTTTTTTTCCATATCTGACCCAGAAGCCTTTGAAACGGTAAAAAATGTCGACGTATAAAAATGAAAGATAATTGAAGTACAAGGGTGCAAATTCCGCATATATATGTCCGTAGCTACTCAAAAAAAATGTTGATGAATTATTGCCAAAAGGGCGTATTTGCTGAATATACATATTATATTTAATATTCTTCGAGAATTAAATGCTGTACTTGTAGAGGAGGATATCAAATCGTATGAGAGCGTCTGATAACTGGAAATGCGGCTGAAAGTCACGCTTGAATAGCCGGATAACGCCGTACGTCGAGTCACTACAGGATCTGGGATAAATCATTATGCAATGTAAGGATCTGCATGTCCTTAAACAGAGTTAAACGTGCGAGTTACACTTAAAAAATGACAGCTCACGACGCCGGGAAAGACCACGTCAGGCGTTCTCCACCAACTCAGCCACTTTTTTCTTCATCCTCTCGGCTCTGTTCCATAATTGGTTATACAGTAGGTAGTATTGTTTGAAGGTACTCTCTGTGAATTTTTTCAGATTTTTCAATTTCAAGATTGAAGTAGGGCAAAGAAAGTTTCAGCAAAGAAACATTATGTTTTTTTTTCCTACGAACTATTTAATGCAATGAATTTTGTATTTTTATCGGCAACAAAATGGCAATCTTCGGTGATAAAAATGGACATCTTTTTTTATCTTTCTACGCGACACCTTCGATTTCGCTTTAAATTTTACAGGGTATTTGGCGGTGTATTGGAAACGTATTAAAAAAAAAACTGGCATCGTGGAATTCAACATTCTTGCCCGTTAGAAAAAAATATTTTACATGGAAAAGAGGAAGTCAGATGTATCCTAACGCAACTTTTTCGGTCACGAGTTATTTAGATTTATTCTGAACTTGGAACTCAAAAACTTGGATATTGTCGAAAGATTATTCGCATGGCGCGTCGATTTTGGATGGAATACAAAAATTCTTGCGACGATTATTGCAATGTCGTGCAAGAGTCATGATTTTGAATCATTCAAAGAAGTCGACCATTCGCTAAATCACGGAAAGGAATTACGATGTATCGATAAAGTCGGAAAATGTCAACGGAGATGATTTCTCTGATATTAATTTAAAAATATTATCCATAGTCAATCAATATACCGTGAAAATCCGTGTGCGGTTCAGCTGACTGCGCAATCGCGGATGAACCCCGCTAATTTGATAGCCGTGAATTTCCGGAGAAGGCAGAAAAAGATTTACGTATCGCGTATCAGGCAATTATCAAACAGAGCGAAACGAAGTGGATAAGCAATCCTCATTTGTACGCCTCGTGTTTATCTCAGTCAAAGTCTGAGTTTTGTTGTTGCAGACATGTGTAATCGATTTCGGACTATTTTGCTCAACATTTTGCATCATGCTAAAAAGTTTAAATTAGACTCGTCCGTTCACATCAAACTATACCGTACATTACTCAAGACATGTGAATTTGCACGAAGCTGCCGTCGTATAATTACGTTTACTCGAAGTGGATCCAGCTGATCGTAAATAGAATTTAGAGGATTTGCATGAATTGTACGAAGACTTGCCGTTTGGTCTGAGAGATTACGCGCATCCGACTTTAAGCCTTAAACGATTCGTAATGACGATTGCGCTCTTTACCGAAAATCACTGTCTCATTGGTCACTCCTGAATCTGCACACAATATTTTCAGTTGGGTTGAAAGTTGCAAACGAGGCTCGTAGAACCTTGAAATTTGAGAAAGCATCATGCTCAAAAGATGTGTCAATAGATCATACTCATGTTTAATGGAAAAACGAAGCAGCGATCTTTCCCAAAATGTGATTTCAATGTTTATAACTAAGTCGTAAGTACATTCGGTCCCTCTTCAAAACGTTGCAATCATAATCAAAACATTCAGGTCATGCAGTTAAATTAGTGAATCACACTTGGAGAAGTTAAATCAAACGGACATTCCCGTAAAAACCGAAAAAAAAATACAAACGTAAAAACCTAATGATTTTTAGAGAGAGAAAAAAAAAAAAAAAATTGAAAAAGTAACGGAGTAATAGAATCAAAAATAAAAAAAAAAACGTTGAAGCTTTATCATGTTGCACGCACTTAAACCGAACGTCTGTGAGGTATGAAAAGTTTGTGAAGAAGTGGAGAGCATTTCATTCTTACTCCTTTTTACTTATCCTTTAAATTTCCTTTCCTCTTTCGGTAATTTTTTTTTCCCCTCATTTTTAGGAGTGAGAAAAAGCAGCAGCCGTTGTAAATCTGCCGCGGTGTGGTTTAAAACGGAGACCAGCCGAGCCTCGATTGTTCAAAAAGCAATAAGTCCTGACTGCGATACTATATTTATTGAAAATGGCGAAACGGTACGGGTTTCGAGGTGTTCTTTTAAAGGGGAAGAAACACCCCCCCCCCTCGCCTCTCTTTCTCGTACCGTCGTGTACATCAACCGTTTTTCTGGTCCTTATCAGAGTGTCCTGAGTAAGCAGCAGAGGGTGGAAATTTTTGTTCAAACACGGGGAAAAGAGCTCGTCTTTGAATTCATTGCCGGGGATAAGGTATATAAAAAAGTGTGTATTTACCATATTCTTATCACGATGTATATTTTATACAATATCACCATTATATCCTATTATTATAATACGTATACATGACCGCGTCACACATTCATGAATTTTACACAAGCAATATCTCTTTCTTTCTCTCTCTCTCTCTCTCTTTGGTACTTTTCTCCGTGAAAATCGGTCAAAAATTTTGGGCAAACATTCGGAACGATTTCAGAGACATCCGAGACGAAAGAATCGTTGAACTTTACTTGACGGAAAATTTTCAGCAGTATAATATTTGCTTTATTGAGCTTTGGAAATATGATACTTGATACGAATTAGGATTTTAGAGAGAAATTGTGGGAACAAGTTGTCGAGGATTTTTTTTTTTTTTTTTTCATATTTTCACAGAGAAATATTTACTTATCGGGTATATCCGTTGAATATTCTACCTGACAGACGAATTTTCGAGAGTTGGAAATAAAACGATCATCTATTAATATCATTCCGAGAGCAATTTTAGCTCCCTCAATCTGTTTATTCCTTTGCGGGCGTTTAGAATGCCGAAACTTTGAGTGATAAATTATATAGTTTGAGAGCGACTGTGAATTGACAATCGTGGACCGGTTGCGCGAACCCTTTGATTACATTATTATATTATATCCTTGAGCCAAGCTCACCCCTGAGAAATAAGAGAGATTCGTGAGAGCCGGAGCTGCCGGAGGGAGAAAGAATGGCGAAAAGGGGTGCGAATGAGATGGAGAAATGGATTAGGGGTGAAAAGAATTAAGCGAGTAAGTGGAAACGGGATAATCACAAGTCTCGCGTGTGAGCGAAGCGTCGCCTTTTTCATTGTTCAACAATGTACGAATGTTGCTCCGACGCGATACAAAAGTTGAACATTCCAATGCTACGATTAGTTTTGCGTTTCTCACTCTTTTCCTTACAAAATGATAGTGAAAGTAGATAAAGATTGGAGAAGAAGTTAAAAAATATTGAGGGAATTTTTAGGATAACAATAATAATCTTGTTATCTGTAACTTCGATGTAATTCTACTGAAAAACATGATACATAGATTGAAACGAATGATTGAATTTCAACATCGTGTGTCGTTATTTCTTCACAATTTTCAATTTTATTCTTTTGAGGAAATTTAAACAAAAAATCTTGACATATTCAAATAAAAGTAAATTTCGCTCTTAGGTTTTTTTTTCCCCAAATATTCAATAATTCGGTGCAAGAAAGGAAGCAAATCAAAAAACAATCATCGTATTCTGGATCGATTGAATCTCTGAATTAATTAGTCTGGATGCGTGTAGAAAAAAATTTCGAACAAATGATAAACGGTTTTCGAGTTTTTAAAAATAGCTGTTGTTTTACGTGGCATGAATTTCGGGAAATAAATTTCCACATTTTTCGGAAATAATTAAACAACTACGTACGGAAGTGAAAGTCAAACTTGATCGACGTATAAACGAGTGAAGATTCATCGTTGAATATTGATTAATATCGAGATCCCCAAATAACCGGAAATGACCCAAATTTTGACCTCCGCCGATAAGATTGATGCGCTCTGCCGAAGGCCGGGAAATAACCGAATCAACAAGCATCTTGAGCTGATATATTGGGGTGCAGTTGGAGCGAGAAAATAGTATTTCTCCCAAACCGAATCGCAGCTCGTTTCACGATAAGAGGAAGGAATAATTTGGCATATTAAAAAATCTCCACAAAACTTTAACGCTCTGAA
Source organism: Neodiprion fabricii (assembly GCF_021155785.1). Lineage (NCBI taxonomy): Eukaryota > Metazoa > Arthropoda > Insecta > Hymenoptera > Diprionidae > Neodiprion > Neodiprion fabricii. Next base: position 17,095,401 of record NC_060245.1, read on the forward strand.
ATAAACAAATTTTCGAAAACACGATGATATCGGTGTCTCGGGAACTATCATTGTTAAACAGTTTCTACTGATCAACTAATTAAAATTTTGGTCATGCAAACTATTGAAACATCAAGTAGGCGCCTGAAACTGATTACCTACATTTTTTACAAATTTTTGAAAAGTCCTAAGTGGGGGAAAAAGAAGGTTAAAAGTAATTACTTTTGTAACGTATGCATGATGATGGACAGTTTCGGATCGGTGAAATGTTTTTCTCTAAATAATAGTCTGGCATAAACTGATATTCAGACCGTGTGTCACAAAATCAAAGAAAAAAAAATAAGAAAAGAAAAAGAAAAAGGAAACCTGCAACCTATAATATCACTGCACGCGTAATAAATTTGTATCAAGTTTGAGGATCGACTTGTCAGCTCCCCATCTTTTTCTGATCAGTTTAAAATCAAAAGACCGACGCTACTGTATAAGCGATTTGCCGGGATTCGATTTACGGGTATAAAAAGTCGTCGGTTCATCATCATTTGCAACGAGGCGAAAAGCCTTGGAGGGCAGGAGAAAACAAAATCCAGTATATTTTGGAGTTGATTGTGAAGAGAGAGGCTTGCGGAGAATTTTATTCGATTTTGTCCTGCTTCCGGCTCCCTCTCTCTCTCTCTCTCTCTCTCTCTCGGAGTATATCCACGAGTGATCAATAACGGTGAACGACGTATATACACATTATATATGTATGTGCACAGAAAAATGAGAAACCGCGGGCGGCGTTATCTGGGGTTTTTTTTTTTTTTTCTTATCACCGCCGAAGCGAGGCGATTGGGGATGATTCAGGGGTGAGTTTTCTACCGTTCAACGACATCGGCGTTATCTTAAACCGTTGAAAACTATTTACCCGTTGTACGTTATACCCGGAGCTTGAAAACGGGGTGGGGTGAAAATTCCCCCCCCCCCCCCCCCCCCCTCTTTGAAACTGCCGGACTTCATCCCCCGACTTAAGGGGGGGGGGTGGATTATAGTTGGGCAACGGGGTTCTTACGACGATCGTTATGTCCTGGCCCACTTACATTGTTATGCCCTCTCTGATTCAACGGGCGCCAAAACATCCCGTTATTCTTTTCCCTCCCTCCTCACCCTCCAGTCCTTACCCTCTTACCCACCCTCCCGACTGTCTCGTTATACGACGGGAATATTGCCCTGTTGTATCGCTCGAAAAGCTGCTCGGGAAGATCTTAATGTCGCGATTAACGTGTATAACCACCGGCTGCTTGGGGAGGATTGAGAGAGATTTTCAAGTTGCCGGGAAAGTCGGCGAGGCTTCTCGTTCGTATGATTTCACTAACTCGGCCGCTTTCTTTGGCGCGCGATAAGAGCCGCGTTTTTACTCCCGGCTGGAATTGATTATCGGCTAGGTGGACGGAGAATGTTGGGAGGATTTCGTGCGACGGTGAAGAAGGTGTGAAAATGTTTTAAATCACGGTGTTCAACCCTTTGAAGAATAAATTTTTCCTTGCAGTCAAATTCCTTGAAACTGGAAGCTCGCTGATTTTAAAAATCCGGTCATATCGGAAGAATTTCTAAAATTAAAAATAGCGGATCTAATATGAGCGAATAGGATCAACTTTTATACTTTTCGTCCATCGTATTGGATCCGCTATCTTGAATTTTGAAGTTTTGACATCGGATTCGTTTTCAGCGACCCCGAAAACCCCCGGGTATCAAATTTCGAGCGGATCGGATCAATTTTTATATTTTCAGTCCACCACATTCCGTTCGCCACTTTGAATCTTGAAATTTTGAAGTCGGCTTCGTTTTTAGCAACCCTTTCTTTATTTATAGCGCTCACTATATTCGCGGAATTGTCATAATCCCTCTCAAAACATCTTAAAAGTACAGATACGCAAAAAAAAAAAAAAAATTACAGCAACATCTCAAAAATTGAATATAAATCCAAAAAGGTGTGTCATATACTCGTATATGGTTATTTTTCTTCTAAAATTCACCAGAGTCAATTCAGTCGCTGAATCTGATCGCGAGGCTCATCAGTCTTTCAATTTTTCGTCTCAGACACTTTTCGACCGGACTATAGATCTGATCCACCCTTAATTCCCGCGGCGATGTCGTCGTATTTCTACGGGAGGTAAAAGAGGAGGAAGAGCAGCGTGCTGCGCGTTATCTCATTCTCCGCCCCAACGATCGGCTCGTCTAGAGCACGTCTGAACGAGTCGAATCCCGGTCATCCTCGACTTTCGACGACGACGCCGACGACGACGACGTCGACGCTGCAGCCGAGGAGAAACTCCCCGCCATTTTATAGCACTTCCGCGGACGTTATCTCCGATCTCGTCAAGTGCTGTGTCGGTGCCGTTACGCGAAAGCAAGAAGAGCAGCTAGGGGTGGTTAGGGGACCTCCTCCCGTAGCCGTCGACGAGCTTTAGAAGAAAAGTGCTTGCGGAAATGTGACAAATACGAGCGGCGTGACTTTAGCCTTCCCGCAGAGTTTGCGAGATACCGGAATTTCGAGGTTTAGACAAAAACTTTTCACGCTTCGCAAATATAGACTGTTTTTTATCTCTGCACACTCACTTGCCTCGCACTGCACGTCGCTAATCTTTAATGCCTGTGTCCAGTCTATGGCAGTTTACGAAGTAGCGGAATTTCGAAACTACAGACTTATACGTTATTCGATTTTCTTTACTTGACGGGTTCTAATTTTTTACTCTCGCCTTCGATGTACTTCAAGTCAAATATGATGCCGATAGTTTTAGAAAGCGATGGCTTCGTGCAACTGATGTCGTTGAAATTGATTCAAGTGTCAAAAAATTTTTGTGACTGATCGATTTGATCGGGGAGGGTTAACATCTGCACTTGATGTCGTGTGTATCAACTTTGCTCGAATTAAAACAGTACCTGATTTAAAGTCATTAGAAATAATGTAGAGATACTTGAATTAACTTGAGTCATTTTAAGTTATTCGGAATTATATCTACTCATTTCGAGTTATTCTAAACCCCATTAAGTCGGTTTGTACATGGTGTCATTTCAAGTAATTCCGATCATACTAAGTAAATTCAAGTCTTTCCGAATCACATTAAGTCATTTCAAGTTATTCCAAATCACATCAAGTCATTCCAAGTCTTTCCAAATCACATGGTCATTTCAAGTTATTGCAAATCACGTGAATTCGTTTCAAGTCTTTCCGAATCACATTAAGTCATTTCAAGTTATTCAAAATGACATTAAGTCATTCCAAGTCTTTCCAAATCATATCAAGTCATTTCAAGTTATTGAAAATCACATTAAGTCATTCCAAGTCTTTCCAAATCATATCAAGTCATTTCAAGTTATTCAAAATCATATCAAGTCATTCCAAGTCTTTTCAAATCATATCAAGTCATTTCAAGTTATTGAAAATCACATTAAGTCGTTCCAAGTCTTTCCAAGTCACATAGCCGTTGCAAGTTATTCCAAATGAAATTAAGTCGTTTCAAGTTTTTCCGTGATTCGGAAAGTAAATCCAAGTCTTTCCAAATCATATAATCATTTCAAGTTGTTCCAAATCACATCGAGTCATTCCAAGTATTTCCGAATTACATTAAGTCGTTCCAAGTCTTTCCGAATTACGTCAAATCATTTCTAGTTATTCCAAATAACATTAAGTCGTTCCAAGTCTTGCCGAACCATCTCAAGTCAGTTCAAGTAATTCCAAATCACATTAATTTTTAGAGTGATTTCAAATCCCGTCAAGTCCTGTCGTATTACTTGAGGAAGTGCAAAGCCATTAAAAATTTTAGGTAAAGTTGTGCGGATTACTCGAAGTTAAATGAAAGTGACTTCAAGTCACGCCAAACCACTCGAGTCATTCAAAATCATTCAGGGTGACTGAATTCAGTTGTATAAAGATTATTATTTTTTACACGAGCTTGCAGCCAAGCTTCCAATAAATAAATTCCTAGGAGCAGAAGACAATACCTCTTTTGAACGGTGGGATTGAGAGCGAATTTGATCGAAGCGAACTCTCCTTCTCCTTACGACGTATGAATTATAAATATAAGCGCCAGGGCGTTATAGCTGGCATATAAGTTATAAATTCTGCCACCTCGTCACTCCGAGGAATAATAATTACCATTCACGGGGTTGGTTCGTCTGCTAAAGGGAAGAGGAACGCGAATAACGTCTGATAAGCCGAACTAGATAGACGTCGCCGTTTCCCTTACACCTAGATGGTTGATTGTTGCTGCTTACCAGGACTGTATAATTAACGATCTCTCTGATTAAGGAGCAGAGATTATTTAGCTCTACTGTCGAGATTCTAAAACGTCTTCGGCTCGGGTATACTCCAGTGTCTAAGCTCGGTGATTAATTGCCCCCTTTATAGAACGGGGCATTATTCGTTTTTGTAGATTATTAATATGATTTTGAAAATTTGATCCACATACTTATACATTATACGTACTCTGTTTAACTATTGTTAAATTCACCGTGATATAAATATATTTATATACATAGGGGTTCGAAGTTGGTGAGAAGAAGAAGAAGAAAAAGAAGAAGAAGAAGAAGGAGCAGCAGAAAAATTGCCTGGGCCTTTCTTCTCTGCCCCCCGATCCTTTTTTACCTCATGCTTTTTCAATTTGACAAAGACGATGATAAATGTATCATTCAAATTGCGTCATGGCATTATATTATGTGTTTCGTAGCTGGCGGTGTGAAGTTTTTCTTTCTATTTTTTCTTTTCTTGCAAAAACAGAAAAAGGACAGAAAAAAAAAAAAATATGTATATATTACGGTGGGAGAATGCGGTGTGGTGATCATAGTAATACATGCACGCAAGAAATTTGTCCCTCGAAAACTTTTTCTCCTTACATTTTTATTTTTCTTCTTCTTTATTACTTTTCCACCCCCTCCCGTCACTTTTCGTTTCGTTTCGTTTCGTTTCGTTTCATTTCGCCACGGGGATTTCGGTCGGTCAGCATCTATCAGAGGTGAGGCGAAAATCCCTGAGGCATTTTTTTCGGGTGTCGAGCATCCCCGTCATTAATTCCTCATCCTCAGACACTCGAGGCGATATTGGGGGTGAAAAGTTTCGGGATTATTTAGTCGAATTGACCCCTCCGTCTCCCTTCTCGTTGTTATTTCTGTCAGTTAGGCGAAGGAAACGGAATGATGAAACGAAATGGGAATGAGAAAGAAAATGAGACGGTAAACTCGCGAAACAGGCTGCAGAGAAAACGTGAGTTTTGAGTTAGTAACGTTAGGTTAGGTTGGGTTAGGTTAGGTTACGCAAACATCGTTACTTCGCACTCTTAGGATTGTATGAAATTTGATTAGGGATAATAAGCAAAACATGCGCAAAACTTGAAAAGCCAAATTCTCGAAAGTCATTCTAAAATTGCACAACAATGAACTTTTCTTTCGCATCCTCGTGACATTAACGTTGCTAACTTTAACCTCGTGAGAAATCGCGATTCGGACGACTCTGAAGTTTGACTGAACTCACCGATATATTTAGACGTGATTGATTAGGCTTCTACTTGGTTTAGCGTAAATTTTTATTGCGACACGTGGGCATTGAGATTCGTAAGGGAGGAAAGTTTCCAACATCATTTTTTTCAGATTACTCTTGGGAAAGAGGTGCCACTTTTCTTTTTTTTTTCACAAAAGATTCGTGAAATATAGGTACAGATGGAACAAACGAGACGGAACTGAGTGCAATTAGTGAAATGGAGCTGTACGCGTTTATCTTATCGTTAGTATCTTGCAAATTTACTATTCTTTTTCGCAACTTTGTCTCGTTAAATTATCTGTAACATCTTCGCGTCGTAGTATAGTTACAGTTGCGCATAGAGAGGTCAAAATTTATACCAACAGTTGGAGAAATTTTTAATCTAGGTTACTTTGACAGTTCTAAACTGTTTTCATGTTTACCACGATCAAAAAAATGTCGTTCACCGTACAAAATGAAAAATAAGTTCCGTAGCTGCGACTGGTAAATCTTGAATCCGTTCTATTTTCTTTTGTACGATAATTATTTTTTCAACTACTGCGATAATTCGATGTCTCTGCAACGATAAGTATTTCGGCATTTGTCAAAAAAATGTATATCGCATCAAAAACTTGTATCAAATTTTCTTGTAGATCCAGCGATATCTAAACCACAGCAACGGGACTCGTTTCAATAGAATTTTCCAACATCCAGGCATCGGAAGTGAAATTCTTTTCGATCATATTTATAGCAGCGAATCAAGAGGTAAAAATTTATCGTCGAATATTGATATCGTAACAAAAACCAGGCGGCCCCTCGCTCAGTACTGACAATCGGTTGCCCCGATTGACAGTTGCAGAAAATGTAAGTTTTTAAATTTTCCCTCGGAAATATTTCTGTACAGTGTACATCTGTTATTGGCTCGGGCATGAAAAGCGTTCGTTCGTTGGTTATTGGGTTGAAAATCGATACTAACAGAGGAGAGAGGATATTTCGCTAAAACCTTTCATCAGATTCGAACAATCCAGCTGGTGACAAAACGATTCGGTAATTGAATGAAAAAACAATATCACTGTAATATCGGAGGTAAGATGGATCTGTGCAATATGACACAGCGCTCTCCGCGTTTAACTAAATCACTGTAATATATCCGCATCAAAAGGAAGAGAGGGACAGGGAAAATGAGGGTCAAGTACGGATGCATCGAAGGAAGGAGACCTATATACTTAAAATTTTATTTTTCAGTGAATTTAAAAGAGATGTAAACCCCCACCCCCGATATCTAGAAAGATTCGCTCGGAATCCGAGATCATCCCCGAAGTATGACGAGGGAATTATTTGTTCACCGTATGAATCGGTTGTTATACGTACATTGCAGTTTACAGGCGTGGAAAAATCTGGCGCCCTCATTTCGAACGGATGCTTCCGGAAATTGATTATAGCACCGTGCATTTGTTATAATTACAAAAAAAAAAAAAAAAAATTCTTTAGAAAAATGGGTAACGTTACAATAACGATTCGAATGTTTTTTGTAATTACAAGAGAATGCGGTACAAGTAATTACTTGGTGTAATTATATAAAGTTGTACGTGTAGCAAGCTTTATGGTCACTACTACATTGAATACGTTTGATTAGTTGGGCACATTTTTCCACTCAAATAAGACCTTAATATCAAATGATTGTTGCGTACTACATTTTCAGGTTACAACTACAAAATTCACTTTCATCTGTATCCCCATGAGTATATTTTTCGGCTATACATATATGGTAAAAAATCGATATATTCAAGGATTGCATTCTAAGTCACGAGTATTCTACAAGATAACGAGTATTATTATCTAAATAAAGATAACATTATTCATGCACAAATTCATCTACATAAGATAAAAGATAATTTCCCATCTCTATAAAAAGATACGATTGTACGAATTTTCATCCAGATAGTTAAAAGTATAAAAACAGAACATTCTTGACATACTGAGACGAGAGAATTTTTAATTTAAACAAAATATTTCTCGGGGTGTGGCGAACAAAGTGTATTGTTGCTGCAAATAATTTTCCCGATGACGCAACAAAGGATTTGATAGGATCAACTGGTATTGTGTAAATTTTTCGCAACTACGAAGGATTTAGCGAGATTAAGTCAAATGTAGTTCGAGAAGCAAAATATTCTTTTTACCATCCGCAAAAAAATATTGACTCAAACCATCTTCGTGATCATTCAACTATTTATTTTCGTAAAGTAACATCAACTTTGCTTTATCACGAGCAGTTTGTTTTATCTTCAGGGCGATAAAAATGATAAATATGTACAGTAGATTTATCTAGATGATAATCTTAGATGAAATAATCTAGATAATGTGCAACACCGATGATAAGCAAAACTAATAATTCCTCTCGTTGTTTGACGAGGAGAAAAATATTTCCGGACAATTTAACCTGGTAGATTCAAATATGAGATACATTTATCTGAGATGATTATGCTTAGATCGAATCGTGTAGATACTGTAAAACACTGTAGGTAAACTCGATTAAGAATTCCTTTCGTTGCGCGACGAGGAGAAACAGGTTTCGGGACAATTTAATCTGACGAGATGGAAAGCTGGGAATTTTTTTTTTCAACGCATCGTTCGCTCTACCAAATATTTCTTGGCGTTGCATACTTCATCCGCATTCAGCGTGCAGACTGGTCGGTTACCAGTTGCAGAAAATATCAATCTCGGTCGATGGTTGAACGTGAAGCGCAGGATGTTCATCCGAGCCGGCGGTTTGCAGTGTTGCGTGTATTTCATGCTTGGTCAAAACAATTCTCAATAACAACGAGCTGCTCCTCACTCTGATTATTATGGTATGCACGATGCATGGATTCCGATGTTGAATAGGCAGGTCTTACTTACGGAAAATTTTCGGTAGGCTGATGTGAAAAATAAAAAACCACCGACTGCACGAAAGTATTGATAGCAATTATGTTCGAAACAATTAAAAGTCAAGATAAGTCGATAAATGGAGGAGAGAAAAAAAAAAAAAAAAAAATAAACTACGAACAAGAACGGAAAAATCAGTCTAGTCTTCGGATTATTGTGATCGAATTGTATATTTGTCATATTGTCGATACGAAAGAAGCAAAATCCATTTGCGAGATGTGAGTGTGCTTGAGTTTTTTATTTTACAGCGACGCGATATGAATTCTGGACAAATTGATACAGACGGAATTTGACGAATCGACGTATTTACTTATACGTTTCTTTATCTATTCTTAAATTCCTCCTCGCACAGAATATTATAACAGTGTATGTACAGTAAATATAATATCTCTATGAAGGCCACGATCAGATCTGCCAGCATGAAATTCTTAGAACGTTCTCTCTCTCTCTCTCTCTCTCTCTCTCTCTTAAGTTTGACGTCGTAAAGTTTTTCTTGCGAAAGAATTTCTTTGTCGCTTGCTTAGTTTGCGGCAAAGTGAAACAGAAACGAGACGCGACGTAGAAGGGTAAAAAGAGAAAGAAAAAAAGAAAAATAAATTTAAGAGAAAAAAAAATACATATAAAAAATACCCGAAAAAAACTCTCTTATCGTTTCCTGCCCTGTCGAAAAATAGGGTTGGCACAATGTATAAGAGGGCTGCTTATGGCGGGACGGAATGCGGCAAGAAAGGAAGAAGAGGGATAAGAAGAGAGAGGGAGATAGAGAATGGCTTCAGAGACTAGTAATGACGCGCCATTTATATCGCCTAAAACTAAGCGAAAGATAAATAAACTTGATGGATGAATGCTGCAGGACGGATGCGAAAGACGAGAGGAAACGAGCTAGAATTTGTCGTTTTTTATTTCAACTTTGTTTTTTTTTTTTTTTTTTTATTACCTCTCCCTACCTCTTGTTTTTTCATTCCAACTCACCCCCTTCATTCCTCGGATCCTGCGGATATACGCGACGTTTGTCGTCCACCACCACCACCACCATCACCACCATCCATCCCTGCCTATTACAATTAACTGTCGGCTTTCCGCATGTGCGCAGTGATCGTTACTCTTGCTCTTCTTTATTCACCCTTTCACTCGTTATACGCCACGGCTTGTTAATTCTCAATCCTTTCGTCATTAGCACACCATGTATCGAGGGTAAGCCAGACACTAGAAAAGACATCCCTCCGGTCAACTACAACGAGTATAAACCTATACTAATTACTCATTAGTTTATATTCATCCTGCTGTTATTCGCAATCTCAAATTGCGCACGATTATTCACATACCAAGGTAATGAGATCGTTTTTTTTTATTTTTTTTTATATTTATTTTATTTTTATCCCGGTTCGTTAGACTCGCTTTATTATTTCATAATTACTCAGAAAACTGATCGGCTTTGCACTGGATTTCTTAATTGTGGTTCAAGTGTCGGAAGATTTTTTTAAAAATACCGAGAGCGCGACTGAAGTGGTTTTTTTTTTACTATCGTTATAAGGCTCTGACAGGAATGATGCAAAACTTAAAAAGCGACGTACGTCTTGCGTGGTGAGTTTCTTTTTACAATCTTACTAAAATTGTTACAAATTTTTTTTATACAGGTAAACTACCCGCGTATCAGCCTTTTATCTTGTCGGATTTGATAGCGAAATCTCTGAGTTGAAAAGAAAATTTGTCATTCGAGTTTATCTCGGCTTGAGGAGATAAAAAAGATGAAAAAAGAACCCTCATCACTGTGAGTCAAAGTGAATTTCACCCCTCCTTAGTGAGGGTGGGTTTAATTGTTCGGTAACTCTGCGAAGCGAGAGTTTAGGGGTCAAGGTTGGGGTGAACTGCAACCCAGAATCGATACCTTGTGTGCCGTTCTGTAGCGGTAAAGGAAAAGCTGAGAAAACGCGCAGGGCCGTATATAATTGGCGATTCAATGAGGGGTGCATTAGGCACCATAACGCCGAGTACAACCCCTCGACAAGTTTTCGCCTTTTCCATAAGTTTCGGCCCGCCGCTTCGGGGTTACCTAATTACGGAGAAATCCACTGTCAGGCAGATAAGGTGGCCCACTGGCTGAATGGTCTGGTGTATTATACATGGTGATAAGTCTCTCGAAGTCAGTTGAAATCGCACAACGTTACGTAAAGCACCATCGATTGAGTCGATCTGAGATCACTTTGAGTTAATCAAAGTTATGCATGTACAAACTGATTCGCGTTCACTTGACGTCAGGTAATACCGACTCGTTTAACATCAAGTCTCTTAAATGAATTCGCTAAGAATCTCAGATTTTTAAGACGATTGAAGTGAGTTGATGGCGCTTCAAGTCATTTGAATTCGTTTGAAGTTGTTCAATTACTTGACGCAGGCTGGAGTCAGGTTAAGTCTTTTAAAGGCAGTTGAAGTCAGGGAAGGTCATTAGCCATCGAAACTGCTTAAATCGCATAAAGTTAGTCAAAATTACGTACAGCCACTTGAGGTTGCACCAAAACTGGAGTCAGTCAAGGCCAGGTAAAGTGACATCAAGTTACTTGAATGAATTTGCGAGATATCGTAAACTTTGGTTCACACCAAGTGATTTCACGTCGCTCAAAATCGTTCGAGTTCATTCGAATTATCGCATGAATGAAAGGCAATCTAACTGACTTAAAACCACACGAAGTCCTTTGAAGTTGCTCAAAGTGAGCTGCTCGAAATTCCCATGAGATGATTTTTATTTTCCATTCACTTGTCACCCACTTTGCATTGGATTCCAACTCTCGCCAAACACGTGCCTCGATATCGAACTCCGTTTTTAAACCGTCCACTAGACACCTTTTTACTGTACTCGTGTCTGCCATCCTCCGTCCTATCCTAAACCCTTCACATTTATTATTCGCAGAAATAAGCCATCGATCATATAATATGCTGTTCCCACAATACCAAGAATATATATGTACGATGTACAGATTTTCCTACACGGTTTAATGCGAACCTTAAGGGTAAATTGGATCGTTTTTAAGGTAATCTAGAAAAGGAGAAATAACCGTTCAAACAATCTCCAATAATGTTATTTGCCACAATAATAGCGAACACGAATTAAACAACATACTTACTGTGTGATGGAAACGAATCCGAGTGAAATCGAAAATACAAGCTAAGGTATCAACAATTTGGGGAAAGCTAGGTTCTGTAATTAGAGCGTTGATAATGATTGAAACATAGTGATATGTTTTTCGACTAATGTTTATTGTCATAGAGATGTAGAGAGATAGCCTGTAAAAGAGTTTCATCATTTTGGAGTTCTGATCGTAAAACCTTCTTTTTTTTTTTGATTACTAATATCTCAGTTTCTTATTCGAATTTGCTCAGGATCGTTATCATCACATACCGGGGATTGTGATCCATTTGTAATTACGGTCATTGGCGCAAATGACAAGGCTACAGATTTTTCTGATGTATTTTTCTGTTCCTCAGTTTTATCTCACACTTTTATGATAAACTTTTATTGACGAGCGCTGAACTTAGAGAACTCAATTTCAAGGTTTTAAAATGTTTTTGAAGGTAGAAGTTACAATTTAACTATTCTTGCCGTCATTTTGATTGATGTAAAACAGCGGTCCAGAATCTGCAAGGTTTTGAAATAATTTTACAGCTGAAATGAAATTTCGAGCGTGTCAACGGCGGCCATGTTGAATTTCTGTCAAAGTTTCAATTCATCTGTCGAATATTTTCAATGAATTTTTGCCATGACTTCAAGAGTTGACTTGTTCTATTTTGTCATTCGAAACACATTCGGATTTGAATAATAATTTGCATAATTCCTAGAGTCGAACAATTTTCTTTTGTCAAGTTCTAGATTTCACTTCTGGATGGATACGAATTTCATTATCGTTTGAATTATTCTCACAAAAAAATTACAATTGCTTCATCAAATTCGTTAACAATTATCACTATTATTGTTAATATAAAACGTTGGTCTTTAAAGTCCGCGAACTGATCAAAGTTGTTCAGTACCAAGTAAACAAGTAAATTTTTTCATTCTATCTGTGACAAGAAACATACGATTTGAGTCATTCAAGTTACTTGAGTAATATCAAGTAAAAGAATTTTAATTCACAAGTCGCCAATAAAGACTTGATTTTAAATCGTGTGTGAAGACTAAAAATGATTTAAAGTCAACAGAAGCCGCGAAGTATTACCTAGAGCCAGATGAAATATGATTTCGAGTAATTTGAAGTAATATCAGTCGCCCATAAAGTTGTCGAGTGGCAAAACGTTGGTTATTATGAATGAGTAAGTCGAATAAAACAGCTTATAATAGTTGTTCGTGATCATACGGCGTAACAAGGGATTAATTCGCATATTTCATTAAAAACTTTGATGACATTCATCGTGCGTGCGTGCGTGTGTTCGTGTACGTATGTCCAATGCAATTTTTCATTCCCAAGATTAAACTCAATTTCACGAGTCAAGCTTGAAAGTTCAGTTTAAACTGTGGCCTGTAATAACATCATTCAAGCCAGCCAAAATTATCTCGGATCGTGCCAAAGGCGGTGCATTATTACAAGCTTTTTGTTACCGAGCCAATTCCTTGCGTGGTTGCAGGTTGTACATCATTCCTCTATACATAGCTGCGCCACAAAATTTCTTTCCGCATGTTGCGTCGAGAAAGTCAACGAAGGTATTGAGTTGGAAAAAGATTTTTTATCGAACGCTAAAACTAGGAATGCAAAATATCGTTTGATATAACGAGAAATCAAATTCAAGATGGATTTTGACTCTTCGACAATGGGAATCGTATAATTTGGAGTTTGTTAATAAAGAAATGTCGAATATGTTTAAAGAAATTTTCTGTTAAGGGGGTATTCTAGTGTAGAAATTTGAAAAAATCGATTTTTTTTTTTTTTTATATTTTCAAAGCTTAACCTTTCAAGAATGTGTCCTTAAAAGGACAAGTCAAAATTTCAATTGTTTTCAGAGATATAGCTATTTTAGTGACGCGTCTTCAATACTGGCTCGGCTGGAACGAATTTTATTCGAAACTTTAAACGCGTTTTTCTCAAAACTACATTTTTCAAAACGGTTGACATGATTTCTCAAGTTCTATTGAACCGATTTACTTGAAATTTGGTGAGAATCTTCTCTATACATGTCTCTATCGCACGAACTATTATTATAACGAAATAATAATTTTTACTATTTTTAAAAAATTCAGAAACGTCCAAAAAAGTCAAAAAAAAACGTATTATTTTTTCGGACAGCCGTAATTTGACAAAAAAAAATTTTTTTTCGACTTTTTTTTAGTTAGTACGATAGCTGCATTTATGTAGATTAATAATCTTTTTTTTTTTTTCTGATTTTGAAAATGCTTGCAATCGTGACAACATTGGCGCGCCATTTTTTTTGTATCCCCCACTTCAACAACTCATAGCACTTTCAATTTTGTATTTTTTGACTTGTTTTTTTTTTTTGTAATCGTGAAATAATAATAAACGCCTGATAAAAAAATGGATGGTAAAAACATTTTTTGTTTTTTGTTTATAGCACTTCAAAAAACACCTCAAATTCATGCCTCTACACTAGATTACCCCCTTAAAGTAACGAAATTTGATTCTTAAACGGTCATATTCGTTACGAATGTTATGATAATTACACAGCGAAGGAAATACGAATATCAAATCTTTGTACAAATCTCTTTAAACGATTCCGTAACCTTAGGCAATTTTAAAACAATATAATAGCAAGCAGTAGTTCCGACACATAAGCGCACCTCAAGTGGTAGTTAGAAATTGCTTGTTGGTTGTCTTCTGCAGGGAATGGGAATGGCTGACAGTGCTGTGTACGTTTCATAACTATGAGCAAACGATGTACGTAGAAACCTGTTTACGCTCATCGTGTGTATGTACTTGACGTGCTCAGCGTGAGCATGTCGTATGTTTGCCGTGAATACTTGACGACAAGTAGACTCCCTGAATAAACGACGATTCTCCTCGAAGAAGTTTCTCGCTTGTGCTCTCTTCCCATTAGTAACAAGAAGAAAACAGCAATCGACTCGAGGTACAGCAGTGACGACGATAATTTGAATCTTAATTAATTTCATTAAGAGACAGTCGTACATTAATTGTATTTATGTAACGTCGGCACGATTTAGGCATTTTTTCATGCCTGTTTTCCGTACGCAAAGAATCAGTTTCAATGACGATACCGTGATTCTGCGAATGCGCATGTGCGGAGAACTGCGCGCATGCGCTGTCGCAAGTAAAACGTTACGCGATCCTAACCTCAATTTCGTAATTTCTGAAAAAAACGCGTAACATATTCTTGTGATTTAAAGAATCGTGTGCAAAAAGGAGACAACGGTCTTTTCTGTTGGACACGATTCTTTACATAACAACAGTGTGTTACACGTTTTTTAATTAAGGACGAAATTGAGGTTAGGGTTGCGTCGGATTTGCTGGTAAAAGCGCACGCGCGTGGTACAGAAAATACCTACAAAATATACTATTGACAAATAATCTATTTGAATATAATATACGTACATAGATCAGATACAATATAACGAGTCAGTGAATTTGTAGAATATACTCTTTTTAATGAAATCAACCACCGTATACATGCTATATTTCCAACAATTTTCATGCGACTGCAATCTTTTCTCCGTAATACCGGTATCTTCTGTTTTAGTACAGTTCAATAAATCATCGTAACTTACAAATTAAAAATATACTCACATGTACGGCTATCTCGTGACGAAATTGAGGGAAAGTATCGATTTATGGCCACCCAGAGTCTTTGATTATATCTGTTCTTCCCACACAGGTATTCTGTCTCATTAAAAAGGAAGAGAGAGAGAGAGAGTGAGACCCAGAGTAGATACAACGGACGAAAAAATCACGGGTTGGCAAAGAAGGAAAAAAAAAATAAAAAATTGAACACAATGAAAAAGAAATCCGTGGAAATGATAAAAGTCTCGTAATCTTTGTTGAAGTAAGGATTTATAGCGTCTATTCAAAAGGCATTAGGCGTAGGCGCCGAGTCTACAGAAAATCCCGTAAAAGTTCCACCATATACGGGGGAGAGAGAATGAAGGAGGAGCGGGAGAGGGAGAGGAATGAACGTGGAATTTAAGGCGGCATCGCCGCTGCTGGTGGTGCACAAGGTAGACTTTGTGCAGGGTCGTTTGTTTCCGAGATTTGTTTGGAAAAACTTTTGAGAAATGTGTCTTAATTTTGCCCCTCGACTAGAAATTCGGAAAAGAGGAGGAACGTTAAGACTTCGCGCCGCGAGTACTTGTCGATACACTTTCGAATTATTCGTTCATCCAGCGAAACTGCGTTTACATGGTTTTGAAACTGGTGGACGATTTTTGCGCCGATTACATTCACCGGAAACGAAGTCGATCAATTGGAATCCTATCAGATTTCTATTAGCCCTTTGCGAATAGCGATTGAATCGGATTGAATGATTGGATTTTTTCGAATTATCCCACCTGTTGCGAGTTTCTAGTTTTTCTTCGTTTAACCTCGATTAAAAGGGATGTGAAGTAACTATAACTCTTCAGGACAGAGGAAATTCCGCTTTATATGAGAACGAAAATTTTTTCAGAGTTCATTTTCGGCAATAAGATCGAAGAAAAATTATATTCCTCGTTAGGCGAAAAATTCATAGTACAAAATTTGCAAGTATATTTCTTTTGGCACGGTTGGTTGATGAAAATTAACTGAAAAATCTAGGTTAGACAAAAAATCCATCTAAACTTGAAATAAAACAACCTCTTAGATCTTGGATTCTTAATTATCAAAAATTTTTCAAATTCATTTGTAATAATTGTTTTCGCAACCTTACAAGTATCTTCATATTCCATTCTCTACGTATCCTTAATCCACTTAGTTTGGTATTAATTTAAACAATGCATTCACACCAAAAATGACGAAACAGAACTTCTGAGGATCAAATTATCCCAAAATAACCATCATTAACGATAAAAAGAAAATGCTTAATTGCACAGTTTCAACAGTCTTAATCTAATCACTGTATTAGTTATTTTCAACACCAAAAGTATACAGTAATTATACAGTGCAGCTTTGATAAACCGTAGCATATTTTGCTTCGAAATAAACTTTCTATAGATCAATGCTTCTAGTGTGGTATTTTTGAATATCAATAATTCAATTTCATTTCAAACTTTTGCTCCACCGTTTTTTTTTTTTTTTTTGTTTCAATACGTTAATCCTGATATTGCACAATCACGTGACAGAAGTTGAGCGACGTGAGAAAAGGGAATCCGAAGTATTTGTCCGTTGTGAGAGAAACGAAGTTATGAATCTACGATGCCTCGAGAGACGAGAGTGCAGGCTCTAAGTCAGGGTTGAAAACTGTCTTTTAGAGTTTGGAAGAGCGGCGTCCGTACTTTTCAGGGCTCTTGACAAGCAGATGTCCAACTTTCGAATGCAAATAGGCGAAGAATCCTCCGGAGACGTAGTAAATAAGCCGCGGACGAAGAGGAACGAACACTCGGCGAAGAAGGTGAAGGCGAATGAATGTGGGTCGACTCCAAAGCGGTTTACTCACCACGACGAAGATGGTGTCAGATTGAGAAATAATAATTTCTGTTCGTTAGTTGCCGGTAACGACAAGTCACTCTTGCTGTTTCTTAACTCTCAGGAAACTTGATTGCATGCTAATCGAATTGTAAACTAATCATACGATGATTAAGATTTAAATAAATAGAGAATTCGATATTGCGGATCCTGAAAAACTTGACTTCGTCATTCAAGTTTTATGATTTTATCAGTGCTAGGGTGCTGTTGATGAAGAATCTGGGACGTCGGATTCAAAAGGGGAAAAAATTTAATACTCATCGACTTGGAGAGTATTTTTTAATAAAAAAAAACGTAACCTTCATTCAATTTCAATGGCTCATTTTATTCGTAAATAACTTCATTAAAAATCCTTTGAGTCGAATTTTTTATCGAATTTATTCCTCATAATCTGTTAATCGTTAAAAAAAGATCGTACGCAATATTATTTCAGATTATATTGATGCAATCAATTATCCGTGTTGAGAAAAACATGTTAATGTTATTAAAAATTTATTTCATCCAATTTGTACAGGATCTATTTACAAACGAACCTCATTCCGATAAACCATACAATTTCGGTGCATAAGAAAAGGAAAAAAAAAATTGATCATTCTGAAATTATCAACAAGTGAATCTCGTTCACTAGAATCTACGACTTTTAATATTTTTTATAATGACGAGAGGTTTCCTCGATAAAATTTATCCTAATGATTTTCGATTGCTCAAACCTTAACCACAGATTTTTACGTTTCTGACCTCCCTAACTTTTCTTCATACTGGCCTGATATATCCTGAAAAGATGGTCCAGTTGACAGGCAACGTCCCTTCTCTTAAGGGTGCGCTAAGGTCCTTCGGGTATCGAGAAAAAAAGGTAAAAAAAAAAAAAAACATTTCCAATTCTCATACATACCTATCCTCGCGCATATCCATCGAGAAAAGCAATTTTCTCGCCTCCGCAGAGATTTTTTTCTTTTCTTTGTAATGGAAGTAGAAGTAAGAGCAAAAAGAAAAAGAAAAAAAAAATTGCATGGAGGGGGGGATCGGGACGCGAAATATTCGGAACCGGAGGAAGAAAGTTTTGAGAAAATATACGACAGAGAAAGAACGTTCGTCATACAGGACTGGTGAGTTACTCCATTGATAGAGTCGCCCTGTGCCTTGGATTTTATGGCTCAGCACTGGTTTCGTGCGAGGCGAAGTGCGCATAGGGCACGAGGAGCTGAGAGAAGACCGGGTCAGACAACACGGCACCGGGGACAAGGACAGGATGTGAAACGCGGGGAAACGTCGACGAGGCGAGGCCAAGACCCGGAGATAGAATATATTAAAGGGGATAAGCCGGGTTTCGAACCGGGCAAGGATCACCCGCCGATATTTCAGAAGCATCTACGAGGGCGTTTGTCCATTCAACACACACACACACACATACATGAAGGAAATGTCCACCTCCGCGGTATCTCTTCAAGCCTTTTCTGGATGTTTCGCTTCCGATCGTCTTATTCGCGAGTTCTTAATTCCACGGTTTGAAGGAAATCCCGAATGGTTGGTCACTCTGAAGTATTGTCTACGAGAGATTTTAAGATTTCATGAATGTTCATCGTCACCCGTAGGTACCTCAAAGTTTCAGAATCGTCTTGTGACCTTCAAGTTCTTGTTTGTCGGTTCGTTCATTCCTGGGATTTCGTCAGACTTTACGGGAATTCGTCGGACTATATTTTTTTTTTTTTTTATTTCTAGGATTCATTCGATCTTCAGACCTCGATCCTAAAGAATTTCACACGTTTCACGGGACTCCGTACAATTTCGCGCGGAATCTGTGAGACCTCGTGGGATTCCACGATGCTGATTCACGGTAATCGGTTCGATCGCCGTGTGCTCACGCATAATATTTCCGACATACCTATTCGCCGTGCGCCGAAAAATCTTTAACATTTCACAGCTGATCGCGTAAATACGACGAGATTTCATGAGACCTCGTAGAGTACTGCGATAATTTTTTCGCCATCCAACGATTCGCAGCAGACCACTTTTCAAACCGAGTTTGGCAAGATCGAGACATTTCGCAGTATTTCATACAGGCGATTCCGTGGGATAGGATAATGAGACCCCCTACGTTAGACTTCGCGGGAATTCGCGGGACTTCGTGGAGGTCTATAAAAGATTTCAGATGTATTGGACTCCGGACATTTTTTTCACGAAAATATGGCGACGTCAAAAATTTCACAATATTTCATGCATGCGGTTCAGCGGGATAGGATGATGAGACCTCATGCGTGAGACTTCGTGGGACTTCACGGGACTTCATGAAGCTCTGTGAAAGATTTCAGATGTATTGGACTTCGGACGTTTTTTTCACGAAAATATGGCGACGTCAAGAAATTTCAAAGTATTTCATACACGTCGTTTCGCGGAATCAAATGAGACCTCACGGCTTTTCACGCGAGATTTCAGGTAACTCGACGTATCGTTACATAAGGTCCAGATATCTTTTCATCGCGCTTCAGAAAATTCCAAACGTTGTACGAAATTTCATGTGATTTACTTGGGTCGAACGAGACATCATATGAGACTTCACGGAGGTTTGTGAAAGTTTTTGGTTTCGACGGATTTTATACATTTTTTTTTTTCGTCAGACTCCAAGAAATCCACAACACTTCACATGATTTCATGGGGTTTGAAATAAGACCTCGTTCTAGACTTTCTTGGATTTCAGGAGTAGCAATATTTCGCGGGAGTTGGTACGTGTTTGAAGTTGGTGACAAGACATTAGAAAAATCACCGTCTTCCAACTTTAGAAAGAATTTAGATACAGCTGAATTTGTAAGATATGAATATGTTATGATTTATTTACATTAATATTACTACCGAATTTCAAATAAGAATCTCGGGCAATTTTTTAGTGCTGAGGCTGCGAGGTAACGATTTTTCTGAAACTGGTGTTCTAATGCGAGTTTCGAATCTCGGTCTTATCCGCCCAAGTATTTTATAAACCGAACCAAAGTAAAATACAATCCGGATACGAGCTCCTGTAAAACACAAGAAATGTTTTTGTATTCAGTTTTTTTTTTTTTTTTTTTACCGTTATACGTATACTGCCCATTCCCTTCACTTTTAATACAATCTTGAAGCTTGGGGCGAAATTATCATTTTATACGATCAGTATTAGAGAGCACTTAGGTATAACCTGAAAAACATCTCCACGTGAAACACGAATATGAAAAATCCAAGGCTTTCTAGTCAGGATTTTACGTTAATAACCTTAATTCAAGGGGCTCGAACCCGACTTGAAAGCCAGCTTTAATGCAGGTCATTCTTTGTCGACTCAACGAGGGAATTTCCCTTGACCTCTGACGTTATTTTTGCAGGTTAATCCTACCTTGTTCCTCTTGCCGGAACTGCTTGTCGAGCAAAGAATTTCCATCCATGTTCCCGGAATTTTTTAGATGAAATATGACGAGCTGCTCCCTTCTCTGCACTATCGTAGAGGGATTCACGGCTCGTTGAAAGGAGGAGACTTAAACTCCAGAAAGTACAACACGTTGGTCGAATTTGAATCAGCTGCACATTTCATTATTTTACAACTTCCCGCTCTTCTTTTTTTTTTCGAAAAATAGAGAGAGAAGGGCAAGTTATTATAATCACCCCATAAATAAAAAGTTAATAAAAATGTTTACCAGATATCGACGTTTTACGGTCCGGAAAATCACTTCAGATCATTTTCGGGTAGATCTTTGAGTTTCTGTTTCTCTGGAAACAATTTTTTCTCCGACGATATCTCGAGAATGAATCACCGGATTCTGATGATCTTAGTCTCAATCCGCGCGGCTCTTCTTAGTCTAATTGCAAGAACGGTTAACTCTTGGATTTCATTGGTCTAATATTTTCATTAATTATTTAAATAACAATATTTAAAACAAAAAAAAAAATAAAAATCCAAATCCCATCTTCTCATGTTTTATGAGCTCGAAGTGCAGTCAAGCGCGAAGTTTGTACCAATTTCAAGCCAAATCACGTAATTCTTACTTTATTTTTTCACACGGGTCTCATAAAACCCTTAAACACTTTTTCACAGTACATTATATCCGAGGAGTTACATCAGACTGCGAATTGAATTTTGATAAACGGAGAAGAAAATGTTGTGATTCCTATTTTTGTACAAGTTTATCTTTCGGAGCAAGTATATCTGTAGAAATTTCGAGCTATGCAAAACTCGTTTCAAGTTGATTACCACAAGCAATCGAATGTGGTTATTGAAAAATTAGTGCAAAAAAAAAAAATCACTTCAAGCGTGTTCGAAAGTTTGAAAATGCTGATTGAAAAATCGTGCTTTCTGGAACGAACCTTACCAGAACTAAAGTCTTATTTTTGCAAGTGATTAATATAACTGGAATAAATTGAGGATGAGAATATGTGATTCATTTTCTTCCTCAAGAAATTTCGGAACGATTTCGTATTAGTTTAAACAGAGATTATTGTTGAAATAAGCGATTAAAATACCGTATATATATTATAACGCAAGTGTCCGGGAGGCTGGAAATCGTATAAATAATCGGAATGATCGATGTTCAATCAGTGAACCGACTAAGTCGTTTAAACCTCAACCTGGTCCTCGACTCTTTTTTAAATCCAGGTCCTGCATGCTAATGGCGCGTAATTACAGAAAATCACATTAAAACAGGAGGATTAAGTGGACACAGAATGTAATTTGTATATTTTGTTTCGACCCACGTCCAGAGAAATACTTATTCGATACAAATACAATTTTTATCCGCTCACCACACAGCAAAGCTTTATCCGATAGGAATAAAATTCCCCGTTCGACCAGGAATTATTCTGAGTTTTCGTTTTGTCGAAAAAAATGATCGGCAGTGCAGAAGTTCGAACGAAATAAAATAATACAACATACAATACAAAATGTATAACAGTTTTAGATGTTTTATTATCATTATTTGCACAGTTTAATTCCCCCCTTCCCCCATTCCCTTAACTTATTCCTGTTCAATTGCAATTAGTTCATCGTTTAATCTTAATTTTACCGGCGGTTTTGAATTGGATTTCACGCAAATTTTGGCGCGCATTTAATCACATTTCGTTCAATTATTAGCATCTCTCATTTGTTAATTGAGATGGGAACTAGAATCTAGACCACAACTGGATAGTCGAATTATAATTGATATAACGACCTTCCGTAAATTGCCCTGATACTGTTTCCCAATTGTTCGACTTCATTAATGCGGCGTAATAATTAGGGAAAAATTACTGTTGATTGAGAATATTGCAAATCAAACATTTATGGAAAATTTTAATAGTTATCGAATGCTGAAAACGCAAAAAATAAGTTTTTTTTTATAAGTCGTTGACGAATAAACTGGCAATAATGAAAAATACATATTTTTGTAGAGAATTGAACGCTTTACAAATAATCACTGATGCATAAAATTCATAAATGAAAGCGTTCGTACGTTAATGAACATTTAAAGTTTAATTTATATGGAATTATTATTCTGTCAAATATGGCTACGAAATGAACATTCGTGTTACAAAATACATTGCATATTTCTCGTAGGCTAGAAAATTTAAGATAGATTCATGTAATTGCATTATTCCAAAACCTCATTATATAATAAACAAAAAACAAAAATTATTTTCCACTAGTATTGATCGATGTAACTGAAAAAAAATTTGAAAAATCTTAGTCTCGGTTAATATTGTGACTTGGTAACAATTCTCTACAAAAATATGTATTTTCGATTATTTTCGGTACGTTCGTCAACGACTTGTAAAATTTCACGGAGTAAAAAAAGTTTTCTCCATGTTATTTTCACAATACATATACTTCGATCAGAAAGCGGACTATCTCAGAGTTGACAGCGTGATCTGAAATTTTAAGGGAATTCTTTTTCATCAATTTGAAATCGTTTAAGCTCCAGGGAGTTAGAAAATTAAAAAACAACCCGACTGAGGACCACCCAAATAATCAGATTCGGTGTAAGACTGTAATTTCGTAACAAAATCAATAAAAAGTATGGATTTTTGGTCAGCCGAACACTTCGAGCTCCGCGCTGACGGCGTTTATTTCAATAAATTCGTTAGTGCCAACGACGTAATCTCGCGGCTTATAAAGGAGGAAATTAGATTGAGGAATCGGACGAGGATAGAAGGGCGAGGTAACAACTCGAAATCCATTTGTCCCCGCGAGGTTTGAGGGTGGTTACAGGGTGCTGCCTGAAATTCCCGTCCCAAGACGAAAAGGGGGACAATTTTCCGTATAAGTGGCAAGATTATTAGCGATCTTTATTTATAGTCAGGGTCCCGGAGCCCTCGGCGCGGCTACTTTGACTAATTAATTATTATACGGCTAGCTCGCATGATAATTTATGCATTTTTACGGAAGAGTGCCACACAGACCGGATTCTATCCTTCCGGGTTTCACCCGTAAATTTAACATCAATTCTAAATTTTCACCCCCTCCCCCCCCCCCTCCACCACCCCACCCTTTCTCTTCCCTCGACCTAAATCTGTCCCTCGCGATGTAGTCTCGGAAATAATTTGTATGAATTTTCAATTTCTCTTCGTCAAGAGTTGTTGTCAACTTCTAGTCAAGTTACGCTGAGCTTTGAATTTTATGAATATTTTCTAATTCTTACTCGCACAATTACGAGTTCGAGAAATTGAGTGGGCCAATTTTCGAAAATGTTTCTGGTCAAAATTCAATAATTGACTCTTGTCCGAATTTATGAATTTACGTAAAAAATGCGAATTGAACGCGATGAAAGTAGTGGTGGTTTTATTTTTGAATTTGAATTTAGATTTTTAATACTTGCGCTGTTTTCAGATCACTGGTTACAAAATTTATTTGGTGAATATACGGTTAAATATGTCCGATTCAATTTACAGGCGAACATTAAAAATGTTTTCTTCCACTTAGTAATTTACTGTTAAAGTTAGCAGACATCGACTATGCACTTTGAAAATCATTGATTTTACTTTTGAAATTAGTAATATTCAGTTTCAAATTGTAAATTAATTTCCGTCCTCATTTTGTTTTCTCCGTTTTGCCCGAACGATTTCAAAGATTAAACAAGGCCACTTTCATTCCAATTTTGGTGTTCATTCTGTCGCTACAGAACGATCATGAACAAAAACTGGTATCTATTATTTACTTCGAACAAAAGCTCTGCACAAATTTAAGATTCGAATTTGAATTTTCATTTTGTAATGACCGATTTTCTTTTTGAATTCGTTTTTAAAATTCTTCGCAAGTACATTCGATTCGATCAAATTCTCGTTTGGTATGTGATCGATAGTAGATTCAAAAATTAAGATTTGAAAAAAAAACCGACCCATCGGTAAGAGTCTACTTATAAAGAGCAAATATCAGATAATCGTATGGTAACAATCGTCCAGGTCGTACTTGGTCGGTAAAGCAGATTGAATTACAATAGCTATTATACATCTACTATTTATTTTTGATTTTAATCGAGGCCTTACCGATTCCGCGTCATTCAACAATCAACGATCGTCCAGGTCGTACTCGGTCGGTAAAGCAGATTGAATTAGAATCGCCGTTACATATCTATTATCGATTTTTAGTTTTAATCAAGGCCTTACCGATTCCGAGTCATTCAATACATGAACAATGGTTCAGGTCGTACTCGGTCGGTAAGGCAGATTGAATTAGAATCGCCATTACACATCTACTATCGATTTTTAGTTTTAATCAAGGCCTTACCGATTCCGAGTCATTCAACACATAAACAATGGTTCAGGTCGTACTCGGTCGGTAAAGAAGATTGAATTAGAATCTTTTTAACACATCTACTATCGATTGTTTATTTTAATCAAGGTTTTACCGATTCCGAGTCATTCAACACATAAACAATGGTTCAGGTCGTACTCGGTCGGTAAAGAAGATTGAATTAGAATCTACTTAACACATCAACTATCTATAGTTTATTTTAATCAAAGTTTTACCGATTCCGATTATCTGCGGGAATCAAATCAGATATTTGGACAAGTGTCGCCTGCGTTGCGTTGCAGTTGGAAATTCCCATAATACTGCAGCAGCGGCTGGTTTTCGGATTTCCCGCGCTTGTTTCACGAACGAAACGGCGATTTGTTAATTAAGCGAAACCACTCGCGGCTCGATGTCAATTCTAAAGAGAGATGGAACGGTCCTATTACCTAATGTACGTGGAGTGGCCAGTCGTGTACGTCGGGTTCGGTTCACGTGGGAGTTTATCCTGTGACCCCCGGGGAGTAGGCTAATTTTATTTTATTTTTCCCACTTTTTCTTCCTCGTTACTTTCTTTCTATTCTTTTTCCCCTTTGCCCGACGCGCCTGCAGGTATACGAAAAAACTTTGACTCGATATCCGTTTAACTGAGTTTCTGTTTTTTTTCTTCTTCTTCTATTGTGGCGCTTTTGTAACTAGAACGTAAACGAAAAAAATGTTGTTTATTCTACGAAAGGTGAATTTATCTCAATAAGAGATTTTGAAGTAAATAATGCTCACTGGAATTCAAATAATTGCAAGTCAAAAAAACTCTGATCAGAAATTTCTCCCTTGTACAAGTTTTTTTTTTTTTTTTTCAAATGCGGGTTCGACATCGGATTGATATCTGAACTTGAACGATTTTACGAAAAGCAACAGTTAGTTGGATGAAAAATGGTAATTTGTACATTTCCGATTTGGTGTAATCTCATTTCTTTTCATCGATACGGAAATTGATTTCAAGTCATTTATAAGTTCAAGGATTTAATGCTTTCTTGCATTCTTGTAGTGTTCAATTTTTCCAAAACTTGATCACGTTTCCAATACTACTAAACTCAATTGTAGTTTTCTTTAGATAAAAAGTGTGTAGCTCCGTTTAATTTTTCTTACTCAATGAAAGATACATATACACTGAATTAAAAATGTTGAATCAGAATGAAATTCAATAATCCACTTGCTTGTTCCAAATAATCACGCTGTGATAATTTTTTTCTGCCTGTCACAGATAACAGGAATTGTAAAAAAATTTAACAAGGATTTCAAATATCATAAAATCGTTTATGTATATAAATAGTACGTTGCATAGAAGAGTTTCTCGAATTGTAACAAGACGCTATGATCTTATTAAAAACTGTTTATCGCGTAAAATGATTACGAATATCTGTATGTCGAGAAAAATATTTCTCAGAATAATTAGCTGATTTACTGCTCATAGTATTTAATCAAACTGAAAACAGCCTTTGATATAAATTTAAATAAAACGAAATCGAGGAACTTGTGGAATCACTGGGGCAAGCAAAACCTTTGACTTTGCCGAAAGAAGCGGAGCGTGATCTTCTCATGTTTTATTTGCCCATGACTTTCAAAGATAGAAAAATCGGACGGCGTGTGTATCTGAAAGCTATCGGATCATTATACATGATCGGCATGAGAGAGCTGGCAAAAAGAGAGAAACATATGTGTGTATACTGCATCGAGACGAAAAGAGCGAGAGAGCGAGAAGAGCGGCGAAGGGGGGAAGAATTCGCAGCGGAGAACTAATCTCGAGATTTCATCCCGGTCCTCGAACTCGCGGAGATGCCCGATTTCTTTAATTCTGTTCTCGTTCGTCACGAGCCTCGCCCCCTCATCAATTAGCGTAAATCTATTCGTACCTAGTCGAAAGAGGGGCTTGGAACTTCGATAAAGGTCATCTCGTCCCACCCTTCGATTCGCGTTTTGCAGGCAACTTCAGAGCAAGTCCAGACGAGGGCGGCGGCTCCGTGTAGCTACACATAATAAGCACCGAGAGGACGAAACTTGCTCTCAATTTCTCAAGAATAAAGTTTTCCCCGAAGCAGCTCGACGAGGACGCGGCTCCTGAATGACAACTTCATAATCTTAAGTGGCCCACCAAAAGTGGAATATTTAATTAAAGCGTTAATTCTCTAAAGCGTATTTGGTACACGGTGCCTGCCTACTTGCCTCGGGATCGCGTTTTCAAAACGGCTGAGTGCCGGAAGCTGAATCCGGCCGCGGTGGAAATATTTTAACGATCGTTGCTACGCGACTGAGAAAAAAAAAAAAAAAAAATAGATAGATCTTATATTTTACACCCTAGAAAACTTTGGGGAAAAAAAGATACACAGCTGGTATAACCCACGTTAAAAAATTAATCTAATGATAGCTATGATTGCTAATTAACATAAAATAAAATCAAAAAGTTAAAAGCAAATATAAGCAAAATAGTAATTAGTTGAATGTAACAGAGAGAGAAAGAGAGGGAGAAGGAGATTAAGAGGAAACGTAGAAAAAATACACAAGTTGAAAGAATCCAATTAGTTCCAATTAGTGTAGGCCAACGTATTTGAGACATCGTTCGACTGTTTCTTCCGTCCGCACGTGTCTTACTACAAAATGAAGCGGCGCGTCGCGTTTCACCGCTAGATGGCGTCGCGTTCGCTACCTCTCTCGCAAGCAGAGTAACTCCCCAAATAAATGATAACACGTAGCCGAACTGAAGATTTTTAACATGGAACGTGTGTTTTCGTTGACTTTATTGAGTGAAAGAATAATAACTTGTAAAAAGTTTACACGTATATTCTTTGGGTTTCACAAGACTTGAGGAGTAATTCAATAATCGATTGAAATTTGCTGAATCTAAATTTCGCCGCTCCTGTCATTTGATCAATGAACAAGTCACGTTTTTGGTAATAAGCAAGTGCGCGGTTTTTGGTTGTCATTTGAAAGTTTTTCAGTAAATTTGGCGAATTCGATCTGGTAAATTCTGCAAAATATTGGATACGCGTGTCGGTAGTTCGATCGATGTTAGACAAGTTGTTACAGTCTGGATGAAGAAGTCCGAAGATGCGGAGCAAGAAATGTTCTCAGGGTCCCTCGATGCTTAAAGCTACGAGTTGCAGGCTGAGGGAGGTACGTATTCTCGGCATGAATTAATAGCCGCGAAATAAAAGGATAAAAGCATATAAGGCACGTATAACGATGATAATAACGGGAATAGTGAAAATGGTCGTAACGGTAAGAGTGGAGGGCGCATATAACGCGGTCGGTCGTCTCCAGTTTGTTATATTGCAGCAAGAAATAAAATACGGGATCGAAATCCCTCGGCTACCGACTCCCGGGGCTCCGGATTCCCGCCGTTAAAATAAAATGCCTATTTTTTCTTATTTTTTGTTATTGTATTTTAGCTACATTTATCAAAACGGTATAGGCGGACTCGGCGGTGCGGTCTGGTTTCTCTTATTGCCAGCCACACGCTCCGCTGGCTTTAAGGATGGCGGAAAAGAGAGTAAGAGAAAGAGAGAGGGGGGGGGGGGGGGGGGGGGGTGAAAAAAAAAAATTTATCAAACGTTGTTTATTTTCTACCTCCATACGTCATGCGTATACCTTATACAAATACATTACAAATTTTCACATTATACATTACATTATTACATTATTTTACATACATTATTCAATGTCTCAAAAGGTTTCACTGCGAAAATTCACTTCAGGGGGTACGTGATAATAAATGGTCACTTCTAAGATTATTCGAAACACTGCAATCCTGTATATATCCTCAAATTTTACGACACTAGGAATTATTCACTCTCTTTACACGTTAATAAATAACTCGCAGTTGTGATCTCGGAAAGTCGTCTTGGATGAAATTTCGTGAAACGTACGCTACGAAGCTTCCATAAAATCTTATTAAAAGTTATAAAACCCTGGTATGAAATCTCGTGAAGTTTCTCGAAACTGCATCAAATCCGACGTACATTCATTGAGGCTCCAATAAATCTGTCTGATCTTTCGAAAATAACTTCGATCTTATCAAATTTTCGGGAAGACTGTGCAAGCGTTTTGACATTTAGCGGAATTCGCGATCCATCGTAAAAATTTTCTGCAACTTGAAAAATTAGACGAAGACTTAATTAAAAAAATGTTATCAATAAAGTGAAAGTTTTGTGAAATCTTTGAAAATGCCTTTCCACGTTAGACCGACTAATCCGCACATGAATATGGAAAAAAAAAAAAAATACACATGACGAGAAAATTCGTACTTTGTAACCAAAACGGTGTCACAGTTTTATGATGTACTGAACACCTTAGTGCGCATGCGCTGAGTTGTTCGTTTTTTTTTTTTGGCAAGCTGGCCAACTCTGTCTCTGGCTCTTGGCTCCGGCGTGAACTGTCAATAAGCGTCATCGTTCCGAGGTTATGTTGACTCGAATGCAGACTCTTCACATTTCGGTCATGTAAAATTTTCAATGCGACATAACCTCGCAACGTTTATGAATTTCGATAGTTAACGTTTGGCCGCTGCTGAGTTGGTCAATCTGACAAACAGACGCAAGACTTGATGCGAATCATCTGAATCTACCAATGAAATCACGCGATTTTGCGCATGCGTGTTTATTAATCACTGAATTTCAATACGCCATGAGTTTTCTGCTTCATAGTTTAGTGTGTGAAAGCGAACGCGATTCGTTTATAGTATTCGTGACGAGGTTAGTTTGTCTATTCGGTCTAGTCACACCCTTCGCAAAGATTCTTGGGTGATTTGAAATTCTCGATATCATGCTGAAAACATTAAATTCGAGTGTTGATACACTCTGGTAACACGGGTCAACAAAAAAAAAAAAATTTCTTGCGGATCCAGTGAGATGAATATATTCCGATTCTATACATCGAATGATAACCAAAATCTTTATCAATTACTTTTAAAGTTTTTCTTTGTCTTTTTCACGTCGATAAATAAGTCTTGAAGCTTTTGGTTGATAGCTAATACGGATGCCTATTCGGAAGCAAAAGGAAAACGTTTTCACCCAGATACGATGGACTTTATCGTTGTTAACGTTATTAGGGGCAGTATAATGAGAGCATGATGGGAGATTACGTTTGGGGTTTGATACGAGAAAGTTCATACGAAAATAGAAGAAGTACAAAAAATATTCATTGTTAGACTTTTTCTATCAATTCATTTTCACTTGTAGCTATTATTATTAGTTATTATTTTTGAATAAAAGTGATTTAAATGTAAAGCTGAAGTTTGTTTAGTTGTTATTTACGATAAATGTTTGAGAAAATAGGTAACTCTTCTTAAAATCCGAAACATCCTTCGTGTTTGTACAAAAACAAACTTTACCTAATCGAACGATCTTTTCATTTATTAGTTACGACAAAGTAACAAAAATTTGACATCTAGAACCCAGACTAAAAATTAGTGTTGACCGGTGTAAATATTAAAAAATCCTAACGTTTTATGTGCGAATTTATTTTCGATGGTACATCACTTCCTGTGACACGGGGTGCGTGGCTAAAACGAATAAAAAACAGTGCATCACGATGAACACGATGAGATTAAAAGGTGATCCGAGTGCGAGCCAGTAATCGGTGAAAAAGCGTTTGCGCGGTGTTGATCAGTGTACTAAGCTTATCATACGCTTTTCTGTATACAAGGTCGTGAAATGGGTGAAATTCAACATGTATTCAACACGTCCGCCCCATAGAAACTATTGAAGCTCCCTCGAGCTGCTACCTGGCTTTGATGTTGATTTCGAATTTTGGTCTATAGAACTCGTGACCTCGGTTTAAGCTCACATACTCGTCCGTTAACCCGGACGACGTGGCACGTGGAACCTTTGCTTGTAGGTGCTTTTCCTCTGATCAGATTTAGCGGTACGTGATCCCGGGGCTTCCACGTTAAACAAACCACCAAATCGTTGACCGACATCGTTTCACGGTGCTTTCGAACACGTCTTTTCCCCTCTGTCTCACTGCGCTGTCAGTTGATCCTTGAGAACATCTCTGATACAGCCTCGGAGAAAAATGTTTCCGTGAATGACGCAACTCCGTGCAATACCATACCAAGTAGTACATTGGTACTTGAATCAGTACATGCATTCAGGTCTGATGTTTGTCCATATCAGATCAGATCTCATTAGATGTCGTCAATTTCAATTACACCAAATGATGGGTCCAAATACATATGATTATGTAGCCATTCGTGCGAATTTGAATAATTTAAATATACCTACCCAAGTGTTGAACTCTGTTCTCTTTCATTCAACAGATCTGACATTATATTTGATCAAATACGGTTTTATAAAATCAGATTCACATCATATTTGGTCAGATCTAATTACATGTCCTCGGAATTAGCTCTTTATTATACGATTGGACCTGACAAGGTACTTCAGTTCGATCTCTTCGTTTTGAATTCTTTTGTAATATGTTATAGTAGACTAAAAACTAAGCGACACTTTTTTTTTTTATCCGCCATTAAACACTTTAAGCGGGTGAAATCAGCCTCGAAAAGTAAGGCATGCCAAGGGACGATTTGACGGTTTCACCCACAAGAACATAATGTTTTCTAACCAATCCAGCTAGAAAAGTTTCCTCTCAAGGAGTAATGAAAAATGTAATTTTCTCAACTAAGAAAAATAAATAAAAAACAAACTGCTAAATCACCTCTTGGCATGCCTTACTTTGGAGAGTGGTTTCACCCCTTTAACACGTTGGATGGAAGATAAAAAAAGAAATACGTGTCGCTTAGTTTTTAGTGTACTATAACGTATTACAAAAGAAATCAAATCGGAGAGATCGATCTGGGATGCCTTCCTTATGAGATAAATACTGACCACATTTACTGATACGTAATTTGATTTGCTTTCACATCGAATAGATCTTATTCGTCGATGGTATAATCAGATATCGTACTACATCCGATCACGTATCATATGTACCTACTCTAAAGTTGAGTAACACGTAAATGGATGTGAAATCAGCAATGACGAGACCCACCCTGATCTGATTTTACTCTGTAATCACATCCATCTTCCGAAGTTTACGATTTCGGAACTTGGACCGTTTTTTTGTCCATCGATCTGATTGAAAACAGATAAGTGGACTTCGGATCTCGCAACTTTACTAATGTTTTCGGGAAAAGCGTTCCGTCTGAATGGGTAATCGACTAAAGTCGAGTGTCAAGTCCGGGCGTGAGTTAAGTGACCGTTCTGAATGGGTCTTGACAACGTGTTTAATCATTCTCTGGTTCTCCTTGTTGTAACAGCAGGTTACGGATCTGGTCAAGGCATCGAAGTGTCAACAGTCGGGTCCTACTCGGGTTCTACTCAGCACAACATCAGTGGATGGCCGTACTTTGAGTACAACGTGCCCCGAAACGTTACTGCGGCTGTTGGCCAGACGGCGTTTCTTCACTGCAGAGTTGAGCAGCTGGGCGACAAGGCGGTGAGTTGGGTATTCTCGGCAATATCACAGTTTCTCTCACCATCTTGTCTCTGGTCTTTGTGTATTCACCCACATTCCATCGGCCGGCTGGCCTATCTGTCTCTCCATCTCTGGACTATCTGTCATCTGTGTATGTCCTCTGCGGTTTAAGCTTTTCTTGCTCGTCTAGCTCCCCGTCCTCGTAAACCGATAACTAGCCTATCAACTTGGCGTACTCCGTTCGTCGCAGTTCGCACTCAAGGTAAGTGTACCAGGTATCGGTACGTTTAGAACCAATTATTGACCCTTTCGTTTTCAAAAATTATATTTTCACCGCTCAAATTTTTAATTTCTCCATTACTAGAACCAATTGCTGGAGGGTTCGACAGTGCAAATTTATTTTTTGGTCATTTTAGAACTAAGGATCAAACAGATACAAATGGAATTGGTCAAGGATTGGGGCAGAGTTAAACTGGTACACTTACCTTACAAAGAATCCAATAGATCCTTGGCCTCAAGTGGCGGAGGGCAACCTTTCGCAACTCTCAACCTTCCTCGAGGGCTTGAAGCAGTGCCCTTCTGTACATTCTTAAGGTATTTGCGCAGTAATTTCGGGAATGTTTAATTCCCATGAGTTTTAGTTATATAATTTTTTGAATAATTTTGAACAGTTCTACAAAGTTTGAAAACGATTTCCCCGTTTGGTCACTGAGTTTTTTGATTTCAAAGTTGAGCTGTTTTATATTGCGTAGATAGGGATTGGGATAAAAATTGAGAGTTTCGAGGTGGTTGTTTCAGAATAAAATATTTGGACACGAAAAGAAAAATATTGAATAAGGTAAAATGGATATTTGGGAATAATATGTCAAATTTTGGCGAATTTTGTCAGTCGTTTATTAATGATTCTTGTAGGTTCTTCTCAAGTGATTCACGCAATTCCACAAAGTTTTTGATACTTTACGGTGTCTTACATATAAGCTTCTTATGAAATTTGGAAGAGTGTTTAAATCATTGTGGGATATTTTCAAATTCGTAAAATTATACAAAACCTTGTGCATAGCAGGAGAAAATCCTGTGAATTTATTCAATATGGATCAGATCGCGAAAATTTCACGAGACATCGTATCGTTTTGGTCAATTTTGATCAGTGATTTTGTCCTTTTAACCGCATCACTGTTGATCGAATAAATCAGAAGACAATTCTCGATCCGCACTGTACTGAAAATTCTACACCCAAGATGACAAAAGTCTTTGATTAAACAAATTCGTAATAAATTTGGCCAACTTCCGACCGACCGTTTAACTTCGTCTGGTAAATTGAGCCAGGGGAAAAGTTTACCGGACAAACATCCGTTTCGTAAAGCGCGAAAATAAACCTTAAACGCTCGATAAGTCTTTTCCCGGGAAAAAAAACACGTCATCGTCTTTAGTACATAACACGTACAAGGGTTGATTAATTTCCCTCTCGGAAACGGTACGGGTAAACGGTTCATTCAAATTTCGAACGGTGAACAAGCCGTGGCGGAGGGGTGGGGGGGTGGGGGGAGAGAAACGGTCGGTAATACCCACTAGGATGAATGCTGCAGCTTGATGGCGAGAGGCCTGAGTGGATGAAAAAAATAGCCTGCAGCCAGTCAGCTTTTGACGAGTTTTTCGAGGGTTCGTCCCGGCCTCTTTAATGGCAGAATGAATGGGCGATAGTTAATTCTCGTCAAAGACTCTGCAGAAGCGTTGCAGGATTCGGTTAGCGACTATTCTCACCGGCTCCGAACCAGCGCCCCATTTGGCCAGGGGTTGCCGGGAGTAAATGGGACGGGATACTACGGGGGGTGGGGGGCGAGTTTTGGGTGAGGAGTATCTCAATGGAGAGATATAGAATTATGGAGAGGGGAGGGCCGCGTTTGCCATGAACGCCAAAAATCCGAATCGCGCACTGTTAACAAAATTTGCCAACAACGGTCGACAATTAAGCGCGTAAAGCTCGAGAACCCGACTTAGGTCAGTTTTGTATGTGGGGCATTCCAAGACAAATTAGCGGACGACGTACCTCGTCCTCTTCGATTCCGATCGTTTTTTTTTTTTTTGTATCATGTTCTTACCGATCCAAAAAAAATGGTCCCGGGATTTTTTTTTGTTTGTTTTTTTTTTCTCGCATTTTGTTCGCCGCCGGTGAAATTTATGCATAATTGCAAAACCAATCACGAAAACGACGTTTTTAAAAATCGTAAAAAAATTCGCAACGATGCTGTGACTCAAAATGCGACCTTTTGAGCACCGTACGATAATGGGGTCTCAAATATTTCCTTTTTTTTTTTTTTTTTTACAAGTTTTTAGTCTTTCCATGTCGGTATTGTTTTTTGTTTACCTCGATCTGAACAGACTGCAAAGTCAGACTATCTCTATGATTTCGTGATCTGTTTGGATCGGGGAATAGAAGAGAAAAAAAAAAAAAAAAATTTCGATTCCTACACGGGAAAAGTAAAAACTTGCTGAAAAAAAATAGGAAAATATTGAGATCCCATTATCGTGTGGTGATTAAAAATCACATTTCAAATTGTAGATTCTGCGTGAATTTTTTCAGATTTAAAAAAAATGTCATTTTCGGAATTGGTTTTTCAATTTGTTTTCAAATTTAACCGGTGGCTAAAAAAATTGGAAAAAAATTCCGACAACTTCGTGGGTCGGTATAAAGAAATTATGGAAATATAGATATCTAATGCGAAAAATTCTCACCTTTCCGAGAACGTTATTTATTTCTGGATAACTACTCGAAATCAATCTCAAAACATCTCTTTCGGGCAAAAAAAAAAAAACTTGTTTTCGTGCGTTACGAAAGTTTATCTTACTTTCGAGTTTTTCATATGAAAGCTGAGATTTTTTCAGTGAGGAAGTCAAGTTGTAAAGGCTTTTTAATGATATACTAACTTTTTGGAACTCGACGGAATATTTTCACTTCGTTGGATCATGGATGGTTAGATTATACGTATTACGTATACTTTGAACAATTCTCTGCCTCTCTCTGTTTGAACGAGATATATACACCGCACAAAGGGACTTAATTAGTCGCTGTTAGGCAGTTTTGTGAAAAAATTTGAAACATTCCCGTTCCACCTGAAATTATACAGAAACTGGTTTTAATGAGGATGAACGGGGACGTCCAATAGTAAAATACAGGGTCGAATATTCGTTGAAATGAAAACATGACGGAAAAAAGGTTTGAAAAACGAAATTGAGGCTAATCAGGTTCAATTTAATATACAAAGTATGATACCTGTGCTTGCGTAAAAAGTTTTTACCCAGACATTTTTCACTTCGATCATCCGAATTTGTTTTTTTTCAAACAAAAAATCTGACACCGCTCGTTAGCAACCAATCAAAAATAGTTCATTTTAATAATCAATGAATTTCCTGCAAATCCTTAAATTTACTCTCGTTTATCGTAATCGTACTAGCAGGATGGATTTTTTGGTAAAAAGCAAAAAAAAAAAAGGAAAATAAGTAGAATAATGTCCTTCGGTGTTTTAGTATTTTTTTTTTTTTTCCCGTATCGTGGGGACTTGTTTAGTTTCACGTAACTAGACTAGTTTGACTAAAACTTTTGAACCTTCCTGCGTCACGTTTTTGTTTTTACTTTACCGTGTCCGTCCCAGCCAGTTGTGAATAGAATTCCCGTCGTTCGGTTCCTCGGAAGAGGAAGAAGATGAATAAATAAATAAAAATTTGGAATACGGGTCGTCTCGGGCCTTTCCATGAAATCAAATACAAAGTTCCGCTCTTTTTTCATCCCACGCACAAACTGCGAGCTTCGCTGTACGCTTCTTGGACCCGAACCCTCCGCCGTACCCAATTACTGAATTGAGGAACCTGAAAATAACGTCTCGGGGGCTGCTACACGTGGCATTTCCAGAGGACGAACATTAGGCTTCCAGAATCGATCATAGGAATTCTTCCAAATAATTCCAGCCATCGTTATTCCTTCACGAGTCAGCCAGACGAACGGCAAGTATTCGCTCAATTATTCACTTTGTGCTTGGATTTTTACCGTTTAAAGAAGATAGGAAATTGTTGTTTATTGCACAACCACTAGAACTACGTACAATAGTACACGGTACAAAGTATATATCCTGACAGAGGTGCCGTAAGAAAAGTACCCGCATTCTGGAGTGGACTCGAAAACTAGCTAAAAACTAGCTGAAAACTAGCGCTAAAATTTACCCGACTAAAACCGAAGACAAATTCACAATTCACGACAATATTACTCAACCTTTCATCCTTTAGCGAATAACCAATATCAGGGAAAAAAATTATACACCGTATGAATTGATTCAAAACTTCTGTTCAAGTATAGATTTTTGTTTCTTTTCTTTTTTTTTTTTTTTTGTTCTATATTCGTAACCTAACTAAAGCTAAAGACAAATTCACAATTCACGATAATATTTTCCAAATTCTTATCCTTTAGCGAATAACAAATATCAGGAGAAAAAAAACGATATACAGTATCAATTGATTCAAAACTTCTGTTATAACAATGTTTTTTGTTCTTTTATTTTTATTTGTTCTTTATTTCTGGTAACTTTTTTTTTTCACACCATATCCAGTTCGGTAATGAATGAAATTGAGTATTACTATGTTACTAAAAATTTTTGGCCTGTGGTTCGATAAATAATTAAAAATATTCCGGCTTTTTTGCGGGTACCTTAAACTTGAATCTATTAGAAAGAATGTGCTATTTTTTTTTATCGTTTCACACTCGGAAACAAATCGAGAAAAATTATTACCGAAGGGACTTGGTGAGTTTATTGAAATCGATGAATTTAGAAGAGTTTTAATTCGACATTGTGTTCCGAAAATTAAAGTGCAGATTAGCTCAACTAAGTTAATAAAACCTAAGAATAAATTTTGCAAATATCTTCGTGACTTTGTTCTTACGGAATTTCGAATTACTTTAGCAGTAGAATGTTTCGTATCAATTATTATATTCAATGAGAAAAACGATGCAGGAGCGAAAAAGAAAACACTGAGAAAAGGTTTTAGTTCCGGTTACCGCTCATTCTTTGACTGTTTTCATTTTTTACCGCAATCGAAATTTTTCTAGTTGGTATATAAAATTTGAAATTTTTCTCAGTGAGCGAATAACAACTAGATAAATATCGATAGAAATAATACCAGGCTCGGTCCGAGGCAGAGGTACGGGTGTAGAAAAAAAGTTGAAGCGGTTGCTGCAAGAATTTAGGATCGAAGAAAAATTCCGAGTGGCATGCTGTAGTTGACGTCGATGTCTTGCCCGGGTTGCAGAAGACGAGGAGCGATCCGGAAAACTTTGGCAAACCTTCGAGGGGATTTATTTAAGACTACTTGGAGGAGGGAGACCAGGGCAGGCAGAAGGAGCGGATGAAGAAGAAAAACGAGCGAGCGGTAGTCGAGGGAACGTCTTCAGAGGGTACCAATACGTGAAATACGTACCGTGGGAAGTTTCAGGCTACTTTTTTTCCCCCCATTCTTTTTACCCTCTCATCTGCTCTTTGTTTTTCGAAACTTTGCTGAAAAAGCTCAAGCGATTTTCGGCCGCAAAACACCTTCGCTTTCGCTATTGCGGCAGAGACGATTGAAAATTTTCAAGCTCGCGGAGGATTGCGGTTGAAAAGTGACGGTTTGCGTTGATCCTTTTTTCATTTATTCATTTATTTAAAAGTAAACAGGGTAATAGATATCGTACCACGTGTACAAGCATTAGCTGGAACAGGCGTTTGGTACAATTTACAATGAAATAATTATTCATGCAACCGAACAATCCAATTTACATTCTCGTTACGTAATCTCTTTTATGAGATAGTCGTTCATTCCCATAGAGAAATTTTTAGTTCCGGTTACCGTTCAATCCTTAACTATTTTCATTTTTACCACAAGCGAAAGCTTAGACTTCGATGCTTCGATTGAAATTGTTTGAAAAAAAATTCATAATCTAGTAGATTCGTTCGATTTAATTCTGTGAATTTGTAGAAGAAAGTCTTCCGAATAAAATGAGCCATTGCAGAGTGAAATTGACCGAATCTGCTGAATTTTTTTTAAAAACAATTCAGACATTGCAATTCTAATCTTTTCTTGCAACATTGATTTGGAATGTCGCAGAAACTCAGTCGGGTTTTACACTTTTTTATCTGCTTTCAGTTTGATTTTGTATCTTGCTAATTCAGAATGATCGTCTCAGATTACCATAAAAACAGTTTTGCCATTTTTTGTTATAAAAAAAAAAGAAATATCTACGTAGAATTAATTCTTCGAATCAAAAAAACTAACACAAATTAGCAAAAAAGTAGCTTACAGTATGTCCGAAAAGAATTCTTTGAATATTCTCTCCAATATGTTACAGTCAATTTCTCATACAGTAGATTAATAAAAAAATTTTATTCATCATCGGTTGGCACTGAACGCGCTTATTTCTGTTTCTCAGTTCTCCGATTTCGATTGAACTTTAATGTTGTACTCCGGGGGTCGAAAAAGTAACCCGTGGATTATGTCAGTTTTTTTTTTTTTTTTTTTTTTTTTCACCTCCGGTTAAAAACTCGTCTTACATTCGCAATAATTTATATTCCAACATCCGTCAGTCCTGCGTAAAAATAACTAATAACAAAAATTCTTCGCGACGATGTGAAACGGACAGAAATATTTTTTTCGCCGATCTTTTAGCGACTTTCTGAATTTTTTTTTTTTTTTTTTTTTTGCAAAAACAAGATCACGTTTTTAATAGTTTTGACCACCTTCGATTTTTACACGTACAGGTTTTTATATTATTTATGTACAAGTGTATAAACGTAGAAACGTGTGTACGTGTAACGTATAGATATACACAAATTAGGTGCAACTTAGTTCCCCTGTTTATTTTCATTTGCGATACCGTAGAAAATATCCCCCTGATCCCACGGCGACAAGAATATGAAAAAATATCACGATAAAAATCTTTCTTCTCACCCGTTGAAAGAGATCTTATGGCGTACAATGCGTCACCCCGAGGGTGATTTCAACGGTGAATGGGATTTTTGGATCTTGAACGCGGATTATGTGTATTATACCTAACCGTCGCACATCTCTTTTCAGCCAACTCCTTTCTACACCTACCTATACCCAGAGATACGCGCTTGGTTTTATCACCGCGTGGTGAAAAAAAAAAACAAAAATATACGGTGATAAAAATCAATGAAAAACAGAACAATTCGGACAAAGAATATTGCGTTTTTTCTCTTCAAACACCGAGGAGAACACGGATCAACAAATAAATATGTATGGCATCAATGCGTCGAAGGATTCAGATTTGAAGAGAGAATTTTTGGAAATTTTTTGAGAGTTTGAGAGAGCCAATTTTCAGATGGGTGCGAATAATAACAAAATCTTACGGTTGTAGGAAGATGTGTGAAAAAGTTCAGGAGTGCTTTTTTTGAGATCGGAGAATCGTATAAAAAATCCTGAAGATAATCAAAAATGGCGAGAAAAAATCATTGGTCGAATTGACACGGAATGCCCTATACGTATTTCGCGTTCTAGGATAAAATCCATAAGCGCAATAAATATATCGCGTTGTCGAA
The DNA here is from genome assembly GCF_021155785.1 of Neodiprion fabricii. Classification (NCBI taxonomy): domain Eukaryota; kingdom Metazoa; phylum Arthropoda; class Insecta; order Hymenoptera; family Diprionidae; genus Neodiprion; species Neodiprion fabricii. The sequence goes on from NC_060245.1 coordinate 17,135,172, forward strand.
AGATTTTTTCAATTATTTCAAATCGCATGACAGTTGTGGTTGTAAAACGATTTTAAATCGAAAATATGTAAATGAATTTAAATGATAATTTGTTTTTCATATGAAATTCAGGGAATATATATTTTTCTTTCTCTTACACTATGTGATTCAGGACAAGTGATCCTGACCGATTCTCTGATACTAACAATAAAATCTCGGGTGAAAAATTCCGCGTCTCTAACCGAGCGAAGATTCGTCGCAAAAAAACTTTTTCAACTCTTGTCATTTCCGGCTTGAAAATCGGGGCTCTGATCCTGCAAACTCTTGGAGAAGGACGATAAGTCCCGCGGTACTTTTCTTCCTCGCTTGTTTTTACAGCGTATCTTTTTTCTTTTTTCATCTTCTTCTCTGACTCGACGAAATTTATGCATACCTTTTTTTTATCGCTCTGTATAATTATTATATATTACACTACACGCTTCAAGCCTGCAGATATAAGTTTCTTCGGATTTATACTGCAGTCGGAACTCAAGACGGTTTATTAGACGTTTTATTGCTTAGATACTCTTACGTGATTGGCGATGATCAATTGAAACGTGTGAAAATTTAACGAGGGGCAAAAGCGTTCGGAAATAGGAAATATTTCCAAGTTCACAGAGACAGGATCAAGAAATTAGCCTCAAGCTTCTCACCGTGAGCCAATTTTCATTTCCTTACACGATACATTTTGAATATTTGATAATAATTAAGTACGATCGATATCTCGGGTTTTTGGAATATAGGAGAGATCGAAAAGTTTAGAAAATGGCAGAATCTTACAGAAGGAAAAGAAAAAGAAACTCCAGGATATACGATTTTTTCCCAAAGTTCGAAATTGTTGAAAAAATAAAATAAAATTTATTTTGCGGAATGACAAAGATAAAATTTCCATTCAGCCTCGATCGAGAAATCATGGACAAGTTGAGTGAAGTTCGTGACACGAAAACTTAGAACATCCACCAAAATCCAACTTTTGCGAAAACCGTGGAAAATTTTTGCGGAAGTTATATTTTTTTCTGAAATTTCCTGAATTGCTGTGTAATCGGTTTCTCGTTTCTACGGAAATCCAACGTTTTCATTAATAGCCGCAGGACTGTTGGCGGAATTTGTACGGTTCAAAAGTGCAAAAAAAAAAAAGAAAAATCTGTTTATTTTTCGTCCAACTCGATTACGACGTTCCATAAAATTTCTTCTCTCGTATGAGCTTTGAATTTTATTTTTTCTCGCATAAAATTTCGAGGATGAGTTTTCCAATCAATATTATACCGTTAGCAAACGGGCATGAAAATTAAAGGAACTTGTTTCGTTTGAGTTTGCGTGAATCGAGTAACGCAAACCCATTCGATGCTTTTTTTTAACTTTACCGATTGAGGAAATCCCGTTTTTCAATGGTCAAAATTATTTTTGGAAAAGAGTTCGTTTGAAATGTTTCATCAAGGTATAATTTATCACCCTAAAATAACGAAACATTCAATGAAAGAAAATTCTTTTCAAAAGAGTGTATATTAAATGAAAAACCACAATGCTCTGGCTCACTTTCGAAACACTTAAATAAACAATTTCTCAGTTGAACAAATTCTCATTTAACTTGATCTTAAACTATATTTCATCCCAGCAAAGTATTTTCTTCGGATAGAAATTATATGCTTCGATGAATCTGTAAAAAAAAAAAAAAAATGTTTTATTGAAATAGAATAAATTGTTCGAAAAAATATTTCCTTCCGCATGAAAAGTTCTGGTTATTTTACGTTTTGTGATACTGAAAAAGGTTTCGTTTAATTTGAACGCGTCTAACCTTCGAATCGAACAAAGGGGTTTGTAAGCAATAATATTTTTTATAAAAACTAACTATTTCCCTCCGATTGTATGGTTACCATTCTTTTCTCTCCGCACCTACGTTTCAAGGGTGTTGCGTGCTAGAGGTTGGTCAGGACTTTGCCAAGGATTTTCACCCTCCTGACAGCTTGTCTCGGTTCCTATCTTGTAACTTTTGACGACCAGAAATCGCTGATAGAATATGCATGTCGTCGACACGAAGAGTTGGGGGTGAATCCGAGGCGAGAGGCGCGCTAATCCATTTAGGGGGTGACCTTCCCCCTCTGGTTCTGGTCTAAAACCCCGCCCTACCCCAAGGCTATTACAATTTGCACCCTTGTAATGCGGCGTATTGCGATTCGCATCGGTTTTCGAATTAGACCAGGGAGCTGGGGATTCCATTCGGGAGCATGGGCAAGCGGCGATACCGCGAGGTTCCGCCCCGAATAACGCTAATGCTCTTTTTATTTCATTCGGATCAACGGAGACTTACAGTTTGCCACGCCCCTTTTTTCCCATCAAAAAGTGTACTTCGGTATCCGAGCTGTCTGCCCTTCTTTCTGAGATTCACAGATAAGAAAAGCGGGGAAAGGAAAGGAGTTCTTGAACCAAGAAAATACATCTTCTTGGAGTCCATTCGCTTGTTTGTTGCGAATACGATGAGTTGAATTCAACAATTTCGATTCAGTTAGTTCGTCGAAATGATATCGTCAAGCGAATTCCTTGATTCAGCGAAAGCCCTTCTTGTCACGATCGAGTCAAGTATTCATTCGAGTGAACCTTTTCACGTGTTTACGAAGTTGAGTCGACTGAATATCATTTCATTTGAGGTTTATGTGTTGTTTCTCCGAGTCGCGTGTTTTGTTGACAGAAACAATTGGGTGCTTGATATAAAATATATAAATTGACATCGTTACAACTGGTTGAATCAGCTAAACTAATTTCCTTACAAGGTAAAAGAAACACCACATACTTTGAAAAAAGTAGAGAATATATTCATCGTAAACGTCAGCGTGGTAGTACCATAAATGGCCGCTAGGCGGTGAAGTTTCTCGCTTCAGAAGTACCTTCAGATATAATTGTAAGGCCGGGTAGTCGCTTAGGAAGTCAGACACGGATAACGTGAGATAAAGTTGTCGGCAGATCCTGATACAAATGAAGACTGCGCAATGTCAAGTTTCGAGTCATCGAAATTAATATTGAAGGTAGGCAATTATACAAACGTTGTTGACATGTATCATTACACTTCTACGTACACAATAAAAAGTTTTCCGGTCTTACACGCTTTCATCTGGTTTAAATTCGAGCCAACAGAATCATAAACAAATATTATTTTACGAATACGTTTTGTGCGCTTGAATAACTCTGTTGTTCGGTAAACGTGTGAAAGATTTTCGTAAGAACAAATTTCATTGCCTGTTTCAACCATTGAACTCTTGACTCAACAAAACATGTATTTGAAACCAACCCAATTTGTTTGGATGAAAAAAATTCGTGTTTTTGAAATAAAATGATTACGGCGCGTTCAATCAAATTTTGAGTCATAACGATCACACATTTTCTTGATACAAAATTCATATTCCCGCAAGAAATTCGCGGTGTGTTAATATTGAATGAATCGATAGTCAGCATGATCATTCGAAGTCAGTTTGATTTAGTTATATATATTAAGTTGTGACAAGTATTTCCTCCGGCAAAAGTATTTTGTTGAATTAAGTGAGTATTGTGTTCGCTGCATTTGACAGTAGCATTTAGTTGAATCAGAGAAATATCATTTGTATCAAACAATCCTTTGCCTCAGTTTGGGGGATGAAAAGTAGAAGGTTCAGGGTATAGAAAACCACGATATAACATCGTCGGAATGGATGAGAATATAGATATCAAGCCAAAATATAGAATCTTTGGGTTGATAACGATTCTAGATTTCGATTCTTTGTAATTTACTTTTATAAATTTTAAAGTTCTATACTTCACATGAAATTACTTACAGTATCGTGTAAAGTATCGTAAAATGGTTTGTAAACATATTTTTTCGAATTCATCTCGAAGTAATTTCGAGTACACCTAAACTACGTCTCGGTGGATAAAATTATTCAAATCTTTTTTCTAAGCTCATTACAATAGAAATTGTGAGAGATTATAGATTGTAGTTATCGAAACTTACGTGAAATTGTACTCAAAGTTAAGCAACGATTTTTCAAATCATCGAATCAGCACCTGTCTGCATAAACTTATGGTTGAGGTAACTTAAAGCCGATTAAATTTCTACTCGAGGATATTTATTAAGATAATTTGTAGTTGCTAAAAGTCTTGTGTACTTATGATAGTCACATTGAGCTGCAATTACGTAGAGTAGCGTAGTTATAGTTATAAGTAATTAGTCGAAGCCGCTTATGCCGAGTCAAGTCAAGCCGAAATTAAAGTTGTGTAAGAATATTCGAAGTATTTTACGACGCATAGTCATTTCGAGTCACTCGAAGTTGTTTAAAGTTTAATGAAATCAAATTGCGGTCGCTTAATTTCAATTTATTATGTTGGAAATGACGTAAATTGGTTTAATGTGAATTCGAAACCAGTTCATTCCAAGTCCAGTAATATTACCTCTGAAGTTATACAAAGTCATTTATACTGATTCGAAGCGTCTAAAATCGACTTGAAGTAATCTAAAGTTCCTTGAAGTCGATTAAATTTGTACCTAAACTTGTCAAAGATCACTTGACGTTACAATTAAAATCATTTGGGGTCGATTCAAGTTTTATTTGAGGTTATCCAATGTCGTTTGAAGTCACTTAGATTCTTGCACGGTCGTTTAGAGCATAAAGTAGGCATTTGAAGTTGGCTGAATTCATTTAAAGTCACTTTCTGGTCCTTCAAGAGTACTCAAGTCGTGCTTTAAGGATCATAAATTATTTCAACGCCCTTTAACGTCATTCGGAATCGAGAAAGTTTGTGCAGTTATGGCAATTAAAAATGATCAAGAAGTTATTCGAAGTTAATCCCGGCGTTACTCGAATACCTTGAAAAATGTTTACCGGGATTCAAGTTTTCTTCATCGAAATTTCGCGAAGTATTCAAATGTTTTCTCAGAGTTGATTCAACTTGCGTTAATCGAGCGATTCGAAAACTCTTTTCAAATATTTTGCACCCCTGCAACCTTGAATTACTTCGCTTCTTACAACCACGCTCAACAAAACATTATACGGTTTACTAATTACTTGAAAGAATCTCATTAAACGTGAAGATATACGAATATATGTATACACCAAGCAATTTCGATTATACTCGATTGCACGCAGGTTTCGCGATGAAAGTAAAATTGAACATAATCCACCGGTTGGGTCGAAAAAAAAGGAGGTAAAAATTTAAAAACGCGAGGCTTCCCCCGGTCTAATCGTAAGCTCGACTTCGTTCTGGAAGGCAAAGGTATTTAGGATCTCCGCCAGCGAGCAGCGGCGGTTTAATTACATTCGTTAACGAGAGTTAATCGATTAATTTGAAACCGCGGGTGTTAATTGGATTGTCAATATTGAATGCCCCTGGCAATATTAAAAATTTACCAAATACTGACTACGACGGAGATCTATAGAGGGCGAATTTCTAACGACCGAACGGTCTGCCAAAATTCGATGCGCGCATGCGCTGCAATTCGAGAGCAGTCGTTCGCCAGGGCAGCCAACCGTCGTGAACGTAACTGCAACAAATGTTTACAGCTGTCGGCGTCGAAGGGTTGTTTTTTTTCTTTTCTTTAATTGAGAAAATTACATTTCTCATTTCTCGTTACGAGAAAACTTTTCCAGTTGGATTGATTAGAAAAATTGCAGTGTAACCGAAGTTTTACCTCGGACTGGTAAAACAGACAATTGCTGGTCCTGCCGTTACAAAAATACGCTTTTGATCCGCGCGAACGGTATATATTTCTAATATATAAACGCAGAGTTTATAAACCGTGCGAACAGCTTATATCCAGAAGAACTATCTCGTAGTCGGAATATATCAACGAACATACCAGTAATTGAATTTCGCAAGAGTGGAGAGAACAAACGGTGGTTTTCACCCTTGGTAAAAAGCTTTGCGAGTTGGACGACCGGGTGAATATAAGCGAGCGAGTGACTAAGTAAGTGACTAACTAACTAAGTGAGTGAGCGAGCTGGTAAGTAACCGAGGTAAGTAAGCGAGCAAGTTTTGCGGGTAGGTAAATAAGTAAGCGACTTGGCTCACCGCTAGTGGCGTTTAATGTGCGTAAGTGTGCGAGTGTAACAAGAAGGAATAGAGTGGATTCTGCAGTTGGTTCTTGGTCAATGTAAACGCGGGAAAATCGATGGCGGACCGAAGCGATACGCCGTTATTGTCATTGGATTGTTGTTGTTGTCGTCGTCGTTGTTGGTCGATGTCCCAGTGCAGCACAGACAAGGACACCGTGATATCAGACATCGTATCGAGTTACCGGTTACCGGTTATCCTGCGCAACTTCCCAGATTGTTTACACACGAGGTGTGTACAACTGTGTATACATACATCTTGGATCCGGAGATGAGCCGAGCTTAGATGATCAAATTTGCACAACCGAATCGCGACGCCGTGAAAATCCGTGGAATACCAGCTAGTGGAGCTCTCGTACATGCACACTCGCTCGACTCGTGTTCAACTCTAAAAATCCTCGAGCTCTTCCATGCTTTGATAGTGTGACGCGTTTCAAACAATTCGTCGCGTGGATCCGGATCAACTCGGGATAAGCGATTCGACGGTATGAGGTACGTAACTTGTTTCGTATTAATTCAAAATTACCTAAGAGTTTGAAAATGATTCGCAAGTGGAGCGAAGTGCAGGATTACAAATCCGAATTACAAACCCGAGGTAACAAAAAAAAAAAAAAAAAATACAAATTGCGTCACGCATTCTCATGTTATAATAGATAATCAGTAGACAATTATTTGTATGTTATATTGAAATTTGTAATTGAATTCAATAAAACGATGTCAATTACATTTGAAAGTTGTAATTGATCCGATGAAAGGTGTTATTCACTTGCAAAAATCTTAACTGGGCCAAAGGTAATTACTTGTTATCGATGTAATTTGTGTTTCATTCCACCTGAATTACAAAATGCTAACGCGTTTTGTATTTCATTCCACTTTGAATGCAGAAAGCGAATGCGGTTTGTATTTTAGTTCACGGTAATCAGAAAATACGGATGCAGTTTGCATTTTATTTCACTTCAAATACAAAGTACGAACCTCATTTGTAATCAATATCACCGCGATTACAAAGCGCAATTTTGTATTTTATTTCACCGCGATCACAAAATTCGAACAAGATTTGCATTTGCTTTACCTTTCAATGCAAAATAAAAATCCAGTTTGCAGTTTGTTGCATCTCAATTACAAAACGCATATGTAATTTGTTTGATTTGTAAGATCATGGCCGAAGATTCTTCATCGTTATGTGAAGAATCACATCTTAGTGAATTGAAGTCGATAAAAATTAAATAAACTTAAAAAGTAATTCAAATTTCACAATTTAAAGAAATTTCCGTTATTCCCAGCTCATAATTCTACTTTTACCTTGATTACGATTTTAATTTCCTCTATACAGAAGCACTGCGACGTTGTCGACGATGTTCGATCAGTTTCTTCCACTTTGAACGAACCCTTAGTTCCTCTCGTCTTGACGTCAATAGGATTGACTGTACCGGCTACAAGTTCTCGTCTGAACTGTCGTAAAATGCTGTAAAAACCGTTATGATTCATTTGAAAAAACCACGAGTCGATAAGAGGAAAATTGAAATTTCCACTTTGTCTTTTTATCTCCTTGAGAGTTGGGCTTACCTTCAATTTCAATTAAACTTATTTCATCAAATTCACATATATATTATATCTTTCGAGACCTCGAACGGTTACGGTTTAAATCTGCGGTCTGTGCCGCACCATAAACGATTTTCAAAAGCGTGTATTTCCCAGTATAAACAATTTCAAATCACCAGAAAACTTATTCTCGGATCTTATTCAGGCTAGACATATTAAACATTATTCGCATTGTCATTCGAACCTGATCGCCAAGTGCTACGATGATGAAAAAACGTCGAGAAACTCTGCTCGTCAATTTTTTTTTTTTTTTTTTGAATATAACAAATGGGATTCGGTCCCTCACTTCTTTGTAGAAGTTGAACACCTTTTTTCCCTCCATTTCCGACGCCTTCCAATATCTGGGCTATCGCAGAGTATTGGAAAATATGACAGTTTTTCTCTCTTCTGCACTCACGACGAATTCGGATACGTGTAACAAATGCTTCCGTACTTTTCGAATCTCCTGCATCATTGCACTTTCATTCTACGGTCACACCAGATTTTAACGCCTCATGGATAGTGGATACGAAGCGCGGGTGAGGGATCCTGTATTTGGTTATGACAAATTGAAAATACTTCGTTATCGTAAACACGACCGTTAATCAAACTCGTTAAGCCCTTTTTAAAGCCGGGCTTTTATTCCACGTTCATCGTCGCGATTAAATATTGAGCTTACGGAAATCGCAGCTTGAATGGAGGCAATATTCGATGAATATATAAAAAACAAAAAGCTCCGAAGGATTCCGTCTGTAGGGCATGAAGGATATTTTATAACTTTGCGAAAGTCATTTAAGGGTATTGCATCGTTTGAATCAAACGTCGTGAAAAAAGAAAAGATCTTGAAAATCTAAGAAAATCGTGCCACTTTGATTTTCGAAATCTTAAAAATCGCATTCAAACTTAATCTCACGAATGAACCCCGCCGTAATCCGTCATTTCGACTGTTGGTTCAAAGAAATGAATTCGAAACCGAGTTGTGAAAAAATCGTACTAATCTAGGCCGTTTTACTCCAACATAAAAAAATCTTCAACATTAATCCGAGATCCTGGGATCAATTTCCTTTCGCAATTACGTTTTACACTCAACTCTTCGGCAGACAGGAGGATGTTAATAATTTACCACGAGCCACCGTTAGATAAACACAATCGGTACAGGTAACGAGGTTAGATTCACATAACAAACCCTTAAGGTTATGCAGTACTCCTACCCTTACCGACCGAGCAAGCTCACCCTTTTCCTTCCTGCATTAAGTAAACAAACGAACGGAAAGGGTTCAAATTTCATGAAATTTACCGATATCCCGAAAAACGTCAAAAAAATGTGTGACTCTTTGACCTATGTTGCCAGTCTCACAGCTGATATACTTCGTTCGTTCGTTTACTTGACATAGGAAGAAAAATGGCGAGTTCCCTCGGTCGGTAAGAGTAGGACTACCGCGTGACCTTAACGTAACGTCAAATATCGCGGGAGGCAAGCATTGAGTCGTGTAATATAGAGCTGCGTAGGCGCTGCCGAAATGTTGGAAATAAAACAGAGCTCGGAAGGTTCTGCAAGTCTTGCTTGCACGTAGGCAGGTAAGTACAACCTGATTCCAGGTGTATGTATGTACCTGTATTGCGGACAAACACACGCCCGTAATATATCATATACCTCGCGTGTTTCCCGGCTTCTATAAAATCGTCGAATCAAGGCACGTAGCGGGTACAGTAGGTTGGTACAAACTGAATATCGGTACATAAACACCTGCCTTGGACATCGCGGCGAAATAACGTACGGTTTACTAGATTCGGGAATAGTTGAGTGAATGTAAATAAATTTGGTAGGATTGCACGGACCGAGAGAAATTTTTAGTTTTTATCACCGTCTAGTCCCGAACTACATATTCACGTTTTACCGCAACTGAAAAATTTAGCTCTGGGCGGAGAATGAAAATTGAATTTTTTTTTTAACTATAATTGAAAAATATACCGTGCGTTACATTTTTTTTTTTTTTTTTTTTGTTTCATTATGCTCACTTTTAACCGTTGCAATAATTTTCGATGGTGGTATAGATGGAAAAAAATTCAGTGAAGTAACGAAAAAGATTTCATATTTTGCTATGATCGGAGAATGCAATATTGACAATTATAATAAACATTGTTTTTAACTCGATCGGATTGTATTCTCTGTTGTGAACGATTCTTCTTCGTTAAACGGTAGATTCAAAAGAAATTAAGCTTGCAAGAAATAAATTAGAAATCCACGAATTTCGAATATTGTCGAACTGTCGATTATCGATTAGTTTAGGGCATGATTCGGTAAATTTCTGTATAGTTTTTTTCATTTTTTTATGCCAGGAATGTTCAATTTTAATGAATTCTAGATAGTCGTTTTTTTTTTTGTAAATGAATTTCCAAAGTTTCGTCCGCAAAAGAATATCATTTGTGTACGAAATTGTTTTGATCGTGAGTCGATGTCTAGACAATTTATTCCCAAAAAAAATCGTCAAAATTGGATAAAATATATGATTTTGGTACTAACAAATGGAACAATAATGAGAAATCTTTTCAAAGTTATTGGCAAATAAGCCAATAACTTAAAATTGAATGAAAATTTTTCTCGCGTCTAGGAGAGATTACCGAATAAAATTCCGTCTAATTGATTTCAAGTTTTGCTTCTTAAATCGTCATTTTCTCATCATTTTATCAAATCAATTTTTAGCTGCATTGGAGTAAAACTTGGTTAAAAATAAAAATGCTCGAATGAAATTTCGCCCCGTAAATTCTCAACGTTTCCAAACTTTTTTCCGTTGTTCGATTCGTCAGATTTTATATTGATGTACAAATATTTTTAGAAGTAATACGAATAATGCAGAATCGATAACAAGGCTTGCTTGTTAGACAATTAATTAACGCGTGCGCAAATCGAGCGCCAATTTCGAAAAAAGGCATCACGCGAAGAAATAAAAACCCCAAAAAAGAAACGTATATTTCTCAAATTTCCGGTATCCATAATAACTCCTGGAGATCATTTCCATTATAGCCATGCCTTTAGCAATTTCCTGCGGTGTATAATAAAACTCAGTCAAGTAGTTCAATTATCTCTCGAAATTCCAACGGCAATTGTTCGCGGTGTGGATTATGGAAAGTAGGTATATACCTAATATAAAAGTGGGTGGTATAATATTATTATATCTGGCGTGTACACATAGATGGAAAAAAACACGCGGGAATGAAGGAATATTATCACCCTCGGCCGCGATATTAGTTTTGCCTCTTTGGTTTACCAATATACGTATGGGGCATTCCGTACTAAATCACCAAGCTTACGATCCGCGGACATTTTTCATTTGGCCAATTTTATTTCTACCGTCGATTTTCCATTCAAAACAACGTTACTGATTTTTTTGCAAATTATCGTTCCCATCCGTCAGAAGGTTACAAAATTTTCGAAAAATTTCATCCGTCAAGACTTTCAAAGCTGGTCGTTTTATATTCGTAATACAAACTCCAGTAACATCGTGTCAAATAACTGAAGCTACGTTTTTGTCATCTGTTGTTCACTTTTTTTACACTCAGATTTAAAAAAAAAACTTTATTTCTTCACAGATGCTAGAAAATTTTTATCAAATTTCGGATTTCGCTACGATTAGAACAAGTAACCATTTGGTATAATTATAGTTATCAATACTCCATTTAATGTTTGTTGCGTAAGCTTGATTTTCTTCCGTTAAATCAGTCCTCAAAATTAATTTATCGTCAAACTGTCACCCATAGTTACAAGAAAATATAGCACGATTGATTTTAATAAAAAAGAATACCAACACGTACCAAATTTTTTCTTCACAGGTACGAAACAAAATTTCACTTTCTACCCAGATCTATATTTCTCCGAAGCGTTAAAAAAAATAAAAATAATGTAACGAGCGATCGAGATCGGATTTGGAGATTGTCGTTTGGCACGGAATACCTTATATATATATAGATGTATAATATGTTTTTGCATGCAGGAGGGTGTTGGGTTCGAAGCGCGAGCCAATTGCTGTCTCAATCACAATTTCACAATTTATACTCCGGATCGATTTGTTTACCCACGTCTGGTTATAGCCGCTGGCTTGTGTGCAAACGCCTCGAAACTGCGGTTTTCAAGCTTTCTTATTTCTGGCACGGCGTTTGTATGAATATAACCGGAGTCGAGTTAAACATCGTTGATATCTTATTCCGTAGATTTTTCAACGCGAAATCGTTCCCGTGACGAATTTTTCCACCAAAAAAAAACAGAGGGAACGAATTTCCAGCGTCGAATAGTATTTTTTTTTTTTTTTTTTGTCTCAGAAACGAAAAAGGCACTCGAATTACTTACATAAAATAATTCCAAGATATTTCACCTTCAAATATCACTTGAACTCACCAAAAGTTCTACTTCAAGATACGCGCAAAGTAATTTGTAGCTGTTCCAAGCTGTGCAAAAACACCTGATTTCTATCCAACTCTGCCACACTTTGTAACGTGTAGAAATACGAATTCGATTAATGTAATTCATAACAGATATTTTCAACCGCGTACTTGCCATGGGAAAAATGTTTCAAATCATTTCGTAGTTGCTATGCATACTGGGACAATCTCTTGGAGCTTGAAAATCAACCGCGCATGCGCGAGTTTTATCGGCTGTTCGTGCAGGCTGGCCATGCCGAGTTTCAGCTGTCAAACTCTGTTTCTGGCGGCGATTGTAGTTTATACGAATTTTCGAGGTTAGAATCTCAAATAATTGAGGTAGGGACTCGGAAAGGTTAGGGAAGCATTTGTTATTGGGTCGGAAAGTCGATTCTTCAAAGACCGGTCGGAATTTAATGCTTGTGCTCTTTGAAAATTCAAACGTACACATTTTGCGTACGTTGGCCGGCCTGCATCGCAGACAAGAATATCGCTGCGTGAAGATTTCGCCGACCAATGAGATTGAATTATTTGGCGCATGCGCGGTTGATTTTCATGTTTCAAGTGATTGTCCCGGTATGTAAAAAATGCAGCTTCGTTTAAAAAAATCTATCAGTATATAAATAATTCCAAGTCCGACAAGTGACGCCAATTTATACTAAATGTTACACAAAGTAATTCGAGGCAGTTTAAACTTGGTTTACATTATAAAATATGTAGTTGAAAAAATCTGTTACAGCCACCGGTAAAACCCCTGAGGCAAAAATGGGTAGTAAAATGTTGTTTTTTTTTCTTCTTCTTTTGCACAGCACGTTTGAAATTGAAGGCAGGAATATATCCAGTCCATGCGAATCGGTTATCATCGCATGAATTTGGGTATATCTCTGTTAAGCTTTAGGTATACGGTTCTCTTTATCAGCATATACCCAGTAATCGTAATCGACAGATCCGTAGTTCGGTTTAATTGTATTTGTCATAAAACCCATTCGTAGGTATATAATATATATTAATACGCACATCGTTACCGTGAAAACGGAACCGTTATGAACGTTGATTGTTTCAACAATCAAACGTATACGCAATCAAGTATCAGGTAAACTTCCACCTTTCTGCGTATGACGTATACGTTTTAACCCTTCAATTGTTAACCTTATCGTTTTGCTGCTTTTTATTCATTAAACTACTTTTTTGCTCACAATTGCCGAGATTTTTGGTTCCACATGCTGTCCGAAATATTGCTATGTCGAAAAAAAATATGAAATTTATTTATTCACTTATTGCAAAAATAAAGCATGTAAACAAATGGTCGATGTTCGTTGTTTTCTACGAAAAAAAGGAATTCCAACCAATCTTCCATGAAAACCCGGATGGCAGTTTTTACACGATCTTAACATGCACAAAAAAATTTTACAGAATTCGAAATAAAGTTCCTTCTTGTTGTTTTTGCTTTTCCGCCATTTTTAATCTTCGAATTTTGAGTTCACATTTGTAATCAGCGACCCCAAACTCCCGAGGATGCAAAGTTTCAAGCGAATCGCATGTAAGGAAAATTGTGTGCATGAAACGGTTAACAAAGATCAAAATTACCGATTTGTAAAGTTCAATTTCACGGGGATTTTTTGAGCGATTACTGCGTTCATTTATATTTTACGAAATAAGCGTACGGAGTTGTTAGGCCAAAAACAAGAACTAATAGAAATCATTAGCTGTTCGAGCTCGTAAATAATTTCCGTTTCCGAAGAGACGTTTTTCGAGATGATACTCCGATTTAGAATCGTGTTGAAAAGAGTTTCAATTCGCTAATTCGTTTGTGAATTTTTGTATGAAAAACGATGAAGCTGGAAATCTCGCAGTGGATGAATTGTAACCTTCGGCTTTGTTTCTTGCGATTCGATGCAATCCGAATATTTTGTCACTGCTCGTAAGTCGAGTATGGATGAAGGCATGCAAAGCTAAAAGTTCAAAGTCAAAGTGACGCGCCGCGATGTTCAATTGCTGTTTGCACAACTGGGAACGCAGAGCTTTCTTTATTTCTACCCCTTCCGGAAGCTTTTAGAAAACGGAAGACGTAGAGTTGTGTACCAATGTCTAAGCCATGGAGCGAAGAATGGAAATCTAAAAACAAAGAAAAATCTTATACAGCACTGTGTACAAACAAGAGGAAAACGAATCAACTGCACGAATGCTCAAGTGCCGTGGAGTGAGTGCAGCTTTTATACCGATGTATGGATCCATACATATACACACACATATATATATATATACACATATATTTGTACGGTATTCCAGGATCAAATTTATCACTTCTCAGCGCTCGCAGCTATACTTTTCACTTTATTTTGTTGTGCACTTACTATTCATGGGGTGATTTTAGTTATTTTTCTTAAATGCTATTGCGACTGCGGAGCGGATGGAAATGAAATTTTTATACGAGACTCTTAAGTGTTTTACTTCAATTTAATTAACGCTTCGAGAATTCTCTCAGAGGTAGAAAAAACTTGGATGAATCGCGATGAATTTATTCAATAATATTTATTCAATCAAACGAATAGTTTATTTGATATTCATATTTCTATTCAAAAATAATGTATTTCACATATGATATTTAATTTTAATATTTATACGTTTTTTTCACATAGTAACGAAAGGAGAGTGTAGAAAGAAGACAATAATTATGGAAAGAAATAAAGGTAAAAAGTTGTTTTGCCGCTGAACAATAATTCGTACAATCGTTGATAAACTGTGACGATTTTCTACCGAGTACATAAAATCATCTAAAATGAAGATAATTGCATAACAAATTGGACACAATATCATCTCGTTTAATACGCAAGAAATAGCTTTAACGATGATTAGAATAAGTCTCATCAGGATTTATTCTTGTATAAAATTTTCCTCCAAGTATAACGAACATTCGTAATTTGAGGCAGTCGGAAAACCCACGCAAAAAAAGTCTGTAGATGATGAGAAAAAAAAAATTGTAGGAAATTGGTTGCTGTTTGCACAAATACGTTTCGTTTTTGTGGTAAATAATCCGTTGTTAGAGGCAATGGAAGAAGTTTTGTAAGACTGCAGACGGAGCTTCGATTAAGCGAATGAAACTGGGTAAATTTCGGGAATTTACAGCGTGACAGCCAATCATTAAATTTGATTTGGGTAATAATTTTTAGCTCAAAGTAACTGCTAACTTCAAAAATTTTAACAGTTGTCGTCGGCAGTTGTGCTGAATTTACGACTTTGAATATTTTTGAAGTTAGAGATCGCCGGTCGCCCTAACCTAACTTAACCTAACCTAATCTGACGACTGCACGTTCCGCCGTCTGCTCAAACTTAACGCACACGGTCTACAATCCGAGAACAGCTGTTTGCCAGGGCTACCAACCGTCATAAATTTAGACGACAGTTCGCCACGATTTATGTAACCTCAAAAATTTTTACATTCGTCTTCCGCAGTTGTGCTCAATTTACAACTTTCCATATTTTTGAGGTTAGAAATCGTTGGTCGTCCTGGAAACAAGTTTCTCTCAGATTACAGCGCCTGCGCATTAAATTTGTGCAGACGACGTAACGAGCGGTTGTTAGAAATTCACCCTGTATAACACTTCAAGAAAAGAAAAAAAAAATATGCAATTGAATTGTCCATGAAGAAGCATAAGCCGAACGACATCGTCGGTATCTCGAGTTTTAAAACCGCAGTATAACGGCTGATCGACTCCTTAAGAAAACACGCATACAGACAAAGAAACCTGCAAAGGTCGTCTGCTCCGCTTCGTTGTTCAAAGTTCGATGTAAAATTTGTACCGGTGAAGAACGAATGCCGCGAAGTAGCAGACGCACCCATTCAAGAAAGAGCAAAATCATTCACTCGGTCCCTTTCAGTACAGTTTTTTTCATTACCTAAGTGAACCCCATTCCTCGAGTCCCGAGTCCCAGAATAGGGGGTAGAAAAATGGCGGGCAAAAAAAAAAAAAAAAAAAAGAAAGAAAAAACGAAACCTCTACGTGACGATGGAAAATATCTCAAAGAACACGTTATTCGTGTGTATTTGAAAGTCACGTCGAGTCCCTCGTCCGTTTCGCGTGGGAGATAGAAGGCATCTACCTACCCTGAAGGAAAGTCAAGGGAATCCTCGTACCTTTTTAGGATCCGTTCTCTCCTCGCGCTTTTCCCACGTTTCTCCAGTTCCTCTCACAATTCGGTATTTGCTTAGCGTATGTGACTGATCGCGTGTCGCATACAGCTGATGGTGTGGAAACGCTAGAGTTCTGCCCATCAAACAGACTTTGAGGTAAGATCTTTGTGTGTCACGATCAATGCGAGTAACGAGGTTGCGGCTCGCGGTTTAGAACTTCGATGGTTTAGTCAGGCAATCAAATTATTCACCTTGGATAGACGGAGATAAGCAACTTGAGACATCGGTTCACGCAATTTCGAATTATCAAAGTGAATTGTGTCCACTTTGTTGCGAGAAGTTGTGCCTCTATACTTGGAAGTTGTACCAAAGCGCAGTAGGACTTCGATTATATCCGTACCGTGACTTGGTTTATCCGAACTTTGGATCAAAAAATACATTCTCGTCTTCCAGCGTTAGTCTACTTGCAACGTTGCTTCTACCAATAAAATAAGCGTTCGGTGCTTGAAAGAGGTTTAACGTAGACTCGTGTTGGATTCAAATTTATGTTGTACACGTTATTATCCCCTGGGCTCGGTCCCAATTAGTTTGGATGATCGAGATTCTACTGTATTTGACGTCAATCATTCATCCGTTTGAATGTTTTCGAAGATCTAGTGTTGAAGTCATACCAAGGTAGGGAGGACGGGTCCTAGTTGCCATAAGTACTAGATGTCACAAGGACTATATCTCCGCCGCTAGATATTGGAACGAGTGGTGTCATATATTGAAGTTGTAGTTCAATGTTTGAAACGAATGAGTGTTGTTGACTGAAATATCGCATCGTATGCGGCCTTGCAGTGATTGAAAAACTGAAATTGGACCTGATGAGTGATTATTTTCCGTCTTCTAAATATGTATTCCTCATTTTCTTGGCTGCATTGGGACATTTCGCAATAAGATATACTATCCATTGGAAACCCGAGTTCCTTACATCAAAACAAAAACTAGAAAATAAAAGCGCCAAAACAGTTTTTGTCATTTAAAATACTTGAAAATTCTAAAAATCAAAGAGTAAAGAGTGTGACAACCAGGGCCCGTCCCCTGTGCTTGACATCATTGGACTGATTTTTCACGAGTCAATCATTCATCCGTTTGAATTTCCTTCAAGACTTTTTACGGATCCATGATGTGAGTTGGAGTAGAATGCATGAAAGTGTACACGTTGCAGCTAAGTTTGTGGATTTTGGATGCAGCCGCAGCCCTGCAGTAGTGGCATTTGCTCATTCCAGTCAGGTACCGGAAGTCGGGATTCCACCCGCCTACTCTCAAACACATTCTCGACAAAATCCTGGCAGTTTGCGGCGTGCTTGCAGCTCCACAGTCTCTGCTCACTCACCGCATGCATGTGTATACTTATGTGGAATGGATGTGAGGCTGGATTTACACGCGCGGATACAAAGCTCACGTCTTACGAATATGCGTCTGTACGATGTTACCTGCCAGCTTCTATTGCTGGGCGTTGGGACGCGTCATTTTGCAAACGTGGGGTGACCGATAAAATTGTATACCAATGCCAAAATCTGTGGCCAGGTGGATAGCCAGATACAATTGTTAAAGGTCACTTTGGATGTTGTGAAGTCGAGTGTGTACGTTGGTATTACGGATGGTAGAAGTAAGGAGATGATTCTCACGTGGGTTCTCAACCGAAATAAGTGTCCACCAAAAAGCGAGAAAAATTAGTTCAAAAAGTCACCAGAATAGCGCTAATAACCAATAAGGGTTCAATCTGATTGGCACTTTCATGCATTTAAATGTGAAACTTTTGCCGCAGCAGTGCCATCTTAAATGTACTCTATTTCACGAACACTTTCTTCATCTGGAGATAGTCTTCCTTACTTCTACCCTCCGTAGTTTGTATGTTTTTGATCTTGAGTACAATGTGCGTATCACTTGACGTGTATGATTCGAATGACCTGAGAGACCGATCGGGTGAAATGAGGATTAGTGAGCGATAATTAACATATGGATACTGATCTTCAGATTATTGTTTTCGTGTTTATTTTGCTATCATAATTTATTTGCTTGACTGAAATTCGCTCGTGTTTAACAACTAGGTAAAGTCGGGCGATAATATTCTTATTCCCGACTCATCGATAAAGTTTACTGTTTTGACTTCAATAGCAGGACGAAAGTGGCATATTTTTCCCAAAAACGCATTTGCGGAAAATATGAGCCGAATTCAAAATTCCCAATTTTCAAATACATGTTGCGACCAGAGTTGAGTCGGAAATGAAGTCCTATATGTAACACAGTAATAAAAGTCAACTTTATTCCCTTGGTACGTAATGTACTATTTCATATTGTTGCTGAGTTTATTGTTATTATAATTTTTCTTTTATTTCTTTTCTTCCAATAAAATATCTTTCATGTTTAACAGAATATAGATTTTTTGGGGAAAACGATTATGTTAACGGCTGAAAATAATGACAAGATATGCATAATCAGACTTCGAGTGTGATGGTGAGTTGGAAATCGATTTTTTTTGGTAATTCCGTATCGAGTTGGTCACAAATCGAGTTCTTATCGAAATAATGCTTTTCGAAGATAAAATGATTTTCCCAAGTTTGCAGGAGAAAAAAAAAAAATTCTAATCACTCTAAAGAAGATCAGCTTACAACTAGACATCGATTTTCAACTTTGGAAAGATTAAAAATGGGTCGCTGGGGAAACGATTTTCTTTTTTACGTATTCACTGAAATGGATTTTTTTTTTTTGATTGTGAAAAATGAAACAAGTCATCATGGTTTGCAATGAAATGAATTACACTAGATTTTTAACATTTTAGACCGATTTTCGACGAAAAATCTATACTTGAAGTACTTTTTTTTTTTAGCATGTTAAGGAAAATCGTCTCAACTGACTGGGAATATTATAGAAACAAATTTGACGAGCCCTCAGTGGTCGACTACCTCGTAATAGATGGAGCGTTAAAAGTATTGATTATTGATTCAACAATCTGCTTAGTATGCATGACTTTGAGTGGCGTGATTCAAACAACTTCATTGAATTGAAGTTACTGCACGACTTACACTTTGATCGAATCAAGTACTTTCACACGGTTGTAAGAGTAAATATTTCATTTAAATAAATTAGAAAAATATTTATGGCATGTAATTCAAAAATTGCAAATAATTCTGTTTATCTCTTATATTTTTTAAATCTGATAGAAATAGCGATAAAATATGTAATATTTTCGTTCACTTATACATTCAATCACTCACACATTTCCTAAATAATTTATTGATCGAACGTTGTAATAAAAAATATATATGTATATAAAAATGTAAATCGTGTCTCTTTCGTTAAAATTGTCTCACAGCTTTTGCTTTACTAACTTTTAAGTACCCTTTCACTTTAATTTCACATATTTTGTTAAAGTTTCCCCCTTTCGATGTTTGAATTGTTCCCATGTCATTACTTATCTTTTAGTTTCGAGTAACGTAGATTATTTGATGTTCTCAATGTCGACACGTTTAATAGTCGAAAATTATTCACAAGGTTTCTACTTTGCTTGTCACCGATTTGTTTATATCGTGACAAAATCTGCGTCGAGATAATTCTTGTTAGAATATCGTCTCAATGATCCACAAGGTTCAATCGTTAAACAGAAAAAATACAATCACAGGAAAAGCAAATTTTTTACACCCGTTGCTTCGAAAAAATACATATCGGCAGAGAGAGTCAGTTCCATTTAATATTTGTTCTGATTTGAGGCGCGGATATTTGAATCGTTACACGTTCCGAACTGACGTAACATAAATTCAACAGAATCCATGAAAAAATCATTCCTCGGTGTAAATACAGGCATGACTATAAAAAGTCTCGAATCTCCGCAACACGCGTTCTCTCGAAAATATGGATACTTTTTCGTTATTACAGCGGCGGATAAAAACGCGGAAACTCTTTCGCTTTGTATTTCCTGTGGCCAATTGTTCCCGACTTTTTTTTTTTTTTTTTGGTTTTTTTTTTTTTTTTATCACTCGTTCCCTTTTCACTCTTGCAACCCTTTGAGCGAGTTTATTGACGGACTCGTGACAGTCGATCGAAAATTTCCGGAAGTGTTGACCGTTGATTGAAAATCACGCGGAGGGGGAATCGAACATTGCCTGCAGCGGGGCAGCGATTTGAAACGATGCCTATCAATGGGCGAATCGTATTGTATATATACGTATACACACTGGTACCAATTTACGAACGACGCAGCGTAAAACATTCCCGCCTGGATTTTACGACTGGTTTTCCGTGGGTGTTTTGTTCGCTTGGTTTTTTTTTTTCCTTCGTTATTTCCATCTCCCCTATTTTTTATTCCCTTATTCGATCTTCCACTTTTTCCTCTCCTACTTCGCCTGGATCTGATCTATCGGTCCCTTTTCTTGTACGTGACATGTGTTATGCATTAAAATTACTAACATTACAGTTTCACTAAGAGAATTCGAAATTCATGAAGTCGCTTCACCGATTCCGGAAGACTCGAGAAGACTGCGAATATATTCGAAGCCATTTGAAATAATAATAAAAAAAAAAAAAAAAACAAGGCTGTTCAAAATTACCGTTTAACTTATACTCGACGTGAATCTAAACGATTTTTCAAGCGACTTTCAGCGATTTGAAATCAAATCACCTGAATTTGTGACGGGAAGGTGTTTTCTACCGAATTTTCATCTTTCACTTCAGTTTATTAGGGTTATTTATTTATTCGGTTCGTTACGAGAAGTCTCATGAATTTATCTTACGATAAATTGGTGATTCGTTTAAGATGTTTCCTTTTTAGTTTTGTGAATTTCTGAAATCTCCAACTTTTTATATCCCGGCGTTTAGTTCTTTGGAAGACTTTTCCTTTCAGACAAACTAAAGTTGCCGGAATCTCTTTGATAAACTTTTACAACAGAGGTGAAACGACTTAAATTGAATAATCAATTCAAATAAACTTTTCCGGCGCGCTTGATGATACCAGCGATATAAAATTCGTAAATAACTTTATTTATTACTCACAAAACGTCTCAATTTCTAAAACATCTTTCACCGAATGCCTTCGCCTCCCTTTTCAGAACAATCCCGTGAAAAGAACGTTGTTCATTAAACTTGAACTTATTTTCTATCAATCAAGCATTTAAAAATGACTCTAAACCGACTTGAAACTAATTTACAAACTATAAACCAATTGAAAAATTGAAGTAAATTCTACAACTGTTTCGCAGGCTATAGAGAATCTAACCTCGATTCATTCGCCGATAACGGAGCTGGGCAAAGGAAATTCATATTCGCAATAGACGCCTTTCTTTTTTCTTTCCATCCTATTCCCTTTCTTTTTTACTCCGATCCCTGGAGCGATTTTTTTCGATCTTCCGGCCGAGCGCAGGTCGTTAAGAATTCAGCTCGATTAGAATAACCCTCATCGGTCAAAGGTGAAAGACAAGGAGCCCGGGGGCGGTCTGACCTTTTATCGGAATTAATATCGAAGCGCCACCCTGGATTTATGCAGGAATAGTATGAAGTATAAATGTATGCGCGCATTATTGGACAATGAGGAGGGCGTACATAGGAAGGCACGGAGTATATATACTCATGACGTTTAAGTGTATTAGAGGGTAATTTATACGAGAAATCCTTCTTATTCTGAGCACGTTTCAATTTCTCCGGGTAGCTCTTATCTCTGAGCTTAAACTCTTCTCTCTCTCTCTCTCTCTCTCTCTCTCTCTCTCTCTCTCTCTCTCTTTCTCTCTGTCTCTTATAACTTGAGCAGCGGCAAGAGTGCCGATTCTCTCGGTACCTTTCCATGTTTCTACGGGACGTTACGTGTTTCTACGATTCTCTACATCTGTATGCGGTATGCCGAGAATGAAGGAGGGGGTGAAAGAAGGGGAGAAGCACATACTCCGAGCTAACAATTTTCTTACCGAGCTTTTAGTCGACTGGAGGGATCCGCTTACTCGCAGCTTATTTAGAGGAATTAATATACATGCGGCTTTACTTACCCTCATTTTGTACGAAAGAAAGTGCAAACGGTTTCACGCCAGGCGGTTAAAGTTCAGCCGATCGTGCGGAAAACTCGCCGTGTATCCTGCTTTCGTATCGTGGTAAATAACAGAGGTCAAAAAAAAAAAAAAAAAAAAAATTTTCTCATGGGTTTTTTTACTTATTTAAATAAATAAATTTTTATTCTGTGCATCGAATGATAATCAAAATCTTCAATTTATTACTTGCAATGTTTGCTTTTTTTTTACGTTGATAAATAACACCGGTCGATACGAATTTTGAGTCTGGGTTCTAGATGTCAGATTTTGATTTCTTTCACGTTTTTTTGTATAAAAAGTTTGGAATGAAAGTGATTTGAATGCTGAACTGATGTTTGTATAATTTTTATTTACGATAATAAATGTTTGAGGAAATAAGGTAATTTTTTTGGAAATCCAAAATGTCGTTCTGGTTTTTACAAAATTAAATTTTATAGTCTGATAAAAGTATTTTTTCTTTTAACAGTTGCGTGGAAGAAATCGAAATTTGACAATGAGATTATACAATTTAACTGCGAAGTGTATTATTTTTGAAATTCGTGAAGCTAGTTAACTTGAATTCAATTGAAACGAAAAATGACTCGAACAATTTAATTAACACATCTAAATTAAATAAGATATTGAAAACATCGTCAAATGAAGACACCGGATTATTTAACCATTTTCTTTTTTACCATCAAACGTATACATCGTTAACCCAATTCATACGAATGCCGGGTAATTTCGTTTGTACAGGAATATTCTTCAAATCGTTTCAAAGTTAGATTTTGGATGTAAGAAAAATATATTTTGCTTAATTGAAAGTTTCATATCCGAGTCTTAAAAGAATTGTATCGTTACGAATGATTCGCTTGGAGTAGAAAAAATTGCCGTCCTTCCGACTTATCGACTTTTTTTGATTTTGATTTTTATATTCGACTCGATAATCTCAGTTAACGTACTTTCGTCGGTGTGTTTGAAAACCGTTGGTGAGAAATATTTTTGTTTGCCAGACATTTTCATCGCGACTGTACGTCCTAAAAATTTAACGACAGAACGTAACCTGATTTATTTGTGGCACAACTCGCGGGACGATCAGGTTCATCAAATTTTTATATCTCGTCAACCCTGCGCTTGCATACCGAATTTGTTGGGGTTGGTGTCTTAATTATTAAGTTGGTAATGGAATGACGCGCAGTCAACGGCGATCATTATTACACCGTTGAATAATTCAAGCGATTTCCACCGCGCCAAGAGGGGTGGTTAGCGCATATCGCGGGGGCGTTGAAATCTGCGGGTATAAGGTGAGGTCGTCGTCAAAACAGCCCGGGAATCACCCGGAGAGATTATTTCGCACATATTACGTACATGACGTATATTAGGGTGGTCCTTGATAGGGTTGTTTGAGAATTTTCATGCTTCCCGGTGGTTAAACGCTTTCGAATTGATGAAAACGAATTCATCGAAAATTTCAGCTCTCTCCGTCAACTCCAAGATCCAAGTCCGCTCTGCGATGGAAGTATCTTGTGGAAGTAACAGGGGGAAAACTTTTTTTGCTCTTTGAAATTTTACAAGTCGTTGACGAATCAACCGAAGATAATGGAAAATACATTTTTTTTTAGAGAATTGGGAATGTGAATGAATTTATTTTTTTTTTCCATTTTTAGGGGTGCATAATGCAGCGCAAGCCAAAATAATGGGGACGTATTTTCGTTAAAAATGATAATTTTTCATGTTATAGGGGATGGAATTTCACTGATTTTAATATGTATATATATATATAGATACATCTTAACATGGGTGACGTCACAATGTTATAGTTTTCAATCTGTTATATTAATGGCAATTTTGATTCAATCGAAAAAATAAAAAATACGTCCAAAATATTTTTTTCCAATCTACAAGACTATGAAATAAAAAAATTTCATTCAAATTCCCAATTGTGACAAGGTCACAATATCAACCGAGATTCAAATTTTTCTACTATTTTTTTACTAGTGACAAATAATTTTTGATTTTTGTTTATTATATAACGAGATTTTGGAATAATGTACGAGAAATATGCTATACATTTCATAACACGATTGTTGATTTCGAAGCCATACTTGACAGAATGATAATTTTATATAAATTAAACTTTGAACGTTAATTAACATATGAACACTCTCATTTGCGAGTTTTATGCATCAGAGTTTTTTTGTAGAGCGTTTAATTCTCTACAAAAATATGTATTCACCATTATTGTCGGTATATTCTTCAACCCTTATAAAACTTCAAAGAGCGAATAAAGTTTTTCCCATGTCATTTCCACAAGATACAAGAGTTGATACAGAGAGATCAAATTCTCAGAGAACTTTTTTTCATTCAATTTGAAAGCGTTTAAGCTCCTGGAAGTATAAAACATTCAAAAACAATCCTCTTCTGCAGAGCTCCACTTGAGCCAACTAGTTTGAAAGATAATTGAAAAAATTAGTGTCGGTTTTAAAGAGGAAATTTGTAACTTTCGAATGCATTCCGTTTCATTTTATACCGTCCATTAGTCTAGCCGCAGTGATACAATAGAATCATCACTTTCTGCTGCTCTTACCAGGCAAACCTCCTTAACTGCCATTCGCGTTATAGTTTTGGTCACGCGAAGCTGTTATGCAAAATGAATTACGAATAATGGTGTGTCCGTGTGAGTATATCTACTCCGGTAATTCACTTTGTGAACGGATTACGAATCGCCTGAGGTGTAACCGTAGTTGATGGTCCTGTAGTTTTGGCCACGCATTTGTCATTTGCAATTCTCTCCAGGCACCATATTCCGGTGTCATCGTATCGTTAGTCGCGAAATGTTATCAACAGTTCATTTGAACCTTTTTGTATTCCGAAAACGGATTCGAAGTACCGTTTCAGCGGATTTTACTCAATCATCGGTGATTATTCGCCGATTCTTGTGAGGCCTGACAGAATATTCGTTCATGATTTGAGAGTTTCATGAAATAATGTAACGGTTGTTTAATTGTTCACTCACCGAATCAAGATCCAAAACTTGTGACATGTATTATTAGCAGTTGAATAAAACAGACTAAGAAAACATGGTACTGTGGATAGCGTGTCTTTAATTTATATGAGAGACAGTGAAGGGTGCATAAATTGTTAACCCAATTCAAATGAAATATGATACCAGAAAAGTAAGAGGAAAATCACTTATTCATCCATTGAACAATCATACAAATATTTTAAGGTACGCTGATATCATCAGCAAAAGCTTCTCAATGACTTGGAAGGTGGATAAATCCAAAATGGTGAAATTGAAGATCGATAAAATGTCGATGGATGTCAAGTTCAAACGTGATGGAATTTAGAATTTCAAAATTCAAGATGGCAAATCAAATATGCCCGGCTGAAAATATAAAACTTGATCCTAATCGCTGATATTAGATCTGCCATTTTGAATTTTGAAAATTTCTCAGATATGACGCCATATTTGAAATTAACGATTTCGAGAAACTTCATGTACCCAGTTTCAAGGAATTTGACCGCAAGGAAAAATGTGTGCCTCACAGGGTTAAAGAGGGTCGACATAGCTCCACAATGTGGGATAGGTTTTCATTCTGACAACTGTAATACACGAAAGCGATACATATCCGTTAAATTTTTTTCTCCACAAAGAAGCAAATTCGTTTTTACCCTTCGTCATACCTTATTACCGTTCAATTTACCCTTGAAGCGACCTTTACTCGCCCTTTGGCTGTGCCCGTCGGCCGAAACGAACCACACTGGCTGCCTCGCCGCTTCGAAATACCGCAATTATTAACCCCCTTGGAAAGTGCTGGAAAATCCAGGCCCCGACTCTTTTGCCCATACAATATAAACCAAGCCATCCATCCTTCCCCATTAGACAAACCAACCCTGGGTACGTAGCACCTTCATCTCTGATTAGAAATCGGCAGAAGAGCGTTTTTAGTGGTTAATTTTTCACCCAAAATGTATAGCTATTTCACTGTTTTAGATTCAGTCGATATACTGTACCTTTTTTCAACTGAAACGTGGTCTAACAACGTTAACGTTAATTTACAAAAAATGGTTATAAAAAAATCCTAACGTAGTTTGTGAATTTTAAATCGTGTATGAGAAGTGCCTCACTCGTAGCATGAAATTCCATTCCGTTTTCCGGTATCTTCACAGGGTTTCCCATAACAATCGTTAGCATGGGTTTAGAATGGATGTCATTGCATAGATACTTATCTAGAAAAATTATAACGAACCAATCGAAAATCAGATACTGGAAAAATGAGGACCTTTTAGTACCTCTTGTTTCAAATTGTGGTCCAAAGTCGACCTTCTAAGGTGATAAATTAAAATTACGCCAGTCCATACCTGTCGAACCGTACTACATGGTATTATTAATTTGAAGTAGAAAATTTTTTTTCACACTTTGTTTAAACGAGACAGATTCACATGGTACGAGGAATCCCTCGGACCTGAACAAGAAATCCTGTACCTACTACGGGAGAACTTTTAGTTCGATAAAAAGTAACGTTCAGATATTTTTCCAGGCGAAAAAGCAACCCTAATCTCATTCTTCTGTAGTACTGTACACCACCTGAAAGCAGACTATCTTTATGCAAATATAAAAACATCAGGGCTTGATATTCATCGGTGAAAAAGGTGTAGCAGTTGGGTTTGACTGATTCAAAATGGACTATAAATTTTGAACATTGTTCTAGTCATGAGGATACTTTTCATGAATCATCTTGGCCAGAAATGAAGCTTGAGGTGGACGATGCTTACCACGTTTTTTTGCCCCTCAATTTATAACTCTATAAACTGGAAAAGTCGCGTAGCGTTAAAGAGACTTAAGAGTGTTGAAAGGTGCCAGGGAAAGATTTGATACGGTCTCTCCTGATAAGCGAGTATTCTCAAAGGTACCACCCGGCTTGCAGCTGGTGCAGGATCTTTAGAAATGCCCGGTAAACTATGTTCCAAAGACCCTCACGTACAACTACGTAGGACTGTACTTTCATCGCTCAATCGAAGCCTTTTGAACATAGTTTCAACGATGTACTCTAACGGACGTGACTGGGAGGGTTACCAGCAGCCTTCTTCCATGTGACAAGCGGAACTGCTGCTACCTTCTTGCGACACAAGTAGTCGTGTCATAGTGACGTGTGTTTTTTATATTCTGATATTAAAGCACTTAGACCATTCGTGTTCAACATTGCCGTCGGTCAATTACAAATTACAAATTACAAATATAATTTATCATCGAGGCGATGACGAAATGCGTAACGTTACATCTACAACTTGTCATCGGGGACACGTGAAACATAAATTGCGATGCAGTTTATAATTGGAACCAAATAGGCGACAAATTACAAATACAATTCTTTACTGTTTTCACCTGAATTACAAAACCCAAGTGCAATGTAATGTAAAACAAGTGTAATTACACTCGTGTTTTGTAATTTAGGTGGAATAAAAATCACAAATTGTATTTGTAATTTGTAATTAGAAAATGATGAACAAGAAATTGCATGGATAGTTCTTAATTACGAATACAAACTACATTTGTATTTTGTAACTGAGGGGAATTAAAACAAAAATAATGTTTGTAATTTTTTATTGGTGTGAATTTAGGTACAAATGAGACGAAATGAGACGCGATAAAGTACAGATACATTTCCAATTTGAAATTGAGGTGAAACGAAATACAATAACATTCCTATCTTGTAATTGTG
This sequence comes from Neodiprion fabricii, assembly GCF_021155785.1. Lineage (NCBI taxonomy): Eukaryota > Metazoa > Arthropoda > Insecta > Hymenoptera > Diprionidae > Neodiprion > Neodiprion fabricii. The sequence continues at coordinate 17,163,154 of NC_060245.1, forward strand.
ACAAGATAAAGTGCAAATTACTTTTCTATCTTGGCAATTGAGGTGAAATTGTATACAAATTACATAACGTACACATTCGCATACTTCCGTACATAAAATAAAATCTTTTACATTCAGTAAATTCAATATATCCTAATTACAAAATACAAATGTAACTTGCGTTCGATTTTTTCGGTCTGTCCTTTGTAATTGAGGTCGAAGAAAAAAAAAAATTCGAATCACATTCGTAGTTTTGAATCAGGATGAAATGGAATACAATGCGCATAACGGTTGTAATCGAATTGTAGTGGATTACAAATTGTAACCAGGCGGTGCCGAATACTGGTCATTACCGAATAGATCGATCGACTCTTCCGCGAAATCATTAACTTCATCTCTCCGAAACGATAAACGATGACAACAGTACATCAGCGAGGGGACGAAATTTGGTTATAATTGGAGGTACGAATATCGCGTGGGAAGAGCTCGTTATCTACGAACTAACAGTTTGCGGATACCGTGGGATTCGGGTATAAGTCACTCTAATTAACCGCGATTCCGCATAATTTCAGGCAATTATAAGTACGCCGTAGAAAGTAGCAAAGACGCTTAGTTTCCCTGACGATGCCTGCACTGCGGGGACTCACCGTGAACCCTCATCTTCACCGTTCTCCGTTTCATAGTGCGAGCTGGTTTCGCCTATTAGATGGAACAAGTCATTCGTTCCCCGGTGTGTCGTCGTCATACCCGTCAGCCGAACACCGCCAGGGACGCACAAGGATCGGTTAAACACCCGTCGACCTAATCTCAAGGCACCCAAGCTACGCCGCCGAACGTCAACAAGCGAGAAGGTCATGCGTGTCATGATCACATCCAAGCATCGCGGAAGGCGACATGCGGATAAGATTCGTTGGGATCCTGGACCCTGATCGCTATCTGCATCATCCTTACTACTCAGTTTGTCAGCATGGTTATAGTCTCTTTTACGCCTAGGGAAAGGAGTTCTTGAACCAAGAAAATAGATTTTGATGGAGTCCGTTCGCTTCAATCTGGTATCCCTTATTTGTTCCATCAGATACGATGACTTCAATTCAACAATTTCGATTTAGTTAGTTGGTAGAAGTCATGTGGTTAAGTGAATTCCTTGATTCAACAAACGCCTTCCTTGTCGCCATCGAGTGAAAATTTCGATGTGTTTCCGAAATTTAGTCAACTAAATATCATTTGATTCGAATTTTATGTATTCGTTCCTCCGAGTCGCGTGGTCGTTGACAAAAACAATTAGGCAGTTCAAATGAAATTTGCACATGGATCTAGCCAACAAAAAATTTACATCAATCGAATGCCATACTTTGTTGATCTAACCGGAGCTTGTTTGGCGTAGCTTGTTCGGTCAGTTGCACTAATTTGTTTACGATGTGAAATAAACACCACGTGCTTCGAAACAAGTAGAGAATATATTGATCGTAAGCGTAAGTATACCAGTACCGTAAACGGCCACCAGGTGGTGAACTTTCTCGCTAAGGAAGTAGCTTCAGAGGTAATTATAAAACAGGGTAATCGGATAAGAGGTCAGATACGGATGCCGTGAGATAATTTTATCGTCGGAACTAATCGAAACTATGTACTATAGATAATACTATAGATAAAAAAACCAAAGGTCGAGTATCAAATTCTACTAAAATTCTGCGAATGAAGTTTTTGTGAAATTGACGTAATCGGAAATCGAGAGATATTGAATAAAAACGGGTCACATCACAATGAAACAGTTGATTCTCTTTTAAAATTTCATTCGCATCGATTTGACCTGCTAACCGGGATTCAGGATAATCGTAACCGGAGTAGCGGAAGTTTCAAAAGTTCTTTGAGATGTCTTGACGAATCGTCAAATATCGTAGAAATGGTTCGAGATATTTCTCAGTAATTTAGAATACGCGAATAATGATTAACAAAAAGTTGAAGAATTTTCGTTTCGATAGTCGGAAGCGAAAGAGGTTTGGAAAATTTCATGGATCATACTTCCATCCAAGTCTTGATTTTGCATCCAACTTTTATCACAAATGTGAAGAGCCACGGATTCGTGAGCGATAAAACGGGTTTCAAGATGAAAACAACTTCTTTTTTTTTTTTTGAACCGGTGTATTTCCCAATGAAAAATGAAATAATCATTCCGATTTACGACTGCGTCGAAGTAAAATTTGGTGAACAAAATTCTTCACGTTGATGATCAACTAACACGAAACTCTCATCTGACTCACTCGGTTCTGGATCAGTCCAACAGCTTTCACAGTACACGATACAAAATTGTTTTCAAAACTGTTTGAGAAAGAAAATACCATCAATCACAGAAAATGGTTGAAGGTAGAAGAAGCAGTTTTTCCCTTTGATTCCATTCCGCGATAAAACAGCATCGTGCGAAGATTCAATTCTTCAGAACTCTGCGCTGTCATAAGTAAATAGACAAGAGAAAAATATGAAGAATAAATATCAACCCCTCCCATCATCAATCATTTGTTCAACCGCAACTGATCGCATTTCCCGAGCATTTATCGCATGGATGATTATTATCACCGTTGGTGTGATTTTATTATGCAAATGAGCACTTGCAACGGCTGCAGAACGGTCGGATGAAAACTGAATTCAAATGCGAGGTATGAGCAGCAGAGTAAAGAATATAACTTGGATAGATCGAAATTGGTTTATCTCTCTTATTTTCTAGGCCCTCTCGCTTCCATTGGCACGGGAAATTGATAGATAAATTTCCAAGAATAAGTGGGAAAAATTTTGTTGGGGTTCTGGGCCATTCCTTTAAGGGTTGTGAACCCATCCCTAACTCGTACTTTTACCGAAACCCTCTCCTCGCTCGGGGGCTGCAGGTATTAGTCTCACCAGACTTTGACAGCCAGACGCGCGAGCGTGGTTTACGAATCGTTAATAATCACCTTCTATCCGAACTCTTCGAGGCCTTTTCGGAGCCGGTATTAATCTCGCCGGGAGTTCTTCGCCCGTCGAAGGTTGCCATGTTGACCTTAAAGGGGGGGGGGTTTATACGAGTAGCTGGTTGAAAAAGTGAGCGAGCTTTGGGACGTTGTACCTCGAAAAACGATTATTCTTTTTGATCGAGGTTTGGTTTATTCAAAAGCGGATGGATCGAGGTTCGTTTATACATTTTTATTGGACAGGGTTAAAATCCCGAATTTGAAAAGTTACGAAAGTACTGAAATCCGGATTTGTTGGTGGCGAAAGTTTGAGGTAAGAAATCAAACTTTCACGAAACATCAAAGTTTCGAATGGCCCGAAACCCGACGATCAAAGTTTCGAAAGTGCAAAGTGCCGAAAGGGCAAAATTCCGGAAGGAAAAAATGCAGAAAGGGTGCAACTCCGACAAGTCAAAGTTCCGAACGTGCGAAATGGAGAAAATTTCAAAACCTGAATCATCGAAATTCCGAATGACCGAAGATTTTTACTTGGTGGAATTTCACCACTTTGATTTTTCTTTGTTTCGGATTTTCGATATTTTTACGACCTGAATCCTGGTCATTCTAATTTTCGATTCTTCTAATTTTTCACACCCACTCGTTGAGTAAACTACGCTGTGTAAGAATATTTTTATTTTCCGAATTTTATTGTATCGAAACTTTATTCATAGGAACTTTGCTCCATCGTAACTCGAATTTTTTGAATCTTGAACATTTCGGAACTTTGAGCCGTCAGGTTTTTGACCATTCGAAACTTTGTTATTTCGTGAAAGTTTGATTTCTTTACTTCAAGTTCCGCCGTCAAATATTTCGGACTTCGGCACTTTCGGAACTTTAACCCGGCCCGTTTTTATTCACGATCGATCCTTACGGTGCATTATTATTGTCAATAACGTCAACCATTTCGATCTACGAGATATTCTGTGGTGCTTAAGATATCTAAGAAACGACTTTACCGATCTACTTTAGATGTGGAGTCAGTGATCCGATTTTCTTTTCAACAAAATGGCCACCGTTAGAAGAAAAAAATCGAATCTTCATCCAAGATTCACGAGTTTATTATTCAATTAAGAACAAATTATGAAGATCCGAGGAAAAATGAGATCGTACCAAAGATGATAAACTGTCCAAAATTAATATTTCTAAATTTCAAGTTAATAGGTTGACCCGTTTTTTGAAATATATGAAGTCAGTTAGCGAAATGTTTGACGTTATTATCAATTTCAGACAGTTATTATCAGTATAACAATGCTGCCTATGAAATACAGATTACAATATAGAAAAAAGTGTAAATAAAGCTCGATTCACACGATTTTCGACAAAACGAACCACAATTCAATTGAATAATTAGTTATCGAGATTTAATCTCTAAAAATTCACCCTCGTTACAGCCACCTGCTCGTATTGTTTATTCGTTTACAGAGTTGAAAAGGCTTTCGAGGGAAGCCGTATGCTACTGCTAATCCTGTTAGACCAGAATTAGTTTTTCTTCTATTCCGTTTTATCTCTTTGCTCCCCCCTCATCCTCAGTATAATCATCAGTATTATAAATAAGGAAATTAATTCAGTTTATCGGGAACGAAAATTAGCATTGGCTCAAGTTGAATTATATGGCAAATTACGGCTTGACAGTTGAATAGAACGGTAAATGTAATCCTGTCTCGCGCTTTTCCAATTTATTCTCATTAGGAGGATTTCGCATTTGGCTCATATTTTGGAGTATAAATAGGCGTAATAATCCGACTGCGAAAAATTGATATCTCTATACGGGGTATTCCACGTCAATTCGATTAGGGTTTCACCCTCACCTTCTTGGATTTGGTCCGCGATTTTTTATATCGTTATTTCAACTTTGAAAATCATCACAGATTTCTTTCAGATTTTTATAACCCCTCTGACACATCTAGTGCTTTTCAATTGATGATATTTTGCCAGTAATTGTGACATTTTTGTAAATTATTTTAAAAACTTCATAAATTCTGTGGCCAAAATCAAAAATATCCCAACCAAAATCAAAGTGGGCAGGTGAAACGGTAATTTTTTATTCATTTTCAACCAATCGATAATATTTTATTCAGTAATTTTGATTTTTCTCTTGCATTTTTCCTGATACAACAACTATTGCGAAATTTCAATCAAAATTCAAAATCGAGATGACTGACAAAAAAAAAATTATTTAGAACGTAAAATTTTTCTTCCAATCTTGATAAAAATTTTGAGGTAATTGTTATATTAATTGTAAGAAAGATATATCGAACCCTGAAGATTAGAATAAACAAAAAAAGATGCCAAACAGAAAAAAAAAATAAACAAAATGAATACAGGTAAAATCATACAAAAATTACAAATTAATATAACCATACTGTAAAGCAGAAAATTATAGAGATATAATCAATAAAATTCGACAAAATTAGAATCGCATGAATCATAATCCAATTAGAACCTATAAAATATTATCGTGGCGAACCTAATTAATATTATATAATTATAAACATTAATTCATATGAAAACGTGCATGAAGTAAATTAATAAGAAACAAACGAGCGTAGAGACGAGTATTAAAAATTTCCAAGCTTTGGGAAGAGAGGGAAAAGAGAGTGAGAGAGAGAGAGAGAAAATGATCCTTTAGGAATTTATTGGAAAGGGATTCGTAATTTCGAACCCTCACGATTAGGCCCAGTGAGTTATTAAGGATGGGTAAAGCCGGTCCAGGAAAAGGAAGCACTCCGTGTCTAGTGGCAAGGCGAGGTATCAATCTTTGAAAGATAAATGCGTTCGCGGTCTAAATCGATATGGGATAGTGACTGATGAAATAGTTGTTTCAACATTTTTCGAACAATCGGCTACCATGCGGTTTTAATGCAGCTGTATGTGCGTAGGAAAGTCGATGACGAGTCACTTTTATCGGCGAAGCTTTATTACATTCTCGTGAAAATTTGTTGAATTGAAAAATCGATTTGGTAAAAAAGTGGTTGCAATAATGACTGCGGCAAGGTCGACTCAAATGCATTTTCAAGTCTCTGAAATGTCTGACGCAATCCCATCCTGCAAAATCTGGAGCTTTTACGAAAAAATTCCAAGCTTTTTTGAAACATTTCGAAGTACTGGACTCAGGGGAAAGAACAAAAAGGTAACAGTTTTTTTCTTACACCTGTGCAGTTAGCGCTAATATAAAAAATTAGACGCCGAAAATTCGACAGAAAAAACAATCAAGCTGCAACAGAGCTTTTACTTTTCACGTCGTTGTGACGTTGTTCACGAATGGAAAAAACATTGCTTCCAGGTTCAACGTATTTCTAGTGTTCGCAGGAAATGAAGACTCTGATGTTTTTTTATACGTAGTACGTTTTTACTAATTCCATCCAACTGCGACACATTTTCGATTTATTATCACAGAGTTTCGTTCAGAAATTAATTAATCTAGTTTTCTTCCAGTCCATCTATATACTATGCTTAAGTTACTCCCAAGACGAAATTTCGGACCTCATTCGGACCTCAAGAAGATGTCGATGTTTTCTAGGCTTGTACATCAGGCCTTCGGAGATCGGGAAATCACGAGTAAAAAAAAAAAAAAATTAAATTCGAACATCAAAACTGCGCAAAAAGTCCCAATTGCGATGTTTGAGGCTCTAATGAGAACCAAAATTGGAACTCATTTAATCCTCGGAAGCCTCAGTTGCGATATTCCTGGTTTGAACTGCAATTAATCCTCGAGGTTTTCCTTTCTTGAGTTACACAGATTCGAGGTTCTATTAAATTGCGACCGAGATGTGAGAATCTGGACGATGTCAATCAGACCTAATTTTGAGTGGTTGTAGCTAAACTACAAAGGAACAGAGGTTCAATGGAGTTACAAAAAATTTCACTCGAGAGCTGTCCTCTGCCTGACTTGAAAATGCACGAAACTTTGTGGAGTATCCGTTTCGTCGTGAAGAGAAAAACATGATAGCGGATCGATCAGAAGTCAGACTTTAGTCTTCTAGACTCTGGGCACGGAGCGTGTCTCTTCATTTGCGCACCGCCAGTGGCGCCACCGTCGGTCTGTCAAGCGGTTCTCAACTGCGCTTATATTTTCCCCGAAACACGCGCGGCCTCGAAAAGGTCAGAATCCACCTTCTTAGGTGTATATGAAGCAACGTCAGGTGGCGTCCAGTCAACCTTTGGCTTTTGAGGCACACAGAAACCCGGGGAAACGATCTAAACGTCAAGCGGCACAGCTTGACGCAGGATGTCTAACAATAAGGAAACCTCCCGTCAAATTGAACCCGCTCTAGTTCTCTCTCTCTCTCTCTCTCTCTCTCTCTCTCTCTGTCTGTCTTACATATTGCCCGCCATTCACGGCAGCCACTTTCGACTACGAGTCTTGGCAAAAATTTATATTAAATCCAAAGTAGAGAATGTATAAAAGAAGAAGGCTATGGCGCTTCTTTATCCGTTGGTCAATTTCCATGCGATGCTTTGTACTCCGCTGGACCGCTGCTGGAGTATGACAAACAAGTAATTGGGTGATGTAACAGAGGTTGAAACAAGGACAACGTTGTTATGAGCTTATAATTTTGATCAAATTCTACTTGTGGAATGCCATCGCTGGGGCGATCTTCCTCTTCCGTCAGGGAGACGGTGCTGTTTATTGAAATCTTGATATTTGCACGTTAATGTTCTAAGAATGCCAGCATAATGAACCGAGAAAAATAATTATTTGTATAAACGCACGGTTAGTTCAAATTGTTTGCCGAATCGGATACGAAACTTATTGTTCAGGTTCGAGACGAATGTACGATAGACGCGAGGTTGATAATTCTGATATTACTTTGCATACTGGCGGCATGTAAATGAAATTTGGGAGCTTTTTCAATTGACAGGGAATTTAAACTGTGCGGAAAATAATTTAAGTTTGGGAAGAGGTTGAAATTTCGAACTTGAAGAATTCCGAAAGCATGAAATTCTGAAATTTTTGCTCGTCAAACTTGAAGCGAAGAAATAAAACTTTGCTGAAAGATCAAAGTGTCGAATGGTCCAAAACACGACGCTCAAAGTTCCGAAAGTGCGAAAATGTGAAAATTTAAAAATCTGAAACATCGAAATTCCGAATGATCGAAAATTTTCACATCTGTGAATTTCTAGTTTGGGTTTCACTTTATCGAAACTTGACTTTTCGAAACTTTGCTTTATCGTAACTTGAATTTTCGGAATTTTGCATTTCGGAAGTTTGAACCGTCGGGTTTCCGACCATTCGAAACTTTGTTGTTTCGTAAAAGTTGGATTTCTTCACTTCAAGTTTCGCCACCAAATAATTCGGAATTAGGCGCTTCCGGAGCTTTTCAAATTCGGAATTTCAGCCCTGCGCCTAGAGTTTCATGACCTACCAACTACCTCCACTGGATGTAAAAATGAGAGAATCTGATAATGCAATAAGTCAACTATCAAGTACGAACGATCCTTGATAGGGTTGTAAATAGGCGACGGACCGAGTCTCGGTGAACAGGATCAGGAAGTCGTAGATGAGCTGATCCCCGAACAGCGATGTAGGAAATCAGGGAAACGGAATCAATCTGGCAATCCGCCAGGTACTCGGATATCAAAGCTGATCTGTAAGCCGCGTGTTTACGCGGGTATAAAAGCTGAATAAGCTTCGATACCGAGAGGTATTCATTATCTCGCGGGGATGATTAATCCTCCGTACGTCGAGTGAATATACGTACAAACGGTGTGTACGTGGGTGTAATTACTCCAGTTAGATCGCATACAGATCGATCATTAGTAACTAGAAACGTGTTTCGTTTATTTCGGAATGCTAGAATATTCCACTAATTAGCAGCAATATTACAGTTACATTTTCGATCGCAAAAATAAAACTTCGATATATCACGGTGACGCAGAAATGCAAAAAGAGTTTTGCCGAACAGCATCCGATTGCATTTTGTAATTATTCACGTTCAAATTAATACTAAAAATAATTTGTATACGTAAACAAAGTCAATGGGAAATACGATGCCAAATTAATTACAAATCAACAAAGGGAATTTTAATCGGAACAAAATGAATTATTACAGCTTCTGTAAATTGTAATTACAAAACTTAACGAAACTGAAAAATACTTTTACAATTACATAAGCACGTCGATAATACTGAAACGAAATCACTTTCGTGATTCGTTATTGAAACGAAGTCAAATCACTTTTGTAATGTGTCGCCATTGTAAGAAATGAGATTTTCTTTCACAATATCACTAACGGAACAGAATTACAATGTAATTTCGTAATTGTGAAATAACATCTGTGATAATAAAGTGATATCGATTACAGATTGCGAAATTGATTTAAAGACGGTATGATAATAATTGATAATTCGATGACATAAATCGATATTGCATTGCATCGTCGATGGAAGTAAAAAACGAAAACCGACTGTGAGGTAAAATAATTGATCAATCGTGTTTGAAAAATAATCGATTATACTCGATTAATCGGGAAAAAAATATATCGGTTTAATTGAAAATCGACCATTTTTGGTTATTGTCAAGAAACGAGGGCAAAAAATCTTCCGAGCTATTTTCATCCCTCGGAAATTTGCAATTGAATTTACGTGTGATAATTGAGGCAGAGAGGGAGAGAATAATGGGTGAAAGAATTCTTATATTGGATATCGAGCAGTTACTTTATTTGAAGGGGAGTCGTGTTTTTATGGTTTACGATCGATTTTTCTCTCAGATATAATTTCTACCAAGTTTTGGCCGGAAATACTGAAAGCTACCGACTTGGCAGTTTGCAATTTGTGCAAAAAAGCTTCGTTGGATGTTCAAATTTTGCTAAAACTTGGTGTTGATTGAACGACGTTCACTCGGCGTTATTTTTTTTTTAAATAAACTCTATAAATTCGGTGTTCATTTTTCCTGTTTCTCAAGAATTAAATCATCATATCTTTAATCGATGTATTTGCTCGTTGTTAAAAGATTTTGCTACTATTCAAACCTATTACTCCAACAATTGGAACATACAGTTCCAATTACGAAAATGGTTTTTCAGTTATTACGTCATCATTGTTTTATTGACCGATAGAGTAATATAATTTTTTAGCCTTAAATCGGTGAAAATCGACTGGAAGAAACAGATTTGCAAAAGTTATTTTCATCTATCCGTCTTTAGGATCTTTACGAAGACGGACGGATAAACGCGTGTTACGATAGATTGGATTTGTCGAAAGGGTGATGCGGTTTTATACTCGCCTATTTGAGAGCTGCCTGGCTCTTGCGCATCGATACGTAGACTCACAGCCTTATTGAATCTGAGTAATAAATTGGAACAAATCATCGTAAAGCTCTGCGGCAACTCTCCATACTCAATGTCTCGGACCGTATGGAGAACCGACGTTACATCGCAAATAAGCCGGAATAAAGTCGCAGCTTGGAACTCATTTTTATAGCGGGTAGAAAACCTGGTCGTATTTTTCTCCGACAATTTGAAGAAAAAAATATCCCGATTACGATTTTTTTTTTATCCGAATTATACTCGACTCGAGACATTTTTTAGAAAAGAATTTTCTCAGAGTCATGTTCTTCAATTGTCGTGAATCTTTCCCTTAAAAACCTTGGTTAAAAACAACTTCAGGACTTGAAGTACTTTTTGATTATAATTTGTTTTCGACTTCCGTTGAATTTGTTTTTTGCCAACGCAATGTCGTCCGGTTGAAATTGAAAATAATTTACGTAAAATTTAAATCTTTCAATGCTATTTTGTAAGATGAATTAAAATTTCTGAAAAACTCAAGATAAGATACTCGTATATTGATTTATGGGTGTTTTTCAACGTGAAAAATAACTTTTGCTGTAACTAAATTTTACGCTTTGAAGTTCTCACCGTAATAGTTTTGTCTTCATCAGTAAGAAATATCAAATGAGTCAGGAACGTGTAACAAAAAGATTTGAGAAACGAAATTGTGAAGATTGGAAAATGGTTGTATAATTGTTGTAACTGAAAAAGTTATCATTTGATTGTACTTCACGCTGTATAAATTATGTGCTACATCAAGCAGTGAAAAACTAGGTGCCTGTAGCCCTTCCTAATAACTGGTTAATCTTACTTCTCTTGCGAGAAAGCATTTTCAACGTGTGCTAATTCAACAAAAAATTTTGTAGATCTGCAATCAAACGTTGTGTTTTCACGAGAAAATTTTCTACAAAATTCGTCTATAAATTGATTTTTTTGAAGAGGCAAAAAGTTTTCTCCGATCGCAAGATGAGTTTCGTGTCAAAACCAGTCTGTAACTCGTCGTGACGTGTTTCAACGTGACTTTTATAGCTTGTGGTGCAAACGTGATTCATGACTTTGATCGAGTTTAATTTACTCCGAGCAGCGTTGAAAGGCATATCACTTCAAAGAAACCGTTCTCTGAATCTTAGTCATTTTTAACATAAAATATTTACTCAACCCGTCGGAAGGTTTAACGAAGGAAATTTTTTTCCATCTTATTAATCAGTTTTCCTCACAGTTCGTAGAATCTAACGTAACGTTTTTACCAGGCTGGTTTATTAGATTACTTCCCGGAAACACAGCAAACGTCAAATTCGTTGAACGAAACCCTGAAGTCACACTTTCCACGAGTCTAATACACCCTCCTGAACACAAAGGTTTACCCCATGAAAGATAATAAGTGCATGGTGACACGTGCTCACGCATCGAGTTCCGCAGGGGAGAGAAAAGCTTGTTTGTTTATTACCGTTATTAATTCCGCCCGAGCTTTCGCCGTTCTTTCTTTCTTCCGGCCTGTTTCCTTGCCGTTCAGTTCGCCCACGCCTTTCCGGAATTTTTTCCTCGTCGACGTCGCAGTCCCTGGACAAATCGCTACGTGGTTCAATTTTTCACCCCCACGACTGTAAGTCGCAGCGTAGGGAATAAAACACGAATTGAATGGTTGAAGGTACCGCCTCGTTAGAGACGGAGCGAAAATAACTAAGAGGGTGCAATATTCATTCTGTACCGACCGAGTCAAATGTCAATTATTTTAACGATGAATAATATCTGAGCAGGCTTATACTCATCACTAACCCTGAAATGCCATAGATACGGCGATTCTACATGCAAAATATCGAACAAGAAATATCAAGAGAAAATCTTTTGTTTCGCGTGCAATAATGAAGCCAGAAAATTCATTACTGTAATTGAATCACCGCTCATTGCAGAAATACAACTTCTGGATTTATTTCAGCATGAAAGAAAAAAACATCTGACGAGTATTTTTTCCAGGCATAGTTAGAATTGCATAGAACGAAGCATATAGATTTTCGTAGGCTCTGATTAATATTCAAAGTAAGGGACATTTTACTCGGCCGGTAAGGTGGGCATGATGGTTCGTTCTTATTGACCGAGTTGAGTGATTTTATTTTTCGTTACTATTAGTAAACTATAATAAATGGAATTTGTTCACATCTCAGTGGGATGTTGGTTCTTTATAGAAGAATTCAGAATATTCATTGATTACCAAATAAAATTGTCGAAAATATTCATGATTTTCTGCCATGTTTTATTATTTTCGCAATTCTCAGATTTTTGGGGCAATAAATTCGATGAGTGAAGGACGTCGTCCAATTCGAGGAACAACGAGCTGTTGTAAGAATATTTTGTTACGACATCCGGGCCGAAAAAAGTAAACTGTAATTCACTATAATAACGAAAAAAAAAGAATCGGTCGACTCGGTCGATAAAAAGGACTGCCACATGTCCAATACCGGCAAAAGATCTCGCGATCTCGCGTTGCGCAAATTTTATACGTAATCGCGTTGCGGACTTTGTTCATCCCGTTAACGAATATGCGGCTAAGCAAAGGGACGCCAACGGCTGGAATCGTTGCTGCAACGATCGAGGAGAAACCGATGTGTGAATAAAAACGTGGTTAAGTGGACCGAGTTTCCCGAAGTTGGCCACTGTCAGCACGTTGTGCCGGTTTCTCGCTCGTGGACAATCAATTGAAATTACGGTAGCTGGTACTGAAACACCGACTGAAGCAGACCGCGAAAGGTACCTACTGAAGAGAAAATGAGAGAGGAAAAACTCGACGTCGACTAATCGGCCTCGTTCGTCCAGCACCGAGCTAAACGCACCATTTACTTATTATTTCCCTTTTTGTCCTCAGCTCGGTACCTCCGAGCCTTTTCCCCGATCCTGCGGGCTCCAGACCGTCGAATTAGGGAAATCCGGTCCCTGTGAATTCTTTTTTCTGAATTCTCTGTTTTGTTTTGTTACGTGAATAAAATTCCCTCATTTCACCTGGTTACTTTTATTTTTAGAAAAGAATATAGCTTTCTCAACAAAAGTGGTCACAGGAACACTTAATTTGATTACATGTGAAGCAGAAAGGAATTAATGAAATATACAGTACACAGTCAGTGAAGTTACAATGTTATTGGCCGTACTGTCTAACTATACTGGTCTAACTCTGTTACTATCGAGATGTATTTTTGAGTACTCGAAGATCATGGACAATTAATCTCAACGAATTCACTCTGCGTTGTCTCCTTATTATCGATGTGCTTCGTTTCTCACCTCCCATCACTTCGTGATGAATACGTAGAGTCCTAGAATCGAAAATGAGATGGATTGACAACTGAGACGGGTTGGAAAATTGTATTTTGGATATGGACGAGAAGAAACCTCAAGAGTGATTTAAAAATAACATTCTGGATGAAACAATTGTGGTCAATTGCTCAAAATCTTCATTTACAAGGATTATCAAAGTGAAGTGAAGTATACTCAAAACCATTTTTAAAATACCGAGGTCTATACTTGGCATAAATCAAACTTATGTAAAAGACGTGAAATAAATTTAACAATGTTGCACGAAACGGAAATTCTCTATCAAATAACGCCAGTTAGTTAGTTTAAATTCTGAGAAAGATCATGAGTGGAACACATTTCGAACTTCAGTTTTATTGAAATCTGACATTTGCAAAAGTTCAGTGTTTCTACACTAAGCAGCTCAACTTTTCTCGGTTCTGTGGAATCCTTGAAGTTTTGTGGAATACTTTGAAATATCGCGAATCTCTATAAATTTTCATCAAGTTCCTGGAAGTCTGATGATTTGTAAATGAAACGACGAAATCTCGCATTAAAATTCTGCGTAATTTTTGAGATCTTAGAAAATCTTTTTTCTCTTATGTTAAATTTTTTGAAATCTGATACAGAGTAGGTGTTCCTAAATATATCCTATGAAGAGTCTTGACGTGAATGAAACCTGAAGATTCGTCAAGTTTCACGAAGAATCTTAAAATTTGCATCTAATCAGATAAAAATTGATCGATTTTTCTTTATTCGAGTTGTTACATAATGTGTTGATATCTTCAAAGTCCCGAAGTCTGTTGTAAAAAAACAGAACTGTAGAAACGTCTTATTGTATAGTTACAGTCTGCGAAGAGAAGAGAATGTGATACCTCTAAGAGTTTAGTCGCCTGTCTAGCCTAAATGAAGATTCACAGAAGGTCATATTAGAACAAGTAATATTTATTAATTAATGAATATCACGCTCTTAAATATCTTCACATTACGCGTCTTCCTTACGTACTGAGGCCGGTTGGCATCAGACATAGAAGCTTGATTATCCAGAGAAGATGTCTCATACACACACCCATGTGTCTAACTTGTCAATCGGACCTTGGTCTAACTATTTTTAAATTCAGGTCACAACAAGACCGGACATTACGGAGACGAATCTGCACCTAATCCCTTTGTTAAAGTAAACTAATCACTGCTCAAGCGCAGTGCAGCAAGGTTTAGGGTTTCTCCGGAGGAAGCGGTAACTTTTTGCAGTAAAATCCCTGGGAGGTTAGGAAGGACAGATTCTCGACTAGGCGCCGTCATTTCCCGACCGGATGAATTTTTTTTAATCCCGGTTTTTTCCCGCTCACCTCCCTCCTTATTTTTTGCCGCATCCTGCGTATATACGATCTCCGGACCAACCGAATACCATATTCAACTTCCTTGATGCGATCGCATTGTTCAGCATAATCCCGGGTGTAGCGTAGCTGCGGGTACGTGTACGTAGTTACCCACTCTGTATATACGTCACGCACTTCCCTCGGCAATGCTGCCAACCTCTTGCAGCCCGACTAGGCCCTTTGTCAGCTAGACGGGGATTCCCCTGCGTCCCTCTCAGCGCTCTCGACACACCGTCCGACACGCGATTGTCATTTGTTGGTACGGCTGTCCTGATTTCGCTCACTCTCACTCTCGCTTTCCCCCTCCGAGCCTATTGTCTTCTCCAACAAATTCACGCGTATCTCTGTCTCTCTATGTTTGCGCGTACGATACATCCGCGCGACAAAAGTAAATGTGTACCTACTGTACAGGGTGTCTCATAAATCACGGGTAGAAGGCAACTCGTTGCGGTGTTCTATTTGAAAAATATGGACAGTGAAGCTTAATCAAATTCGAATCCTGTATCGCGCAAAATTGAGCATATGAATCAAAAAAAAAAGCTGAAGTCGACTTGAGTCATTTTTTCAAATACGCTGATCTCGGTCTTGTGTATAATCTTAGCTGTATATCCTGTGAATTTTGGATATTGCCGTCAACTTTCAATGCTGCAGTAACTGTAACAAGCGGCGCACGCACTGTGCCGAATACCGACAGAGTTGAATTTTTACTTGCCTTTTTCCTGTCAAAACTTTAGTCGACTCAAGACATCATTTGACCCATAGGCTCAATTGATGTATCTCTGAACAAAGCTGATTCAGTTGCCTATTTAACAATTTGTAGGGCACAGGTTTTTTTTCCACGTTTGATTGACTCGATATTTGAAAATCGGTGGCTTTGGAAGTCGCTGATTACGAATCTAAACTCAGAATTTGGCAATACAAAATGGTGGATCCAATATGGCGGACGAAAATATAAGAAGTTACTTGATTTGGATGAAACTTCGTACCCGGGTGTTTGTGTGGTTACTAATTACGAATCGAAACTCGAAACTCGGGAATTTAGAATGGTTGACTTTTTGTTCCTGCTGTTGTTAATCTTTTGATTTTGACTTGAGGAACTTAGTCAGCGCTCTCGGATTGCCGCATTAGTGCTTCGATGGTACAATATTCGAGATAATATAGATTCTTACTTATATTTACTACTACCACGCGTTTTCTATTCATGAGTTACAGGACTTACCGGACACCTTGTATACACTCATATCAAAGTACTTGCGGTTGCTCCATTTCCGGAACAAAAGATTTGATCGTGACACAAATGGGGCGAGACGGAGAGGAAATCGTGATTGATATTCCAGTCATAACCTTTATTAGAGTCCATTTGGACCGTCAGGATACGTTTTGATTCGCCTACCTTAGAGACGAAGTGGAAAACAGAACCAAACGAACGATCCTCCGAAGATTATAAGCGTCTATAATGCTTAAACTTTTCCAAAACATATTACGTGAGTTTAGTCTTTTACGTATAACCTCTCGTCGTATATTGGGGTGAGTTCAGGAAGGATTTTACAACTTCCTCGATTCATGAATAGTCTATAATATTATTGTAAAACGCTTTGCTGTGATATGTTTCAAAGATGTCTCCTACAAATGCTGACGAAAGTTAAACAAAAGATACACTCTCAATAGTATACACATGAATGGATATTATAATCACCATTTTCAAAAATTGTCTCCGAAATTTCTTTTTTTTTGTTCACAGTTTGTTTCGGTGCATTTTTTTTATGTCCGATATTATGTGTCATTATATTATGCTTACTTCGATCGCATTGTTATTTCAGGAATTTCCTTCTTTGAATGGAGATAAAATAGATATCTGATGCATCTTTTGTTCACATGATAAAGAACAAAAATTTATTGGGGGTACAGTCCAGTGAAAAAGTGTTCAAATAGTATAAACAAGGAACACAGGCTTCTACTTAAATTACATTTTCGTTTTATTGGAGGGTTGAATAAAAATTGAACTTCAAGTGATTTGTAGATAACTCATCGAATTGAAATTGGATACATGTCACCTATGTTTTTTTCGTTAAAAAAAAAAGCACAACAATATTATGTGTAAACAGTGGTTGATAACTGAGTTTTTCCCGCACAAATCCATTAGTAGGTACCTTTTGTTTTACCGCATACCGAGGAAAGATAGTTTCAACCCAATTTAATTAACCCTTACATGCGATTCACTTGAAATTTTGCATACACGGGCTTGTTTGGGGTCGCTGATTACGAATCTGAACTCGGAATCCGTAAATTCAAAATGGTGGATCCAATATGGCGGACAGACAAACAACAAGAGGACAAACTTTTCGGTGTGTATTAAGTTTGTGTAGAAATTAGAACTTGGATCTTCACGGTAGATTAACAGAAAATGGTTTTTTTCGTAATAACTGTAGACCTTCAACCATTTGTTTACATCTGCGATTTTTGCAATACATAAATAAATAAGTTTCACGTTTTTACTTAGACTTGGAAATATTCCAGCGACCACGTGGAACGAAAAAACTTGGCAGTTGTTACCAAAAAAGTAGTTTAACAAAGAAAAAGGTGAAACGCCGAGACTCCCAGCATGAATTAAAGGGTCAATCAACCCAACGATGTTTTCTTCGACAATACACTCGCCTGAAAATTGTGTTCTCACATCAAACTGTACACCCGATTCATTCTCAAATTGTCCGTAAAAAATTCAACCGTACTTGTCGATACGTTATGGTTAAGATCCTCAATAATGACGTTCGCAGGACCATATATATCGGATTCTGGGATCCTTGTCAGCCCAGCAGCGTCGTTATTCACCCAGAGTCGTGTGTTCTGACCTCCTTGTTTCCTCCGTAGGTCTTTCCCCCGGTCTGTGACGTGAAATTCATGCATTCATTTCCTTATATATGCAACGCATTCCTGGGATTATCATGTTCCCGGCACTCCACGAGCCGCTGCATCCTGCGGGGCTGCAGCCGCCAACGACAACTATTTCCTTGGAGCATACCATGCCAGAGGTGCACATAGCACGGACCTTTAAGTCGGGCAGGGTTGGGTTGCCGGAAGCGAAGCTGGACCTGAATATACGGCATTATTCATTTATACGATGACCCAAATATAACTCAAGACACGAAGTACTACTGCCGCTTTGTCAGGCTCTCTTTGTTTCTTTGCAGTTGCATTCGGTGGCGAATGTCGCTTCTGGCTTCCTTCACAGGATCCTTATAGACTTCAAGGATCGTCGTATAAAAGACAGAGGAACGAACGGTGTGAATATTCTTTTCATTGTCGTTCCTCTCTATCTTCATTTCTGCATTGGGATCGCTTTTTTTTTAAACGTTTTTTCGCGTATTTTTCATGACAAAGGAATGAATCAAAATTTCTCATCATTTTCGCATTACATTTATCGACATTTAAACAAAATTTGTGCACATTTTGGAGAAGAACATAGTGAGTGTAAACTATTGTTTACCGCCCGATAGGAGTGTGTGTAAAAAAAAGTGTAAAAATGATATTTTAAAATTGAATAATTTTGAACCCAAAAAATTACGATTTGCCTTTGTTAGAATTAGAAACTTGGTTCGTGTCGTGATAAAATGGCGGTGACAACCAGGCTCCGACGTCAGGAGGACATTTTCCAATGAAGAAATGAAAATCTTGTAATGAAATTAAAAACTAATCGGTTTGACAGTCTGGATGAAAAGTTAGGGAAAGAGAAACACCTATTCGAATAACTTGAGCTCAAAATCAACAATTTGAGAAAAAAGATTATGATTAACTACAAAACTCTTTTCAGACCATCAAGTGTAAGATTGAATTCCCTAACAAGTGTCATCTTTTCTTTTAAAATTGAATTTTGGTAATCATTAAAACAAATTTCTAATATAAAGCAACGAAAAAACATCTGGAACCTTCCACAAGCCATTTATTAACAATTCTTCAATTCAATTCCCAAAATAGCTGTGCCTGAGCTCCTTGACTGAGAGTTATACTAATCACTTTCGAAATTATTTCCACGTTTATCAATCAGTCTTTGGGGATCAGCAGCTGATGTCTCTTCCAAGTTTCAACCCTTGTCGATCCGTTACAATTGTTTCCAACTTTCGGGTGCGAGAACATAAATAATGAATATAAGGACAAAACCGGTCTCCAGAATAATATTTAGTTTATACGTAACGCGAACTTCTTATGGCATAGAAGACAGCGTCAAGTGTTTGCGTCTCTGATCATGAAAGAAATCTGCACACAACGATATTCATGTTTCATTACAGAAATGTTATGTATAACCTATACCGTTACAAATCAGGGCAGTGTTTTTTCTTCTCTCTCTCTTTCTGGAAAAATTTTATCTAAAAGATTTTAAGCTCAAATCTAAACGATGTCTCAAACTACATGAGACTTTTTCCCGTTTGAACAAAATGTACGAGACATATTAATTCTGGTTTCTTAAGGTGTTTACATGGGTCTTGAAGGCCGCAAGAAAACTCAATTTCCCTAATTTTTTTTAAACGTAACATATAGAAGTACTTTATTCTAACTTTGAGCATATAAAATAACGGTATTGGTAAAATATTTTATAAAATTTACATACACAAATTTTGAACATTCAGCGTCTGAGAATTGGTTTTCAGATATCCTTAGAAAAAAGTATCGTTGCAATGGTGAAGATAACTCGTGATAGCTTTATCTGAAATCAAATAGTCAAATATTTTCTGTTAGTAGACGAGAATAGCTCGTAATTGAAGGAAGGATTTTTGTTCCTCTTTAGTCACAGTTTAATTTAAAAGACAATACGTGATCTAGTTTTACCGAAAATCGTAAAAAAAAATTTAATCAAAATTTTAATAAAATCCGTATGATTTTGGGTTCATGGCTTCGAAGAAGAGATTTTCTTAACTTGGAAATGAGTAGATTTTGAATCTGATCGATCGAGTAGTTTTCGACCGATTTCAATAACAAAAGTGAAAAAATAAATTCAAGTGACGATATTTCGAGAATTGATCGACGGATATCTACGATTCTGGTCTCAATCGATGCCGTTCTTCTTGACTTCGATCTGATGAAATTTTTGATTCGATCACTCCGTCAGTTTCCTAATTATTTGAATAATGATATCAAAAAAAAAAAAAAAAACTAAAGATATTATTTGTCAATCTTACATGAGGTCAAAAAGAGCGGGAAATTCAAATTACATGTTTTTTCGACACGCTGTTTATTTGGCACAAAGTCTTTTCAGCCCTGTGTTAAAAATCCGAAACCTCGAAAGAATATTTTTCACGGTAAAAACCAACGTTCAGACCTTGGTTCTGCGGCAAATGGCGAAAGGAAAACAAAAAAAAAAAAAACTTTCCGCAACATGAAACAGTAGTCCATTATACCTATATAGTAGGCGAAGGCGCCGCGCGTCGGGACGCGTTAAACGAGCCCTTATCCCCTGGCTAATGTAATTCGCGGGAAATAAATCTGTCTTCCTGAGACAGGGTGAGCCGCCAGTGGAGGACGGACATGACCGCACCGGCTACCAAGTAGTACGTGCCAGTTGTAGGTACCTACCCAGAAAGACCGTCATGCCGAACCTCCGTACGGATGGGACACCTCGACTAGAGTACTAGACACCAACACGAGTCTGCCTTAATGCCGGACGGATGGGTACTTGGAAGCCTTTCGCGTCCTTCCTCTCTGCAGCCCTCAACTACTCTTGCCCCGAAACCCTCCGTTTACGTAACATATTCTATGTAACAACGCTCTTCTGGACTGAAATTTAACGTGGGATGCTCGACGCTCCACCTCAAAATTTTTCATATTCTAGCCTTATCATAGTTGATTGTTAATTTTGACTTCAGATTCCTGATCAGAGACCCCAGAAACACCGGGGTGACAAGTTTCGGCCGGAAGCATCGAGTTTTAATGGTTTTTTTCGATTTTACATCCGCCATATTCGATCCGCCATCTTGGATTTAGAAATAGTCAAATTTCGGCTTCAGATTCGCGATCAGTGACCCCAAAAACCGGCGAGTAACAAGTTTCGGCTAGAATGATAGAATGTTAATACTCTTTTTTCGATTTTACGTCCACCATGCTGGATCATCTTGGATTTAGAAAATATCAAATTCTGACTTCGGATTCGTGATCGGTGACTCTAAAAACTTCGAAGTAACAAAATTCAGGCCAATATATCGAGTGGAAGAATGTGTGACTGAAAGGGTTAAAACGTGAAAATGTACTCGAAGAGAGTTTCGGATTTCTACTTGTTTTTCATCTTCTTCTTCTTTCCGTTTGATGGATTGACTTTGTGACGATGTATGTATTTGGATAGACGATAGTAAGAACCGAAGTTCGGACGGATCAGCGGATCAGCAAATTAGTAGGCCTACGACTTTAGAAGGAGAGAGTTGTGTACGGAGGTGTCAGTAAATAATAAAGTGTGTGAAATTAACCCAAATCCTGATCAGGTAACAAATTAAATAAATAACGACGAACTCAAACAATAAAGAAAGTCACACCATTCTAAAATTATAAACACGACACATCAAACACTCTCCCTTCAAATTCTTCGAACAATTGTTCCGCTCGATTTTATCTATACCTATACACTTTTACCGTCCGCTTTTATGTTATTGTTACTATTTTCTTTTATTCTTACTCGACTATTGTCTCTTATACCTTTTAACTTATACACCTGTGCCGTCCACTTATATTTTTTAAACTATCAAACCAAGTTTGTTGGGTTGCGACGTACAAGGACTATAAATTTGGAATTATGTACTATTAAATTATAATTGACTTATGATCAATAAGAAAAATAATTGCAACTTTGAAAGATATTTTCGTCGAACTATAAAGAGCGAAATACGATTTACACGAAGTCTCCCGGGAATTTGTCGGAATTAATGTTCTCTCAGCGACAGGTTGAAATAAGAATCGGTCATGATTTCAATTTGCTGCTAAAACGAGTAAGTTTTGCTGTATGATTTGCAACGATATCTATTCAGCGGTTAATATATTTTGCGCGGCTGGATTTCTAACTTGTGAAATGGAAAGATTTGTTTTTTTTTTTTTTTACTTCTCAATTGCTTTGATGCGAAATTCAATTTCGTGCTTTGCAGGACTTTTATTGGATTTTATCGGTCTTCGTAAGATTTGAACATACTTTGCAAGCTCTCACGATACTTCATACCATAAACTTTTACGGAGATTCGTGGGGCTTCGATAAAATTTCTTGTACTGAAAAATGGGTAATTTTTTTGTTTTTTTTTATATTGTACTTGTTGCGAAATTCTGATGAAATCGGTATCGTTGAAACAAATGTATAAATATTGATAGAATTACAAGGAAGTGCGGTAAAAGGTACTATTTAGTGTCATTATAGCAGTCAGTACGACATTTGACTGATTACTGCTATCTGTTCAATCTGTTCGCTTGGTTTATTACATTTTCTCGCTTAAATAAGGCCTTCACATAAATTTATCGTAACAGCATCATAAAATTATTGATTCACAAGAAAATATCGTTCTAACGACCATAATCGGAAAGATCGAGTAGTAAAACGTAACAGATTTTCTGGTTGTAATTTCAAACCTCATTTTCACTTCAAATACATAAAAAAAATATTTTTCAGTCATGGTGAACAGTGAAAATAGTTAATCACCTCGTAATAACTGTATAGAAATATTCGGAAACCAGTGTGAAAAGTACCTTTAAGATTAATTAATATTCTTCCAAGTTTTTACACGTTGCCTGAAGATTAAAAAAATCTTCATTTTACACGGAATAAAAAAACATTTTCCCAAACTACGTTAAAAATTACGTTGATTATTGTCAACGCAGGGCATGCGCACGTGTAATAAATACACGCCTCTATGATACAGTAATCTAGCCTCTAAATTGGATAGAAATTTGCTGATTCTCCGGAAAGACGATCGTCGAGTCTTGAGAACGCGAAAAAGGTAGAAATGAGAAAATAAAAATAAGGTGAGAGGAAAAAAAAAAAGTATAGAGAACGAAAAGGAAGAAAATAATGCTTGTTCATTTCAAGAGAGATCGAGCGGAAGAAGCGGACGGTAATTAGTCGGACGAAACGAGGAGCTTAGAGTTCTCTCTCCCTCTCTCTCTCTCTCTCTCTCTCAAACAAGAACCCAGATGTAATTGGAGAACGCGCGTTGAATCGGAGGTTATCAGTTGTCGGCTGATTCCGTTGGCGTTTCTTCTTCTCCTTCTTCTTCATCTTTCTTGCCTCCATACTTCATACCTAGGACTGTCAGTAGCCGAGTATCCTGCACCCATTTGCCGCTCAATCTTTTGAGCCTTGATAGAAAAAAGATTATAGATCGAATATTACGGAGAGTTCTCGTGTTCATTTTTATTTTATTTATTTATTTATTCGTTTTTTTTGGGTCATATCCTTTCGCCAAGAATAAAGAAGAAAGATTTCGTTGATCGAGACAACGGAAAAAATCTTGCGAGTAATGCAAGTTTCGTAGCGTTGTGAAAAATGTTGACGTCGTCGTCGGTCCGTTTGTTTGTTCGGGTTGAAGAAAAAAATTTCGTACGCAACTTTGCGCGGATTCGTCCCTTCGTTAATGAGTTCATGCGCTTATGATAACGAACTGCTTTTATAACGCGAACGAAAGAAGAAGAAGCGAAGGAAAGAAAAAAAAAAAAAGAAGAAGAAAATAAAGAAAGTAGGAAAGAGAGAAAGAAAGAAAGAAAGGAAAAAGAAAAAAAAACGAAACTTTGCAGGAAGAGAGATAAGGTTAAACATTTCATAAATATGGATTAAAATATACAAGATAATATACAAGAAAGTTCGGTTGCGTGGTTGACTTTTATATTAAAGAAAAACTGTGCTGACAGGCTGGTTTTATTAAGTAATCCAAGCTAAAAGTGCGTCCGAAGAATAAATAAATTTCGCAAAAGGAAAAGAAAAAATCATCATTACGCGGTAGCGGGATCCTACCTACGACAAAAACGAGCCGCGGTGTTGCGAGTAACAAATAAAAAAAAAAAAAAAAAAAAAAAAGAAAGAGAAAAAGAAAAAAAAAACCGAGGTTAAAAAAAATTTACGTCGTTATACCCGGCTTACGGTTTTACCTAATCCTCCCCCCTCCCTCCCTTTCCCTCTCGCGCCCCACGGAAATCCACAGCGTCAATTTTTTTCTCATAACATCAACTTAAAACGTCGTCATATAAACTTCGTATTTCATGTAATGTATACACATAAAGCTTCAAGGATTATGTATATTCATCTCACCCTTTTTCTGTACGTACATTGTACTTATACGTGGTCACGCTTAATGTATACTTTTGTAATTATTCTCTCGTCACAGTGATGATTAAATGAAAAATACACAAGGTTGAAATGATTTTTGAATAAAATGTGTATGAAATAAAAACAAACGGTATGACGGATTAATGGTAAGAACGGAATTACCAACGAACAAATAATTAATTTTTTTAACCGCCGGGAATTGATTTTTCATAAGAGATCTGTTTACCATTTACTTGTTTACAACAATATCATACGTATCTTTACATCTTATATTTTGAGTTAGAATTTCTTAGAATGTATAGTTGTTGGAAAAAATCGTATTAAACTTAAATTTTTCGATAACAGTAGGAACACTTCGGTTCTAACATTGCGTTGTGAGAATTTTTTTTTACGTCAAGGGGATGTTGATTTTTTCGCATCTCCGCACGCGGCATAAACCGACGAATTGTAATAATTTCGGTCGATTCAAAACGACTTGAATCTATACGAAACGGCATAAATTGACTCAATTACCAATCGCGAGTGTTTCAGTCTATCGAACAGCTGTTTGTAAGTTAAATAACGAAGAGTGAACGCGAAGCTGCGGAAGAAGCATCGTTGGTAATTGGTTTGTCCTCTGGGGGTGAGTCGATGAAGTGAAAAGCGATAAAGCACGGTAGGAATCAGGAATCCAGTGGCATAAATTGATCCATCAAGGGCGCGATGATCGGACGAGGCTCCCCTTTTCGCTCCGTCCAACTCCGAGCACGGGCGTTGAAACGGGGTAGTTTTCTCGGGCGTTCGAGGAGGTGAATAAGAGACACAAGGGAAGGACGGTGGGCAACTTGGCGAATTCTATTCAGCAGGTAGGAAAATGCCCTGGACGAGAATCGCTGTAACAGTGTTGACGGGATTCCGCAGTCAGCAATTTCAACCCCTTCTAAACCTCCCCCCCCCCTGACTGTGACACCCTAGCGCTCTTCATCCCTGGCTGCGCACACTTGAGCATGGAAGCGGAGAGAAAGAAGAGGGCAGTTTGCACCGGAGAAACGTCACGCAGACGGATGATTCGTCGGAAGTGTTCGTCGAGTTCTACAGGTGCACAAAACTGGGGTGGAAGTCGTTCCCCGGAGGGTTGCGAGGGTCTCGCTTTAAAATCTCTGAACTTTGATCCCTCGGTTTTTTTTTACAAATTGTTTTATACGTTCACGTCTGGAGGAAGGTTCGATTGTTTCCGAAATATGTGTATAGGTATGTTGTAAGGGAGCGTCGTCAACCCCGCGTATGTCCTTGGATCCTGCTGAATGGTTTCTCGTTCTGCTTAGTCAGGCTGATTGGGAGATATGAGTTTCTCAATTAAGTCGAGGGGCGGGATCGCTTCGTTTCGAAATCTGCGAGAAGGACGCGAAAGCGTTTTTTCACGTCTTGATTGACTCTCTCTGTTCTCTAAAACTCCGGAAAGAAATTGTTCGATCGAATATTTATCTGAATCTGACCGGATCTCGTCAAGTTATATCTTTGATCGGACATTTCAAACTTCATTTGATCGGATATTGCGTAGTTTGTGATTATTTTCAGTGAAGTTCGTGTTATAAGACTTGACTAATTTTAACATGGAACGTTATCTGATTTTGACGTAATCTTACGTGTATGTGAAGATCCAATATATCTACACAAATATGACTTACTTGTGAATGGTGGACGTCAATTTCCATATCCCGATTCAAATGTAGCTAAAACTTGATATTATTTCTGACTTGATCTGATTAAGTGTATGATTAAAGTTGTGTTTGAATTTGAGTACGAAATTAAGACTTGAAAGAATGAAATTTTTCGTTCTTTAACTGTACTAATTACTACCAATCCTAACCAAGTATGATTCAAATCATGGGATTTGACGTTTTATCTTACAAAACCTTATTATATACAGTCAAATGTAACACTATATTTGGTTATGCAATACGATCAACTCTGACATATTTATTCAGATCTAACCGACAACTAGCTGTTAAGATCTGATATATTTTTCACTAAATCTAATCATATACCATTAAATGTGACACCGTGCTATTTGCACTTTGCTTTTACATTCAGATCTAGCATTAAGTTCACTAAAATCTGAATACGCGCAGTCAGATCTGACATTACGCGTCCAAATCTGTTTGCATATTATTAGATCTGACAGTATGTATGTCAAAATCTGAATACATATGATCAGATATCATCTTACGAGTACATAATTGAATTGAAAATTGGTCATATATTGCTGGATTTGACAATATATTCGTAGAAATCTTGTTACATGTATTCAGATCTAGCATTATGTTTCATATTACGTGCACATGTCTGCATTGAAATCCGATCACATATTTTCAGATCTGACATGATATTCATTGTAATCTGGTGACATACTGCACATACACATTGGGGTGGTCCTTATTTGGAGGTTGGTAAGATTTTCATTGGGATGCCCCCAGATCTGTTCCAAATCATTATAAAAGAGTCTGTGTAAAGTTTCAAACCTCTACGTTAACTGGAACACATGCCGCTAAAGTTTGAAAGTTTCAAATGTAAAATACATGAAGTGTTTATAACAAGTTATTTCGTTTTGTACGACTTTGGTATATATTAAGAGACCGATTTAAAACTTGGCAGAGTTGTTGCTTATAATAATAGAAACAAACCGTGAAAGTTTCAAAATCTTACCATCATTTTATAATGTATTTCTTTGTATGTATAAGCTTAATAGCATCACTTTTATTAGACTTAGATGTATATATAACGAAACAATAATTATGAAATTTTGAAATTTTTAGGGTCTGTTTCTATCATTATAAGCAGCAACTCGGTCAAGTTTCAAATCGGTCACTCAACTTATACTAAAATCATACAAAACGAAATAACTGGTTATAAGAACTACACGTAGTTTACATTTAAAACTTTCAGATCTTAGCGGCACGTGTTCCAATTGACACAAAGGCTTGAAACCTTGCACAGATTTTTGTGAACAATGACACAATGAAAATTTGTCTGGCCCCCAAATAAGGACCACCCTAACAGACATATCTAACCCATGTATGGTTGGATCTAAGCCCATATTCAGCTACTTTTACCATATCTGATATATCTTGAAACAAATAACTGCGTTGTACGTTTGTATCACATTTTTTTACTATTCACACATCACGTAACATCAAATGATTACATTTGAATTTAATCCGATTACACGTTATTGTATCGAAGCATTATTTTTCGGAAAAGGATTACGGTTCGAGAGCCCACTTTGCAGGTTCGGGTGAATGATCGACGGGTCGTTTAAGGGCGTTTAGAAATGGGCGAGTGCTCGCTCGTTTGCTCGAATGGTTGAAAAATATATGCACCCCCATCCGGTTTAACGGTTGTAGAAATTTCCATGCGGTAAAGCCGCGCCGCGACAAGCTTGTACCTTATACCAAGTAAAAAATAACCTCGGTCAGCACAGCGGCGTGTTTCCAGCGTCGTCGAAACGCCCATATTTCGCCACTTCGACCCTCTATTCTCGCCCCCATTCCCCCCGCCTGGTGTCATCCATCTTCTCGCTTCTCCTTCGCTCCTTTGGTGGCTCCCTTACATCAGCGTCGCACTGTTTCAGGTAATCCCTGGAATATGTCAACAGCTTAAGGCACCCAACCGCAGCGAGGCGAAAAAATGGGACTGCGAATTCTATTTGGTAGACACTTTTTTTCCGCCCTCCTTCTCTTTTCTACGTGTTACACCCTCCCGGGTGGGAATTTTCGCATTGCGGCAGTGGTTCAATTTTTACTTGGAAATTTTTTAACACCATGCATCGTGAAAATGCGAAGACCGAAACCTTGTTGCTGTTTTTTTTTTTCTGTCGTATAGGATTTTCTATTCAAGAGGTTTTCTCAACCCGCTAATGCTGAAGGTTTTTTTCTTGACTGTTTGCACGTTCCATTATCGTGTGGATCCCGAACCTATGAATTTTTAAAATCAACCTTGTCTTCTTTCCCGCCTTATTTACACATCAATTTCTTCTTTTCCTTGAGTGCTTCTTGTCAGAAGGTCCTCTGTGAGTTCCGACAATCCTCAAACTGTGAAAACTCTTACTATATAGGATCCTTGGCAATGATTTTATATACTTTTTATGTTCACAATTTTTATTCGTCAAGGATTGTTTGAATTCCGGCAAGAATAAATTCGAATTCTAATTTATTCAAATCGTCGGTATAAACCAGTTTTTTGTCGTATCGTACCATTGCTTGGAGCTGAATTTCGGATGCATGGACAAGAAGGTGCTCGAAAAGATAATGACGAAAGCTCCTCCAACTTTCTTTATCATCAAAGTTCTTTCTGCAATTCACCGTATTTCATGCAAATAACCGGTGAATCAGTTCGAGTCGTTGGTAATTTCTGGGAATATCTGATTCCGCAAAGAGCCCGGGGCGAGTTGTTAATTGAATATACAAAAGCGGGAAAAATTTAAAACGGAACGTTTGCTGATTCGGGTGTTAATAATGTAATCAGAGGATTCATTCGTTTCACATAGGATGGAGAAAGAGAAATCGTGGAAGAGGAGGAAGTGTGAGTTTATAATATATTTTGTCATTCCCTGAGTTATTCAGCTTTACATTTAGTTGTGCGACTGAAATTGGCGATCTCTTCCCATTCACAGAGACATGTGCATGCCCAATGTACATAGAATCTCATTCGTTCCGTGAAAAAAGTTTTGTCCTTTCATCGGGACGAACATCGACCGTCGTCATTCAAAGAGAAAGTTTTTCCGCCCTCCGAGGACTGCCGTTACCGAGGCTGACAAACAAGGTGATAAATCCATCATAAAATCATCCGCTTCGTTCAGCTTTGAAAAAGTACTTTCCCCAAAGTTTCGGAGTGGCGAAATAATGTATAGAGATTTGATCGTTTCCCAAAACTCAGAGGGCATTTCCACTAAACTGTACCAAATGAATTTCAAACTCATTCTGCCACCCTCGGTGGTCAACTTCCGTTATTGTTTTTGTCCCGGTCGAAAGTTTAATTTCCCCCAACTTCGAGCGGCGTTATGGTGTTGGATTCGGCGAAGGCCTTGAAAATGAATCGTGGGGGGATGTTTTATGCCCCTTGGTAGTAATCTATGTTTGTGAAAACGTGTTTGTCATATTTTTTCTTCGTTAATTACGAGCTTCAGGAACAAATTTCTCATTCGAATGAAACTTTTCAGCTTACGTGACCAAATTAAGCTAAAGGTTTGGTAGGCTTGGATTACATTCAACCATTACTTACGCATCATAGATCGATCACGCGTGTGCTATGCTGTGTGTGAAACGTTAATGAATGCTCTAGCAGCAGAACTTGAGAATTTAGCGAGCATAATGTGTTTGACCCGAGACGCCCCATGGTCCGTTCTATGAAAGGACGAAGTGAGGGAAGGAGGGAAACCGCTGAAAAAGGACTCCGGTCCAATTCATCTACACCTTCAGTTCCAGGTACCTCCATAACTGAAGTGACAATGAAATTCTCCGCGTACTACTTGATGTAGGAGCAACGGACTGAACTCCGTTCATAGCTGCAATCGTCCCAACGCATACGTGGAAGTGTGCAATGCATCGAGTTACGAGAAGACATAAAACCAGTTAGAGAATTGTTCCAGCCATATTATTTGGACCAATGACGGTGAACACGAATGAAACAAAATTGCTACTACGTTATAGAAATTAATTTGACCAAATACGAACGGAACAAATTAAGGTCCCAACGATTTGAGCAAATGTCTTAGGATTGGAAGGTTTGAGGTGATCGAAATGTCATACTTCATTTTGATCAGAATCTAATGTTTTTTGGCTTAGTCCACTCGTTGATCAGATTTCCAGAAATCTTGAATTAAAGTGAGCTAACTGAGCGCTGGAACATTCGTCTGTAGGATGAAAAATACCAAGGTTCATGCATTCGAAACTTTCCGATTATAGAACCGTTTCTCATATTGTTGATATCTCAACTTGTGTTACTCAAATTTATTTGCAACACATAGTTGTATGCTGTTTCATTCGCGATCACCATCAATGGCGTAAATAAGATTGCTAGAAAAGTTCATTATTGCGCGATTTCAGAATGACTTTCAAGGAGTTGCTTACTTTCCAAAATTTATGAGTATGTTTTGTTTATAATAGTTTAGTAAATTTCAGACAATCCTAAAGACGTGAAGTAACGATTCTTCCTAAGCATGCATCGTTACCGTAGCGTTACTAACTTCATCCTTATCCTTTTTTCTCTTTTCTTAACTTTTAACTCAGATCGTTTAACCGATTCACGATAGACGTCGATATCACCCCAATCCTGCAGGCAACTGAAAAAGTGCTAAAAATCGAGGTGTATTTTCCAACGTCACCAGCTGAGTGTCTGAAATCGGACATTTAGATAATCAAAAAGGTGAATTAGTTGGTTAAAATTTTGTCTGAGCAACGGACGATTGAAAAGTATTGAGGCAAATTGACCTTTATAGTTACAAATTCATGATACTGAATATTATCTGAAATTTTGTAGCGATGACCCATCATGGTAAGTTAGTATTGTTCCAGACTAGGGGGTTGCAGGAGAAGGAGACTCGGCCCTACTTCCATCCTCTTTGCCTCCATCCTCCACTTGTGGGTTGGTGGGAATAGGTTCATCATGGTGGGAGTTGGTCATCTGGTGATCGCCGCGTACTGAGTGAGGTGTTTTTGTAACCAGACTTGTATTTATAGCCTCTTAAGATGCCGTCTGCCCATTTTAGCGGTACCTCTTGAATTCATGGCCCTAGTAACCTCTTTTTTGATGCGTGGGGATCATAGTTTTCTAAGTTTTAGGCTCCACCGGTTCGCTATTTTAGATGCAATAACAATGCAAACTACATTTTTAACCAGTGTCGTTCCGCCCTTTCCCGCCAGTCCTCTTTCCTCGCAATCCCCCTACTCTCAAACAATATTAACTAGGATACTGGTATTTCTGACTTTGGATGAGGGACCGTTTCCAACATGGTTGTAATACAAGGCTGGTTCTGGATACAGATTCCTACTACCAAAAAACTTACCGACATCTTACACAGATTTAAACCCTTCTCTGCGATGACGTCACTGCGTTCAACCCCTGTTGTACCCACCCGAGGATCAAAATCGTGCAGCCTTACGAGCAATTTGATATATCCAAGGTTAGAATCGCGCTGTCTTACCAACAATTTTATCAACTGAAGTTCAAAATCGCGCTGCTTTACCAACAATCTCGCTGTCATTCCCTCTACCAACGGTCAAGGTACAGCGGAAAAGGGTTTGAGTCTTGGTAGGATGTCGGTAAGTGCGTCGATAGTAGGAATCTGTATCCAGAATCGGGTTTGTATTACTACTCACCACGAACAACAAATATCGATCAGAAGAAACTCACGGAGAATTGGTCAAGAAGATTTCAAGTAGCGGAAGGATGTTGAATCAAGGTTTCGAACTTCGTCGATGTCGCGGGGTGTACAATGTCTGATAATTTCGAACAGTGACGCGTTCCGGGCAAACAAACGACGCCGACTAGGAGCATTCAGTTAATTCTTGGAGCGTATCCTAATTGAAATTTACCCTTTGACGTAGCGCCGAGGCTTTATCCGAACGAGTAAGGCACACATGCTCCACCACACGTGTTTGCGTGTGCATGTATGTATGTGCATCAAGTATTCTGGGTCAAATGTCGGTTTACTTTCGTTTTGTACGCGCCACGTGACACCGGAGGCACATGCCTCGGTGCTTCGGCTACGTATCGAGGAGTTTTAGGAGATGAAGGGAGAAACAGACCATATCATGACAAAGAGCGATTTGAGAGACCTTGTATATGCATAGTCGACGGTGAAGGACAAAGCAAAATGCGGGATGATTCTGAGTACTCTGAAACCAAGGTACAAATACATTCGAGCTTTCTTGTTGCTGGAGGCAAGGATAGAATTATATTCATGAATATCGGGAACGGGCTCTGTTCTTCGGGTATATTCACCTGCAAGGACTTTATTCGAACTTCGTTACCGATCAAAACTGATCTACTAAAAACAGAAGAGGCGAAAGTGTAAGCAACTGATTACTGATGATTTCTCTCATTGGCATCATTAAACATCTTCGCTGTAGCAGACATGCAATTTCTATACGAGTACGGGGATTTTCTTGTGTTCAATTTCTTGAAGCCGAGTTATAATGTACAAAATAACGATACGTGATTTTTAATTTTCTTCGAAACCTAGTAGATGGAAAACTTTTCCTCATACATACTATTCTACACTCGAGCGGAAATTGGCTGACAAATTGGACTGACGGCGTTCCCTCGACCTTCGGTTAATCAATTGGCTTTGCTGTAGATGAATGAAAAATGTAGCGTTTGACGTCCAAACAGAAAAATTCGATAATGAAATTTTTAAACGGTTAGACTTTATAGCCCTCGAGAAAAAAAACTGATATTTGTATCCCATACGAATTAGTTTTCGCGTCATATTCGACATTGGCTTGGTTAAAGGAAGGCACTATAAAAGTTTACGTAGAGTCACTTACAATCAAGTGGATTAGTAGTTTGGATTAAGGTGAAGTTACTTGAAGTGGGTAGTACAAGAAAAGCGAAAGTCGGTAGAACCCGACGGAAAGGAACTAATTGCAAGCAAAGGGATGTTAGATTAACAATGCAAAGTAGCTCGAATTCGCCATCTCGTTTCTAAATATTTCAAGATTCACTTATTTTCCTTTTGAAGTTGAAAGTTGCTCCAACAAATTCTGAGCTTCCATTGGAAGCTGCGATTGCACAACAACACCGTGAAAGTTCTCTATAAGTGCCTGAATTCGGGCCTGTGTCACTCGCGAAGTTTCTGCTCCCACAAGTTTCTCTGGCTGCAGGTATAACATTGCAGGGATGGGTGACTTTCATGTGTACCTTACGCCAATATAAGACCGCTGCGCAGAGGGATCCGGCTACTTTTCGCATTACTCCTAAGAATGTACCACACGTACAGTCCAGTCAAAGAGCTGGATAGACGGAAATATCGCCTAACGAAGTTTTGAAAGTGCAAATGAAATTCATCGGGTTGTGCTTAGTCGAAACAATATTCACTTAGAACAGAAATTTGATAAAAAAAAAAAAAAAAAAAACCATAAATGTCAACTATAGTAGCATAATCATTCATGATTTTGAAGAGATCTCAGTAACTAAAGTATGTCTACAATGACAAACTTGCGTCGCTTGAATAATTCCAATGAACCAAGACTGATTTTGATCGCGGTGGAGTTCTCTGAAGAAACTTTCGAATCTAAAAAAGCACTACAAATATCCAAATATCAGACAAGTTGAACTCGACCACCTTCAGTTGCACGTTCAAACCTTCGTTGCCACGGTGTCTCGTGTCTTTTCAACTCTTGGACGGACTGTACGTTTGATAAATCCTGAACGTACCTACCGACTCGATAGTCTGCAACCCAAGGTTACCCGATACTCAAACCCGGGTAGGTATGGGACTGTATCGACCGAGTTGGCTTGCCCGAAACTCCTACGAAGGGGTGAATTCTTGGGCAACTTCCGCGGCGCCGCGTCAGAGGCTTGGTAGAGCGGTAATAAAGTGAATCGTGGAATCGGGATAAACTTTGAACAACTGTATAAGGAAGCTCTGGCTACGGCTCCTCGACTCGCAGCGCGGGGAAAATATCTTCGACCGAGATGGTTGGCTGACGAATCTCTGTGTGTGCTTGTGTGTGCGTGTGTGTGTGTGCAGCCAGCCGGTTCGTGTACCACTTCGCATCGCATCGCGTAGCGTTCGGGGTGGTGAAAATGGGGGATGAAGAGAGAAGGAGGCGCCTACTCGACGTATTACACGAAGTTCGCACACCCCGTCGCTTTCAGGCTTACCGGCATGAATTTACCCACCTCTTGAAAAGATAACGGACGAGGTTGGAGGGTTGGGGGGTGGGGGGGTGGGGGGGAATCTCTTCATCATCAGCCCGACGTCTGCGCCACGCTCTGTGTTTGTGTGTCTGTACCTTATACCTTATATCCCAGGGTCTTCTTAACGCCAGTGATGACGGGCACGCGTTTCATCCCCTCGCGGATTTGAATCACGGCAGATATTCATCTCGAAATTACTGTCTGTGTATCGCAACTCTCGTCGTAACTCGACTTTACGCAGGAGTTACGAACGTTTCCAAGATTTTTTCTGGAGTCCACTGTGTGTAAGATTGTTAAATAATCTTCAAGATTGGTTTCACGATAAATCGTTTTTCTTTTCTTGTTTAACAATTTTCATCACCACTTTTAGAATTACGGATTTACAAGAATCGTGGTGTGAATTTTTCAAAAGTCGATCAAGGAAGGAAATACGATAAGGAAAATAGCACGAAAAATTAGTTTCATCATCTACTTAAGTTAAACGTGCAGTTTGTTACAAAGTCAAAAATATTGGAAATTTGACTGGGATTCGTTAGTTGTCATTAAAATAAGCTGATCAACATTTACAAAAATCCATAGAAAATATACAATTTTCAAAGTTTCACACATTAGAAGAAAATTTATCAACTTTTCGGTATCTTTATCGTAAGTCATATTTATATCTAATGTAATATTTGTAAGAACTTCATTACAGATTTGAATAGTGACTGATAAGTGATCGTTAATTCATACTTTTAATTCATCTGTTTTTTCACAAAAAACTATCAAGCTTTCAATCAGTAGCTTACGGATCTCCTCGACAGAGACTCGATTGATTCATATAATTAACTCGGAAATTTTCATACATAATTACACAATTAATTATAAATTTTATACATTGAACCGTTGATCCTATATAAAGGAAGTATAAAAGTGGACAACCGAAGCAGTTTCAACGATATTAAATCAAGTGGAAGATTAGTTCGTTAAACGGATGGTGGAAAAGATCGGAAAATTATAAGTCGAGTGGGCAAAAAAACGAATCGCTTCAAGTCGTATCCAGAACAATTCCAGCACTTTATTTTTACTTTATATATATTTTTTTTTTGTTCCTCTTTTTATGAAATCCGCCACAGTTTAAAAGCAATCATTGGTTTTCATTCGACAAAATCGCCTAATTGAACAACATCGAGCGCGAAATTCGACACTTCAGGCTGCGCTTCGAATCGCGAAAAATTCGCTGTTCCGGCTGGTTGAGTCGGTTAGTAGGCGGCTGCACTTTAACGACCAGCAACTCTGCACCTCTCTCTCTCTCTCTCTCTCTCCCTCTATTTCTCTGCTATGAATATTGAAATTCTAATTATTCGTACTCCTGACACAGGCCTCACACACGGTACTCTATCTTGTTAGATATAATTTAAACTTTCTCAACTATAGGCGGTTTAATAACGAGAGTAATTCATCCGTATTAAATATTCATCCATGAAACTACCGTCCACCACAATTCTCTATGCGACCATCGAACATTTCCGCCATATTTTGATCCCGCAGAGTTTCTCGTCGGTAGCTTGTTTCCATACCTTCGCTTAATTTTGCGCTATGCAATTTGTTTGACGATTCATCATGTCGAACAATTCCGTGAACAGTTATTTACGCTTTCAGACAATACCGGCCGATAAAATTTTATCAAATTTTTTATATGCTCCCAATATGTCCGGCGAATAGATTTTTCTCTTCATAAAACTGATTATTTCGCATCAATTAACCCAACTTTATTTATAAAAATGATTTTCAAACGCGGTGTTATTTCGGCGTAATTTTCAATTTTTTAATTTTTTTCTTGGATATAGTTTCCTGGTCAGGCGCAACGCCGTTTTTTAACCGATGATGAGAAAAACTGTTTGCCGAAACATGGGCGAACCTATGAATGAATCAACGAAAACTTATTTTGAGAAAATAAAAACGTTTTACGATTCGTTCGTGCGTTTAAAAAAAAAGCAATCGTTCGAAACGATTAAGGCGTTTCCCCGCGGTAGATGAGAAAAAAGTAAATAAATAAATAAATTCGATTCCATATCGCCAAACATTTGGTTACCCGGTCGAAAAAATTATCCGCGGTAATTGGAACGTTTTCATTTTCTTTTTTTCGCTGCCTTCAAATAAACGTTCAATCCTCTTCAATCAACAATTATTTTATTTTTCAGAGACATTGTGATAATAACAGAGCGTTTTTTTTCGTTAAATTTTTGATGATCTGGATGAGAATAAAGGACAATTTTATCTTTATCTATAAAATAACACTCATCGTGTCGTACAACAGGGATTGAGGCACGTCGATTATCACATATGTATTCCGAGTCGACGATCGGTGGAGAGAAAGTTATACAAATTATACATCGCCGCGTTCCAGGTTGGGTTTGAAATCTCTCCGTTCGTTAGCCCGAAGGTTGAGTGGTTTACGGTTGAGTGGTCAATGAGCGAAATGGCATCTG
This sequence comes from Neodiprion fabricii, assembly GCF_021155785.1. Taxonomy (NCBI): domain Eukaryota; kingdom Metazoa; phylum Arthropoda; class Insecta; order Hymenoptera; family Diprionidae; genus Neodiprion; species Neodiprion fabricii. The sequence goes on from NC_060245.1 coordinate 17,199,688, forward strand.
AGCTTCGTGAGGATCCCTTAATAAGAAGCACCGGGTTCCTGAATTTACAATTGAATTAATTCAATGGGGCCCCGGTTCAGCTCCAGCTTTCCCTCTCGTCAAAAGGCGCGCATCTCGAAGCACCTGTTTCCCGGAATCTGCAACGTTGCGAATATTCGCTGAACGAATACTCCTCCTTTGCATTCGTACATGCTTACGTATAAAACGTATGACGCATTGATACGACGGCAGGTTGTTTCACCCACTTGACAAAATTTTCGAATCTCAGGCCGAATGTCTTTTTTTATCATTTTTTCTCCAACCATATGGACGAATCCAAGGTGAAAGGTATTTTAAAGATTATTAAATTGGCCAAGGTGATTCTGAAACATCATTATCAATATTGAAATCACGTCTCTTGTTATTTTTATTCAAATTAATTGACAATTAAACAGTTAAAGACTGCAGCAGTCTGCAACGAGTAACCGCAACTAGATATTTCGAGAATCCGAGACATTGGTTTTATTTTCTAGAAAAATTCTTTCCTGTTCGTCGCGTGAATCAATCAATGGAAAGAGGAGAAGACGCGATTATTCTCTACATCTATTGCATGAAGAATTCCAGGCGACCGACCAACTTCGACAACAATTTTTTCAAATTTTTTATCCAACTTATCAATTATCTATAAACATTCAATTTGATTTTGAGAAGGACCTCTTTTAAAAGTCTCAAAAAAATTCTCAGCAACTTTATTTTTCATTTCAAACATTTCAATACCGGTTCCATGATGGGCAGATGTTATAGAAAAATTTTTTTTCAGTATTTTCAATCTTCTTGGTCAACTGAAAATTTCCGAAATACTCCCAAAACTTCTATTTTTCACAAAAAATATTTCTAGACCGGTTTCATCGTGCTGTGATTTTTATTTATTTTTTTGTTACATTCAATTTCCTTTTTTTTTTTTTTCTAAACTTCGAAACGGTTCTAGAAATTGTCTCAGTGAAAAATAGAAGTTTCGAGATATTTAGTTGATCAAAAAAGTCAAAACTGTTAAAAAAAAAAAGATGGAACAAAAATTAATGCATCTTGGGTCTCGTCTTGGAATATTTTTAAAAGAAACTCAAGTTTTTAATAATTCTAAGAAAGATCCCTTACAAAATCAATCTCAATATTTACAAACAATCGACCAGTTGAATAAAAAATTTGACAAAAATTCCAGGTACTGTTTTAAAGTTCGGACAATCGTAGAAATTATCTTTAAACAAAATCAAAAATGTTCAGGGTCAGATTAAATGTCGATTCGGTTCGCATAAAATTCCCCATACATCTATCACCAGAAGAATTTCCTCCTATGCCTTAAAAGCGCAAGTTATCTGTTCTCCAACGTTTGCTCGCCAATGATTTTCTCCACGAGTAATTACGAAAACAAAATAGTATACAACTAATGATGTAAGATAAGGAAGCAGGCGGGGGATGAAAAAAGAAAAAAAAAAAAACAAAAAAAAACGTACACACCCAAGGAGTAAGAATCGTTTCCCCGTGGACACGTGATATCACGTCTGAAACTCAGCTCGGTTTATATACCTATGCGAAAGTCGTCGCGTGACTCGATCGTGACGGTGGTGAAATCCAATTACTACTTGAAATTGTGCTGGATTCTTTATTTGGATTTTTCTCTCTCTCTCTCTGTATATTTCCTATAATATATATATATATATATATATATATATATATATTTGATGTACCTAACCGTGGATTCGAAGACGGGGTTTTCACCACGCCGTTACGCCCGATAGCGCAAGACAATAAAGAATTTATTAGTTTCCTATTCTAGCTTTATTTCTTCGAAATATCCCGCCCCCGTTCCTTCTTTTCTATATCGAACTCGCCCTTTGGCCCAGCCGAAGGACGAGACGAACCGGAGAAGCCGATAAAGGTGTCGATTTTTAGACAGAGACCAAATATTTGTGTCATGGTGAAAAAAGAAATAAAAAAAAGTCTTATGAAAATTTTTTCCTTTCATTTGCAGTTTCGTTCGCCTAATGTTCTAAAATATCCCGTAACTTTCAAGTCTTGGTACAAAAATTCGGATTCTTCCGATTGTCTTTAAGACAAAAAGAGGTGCGATATTCTCTACCAAATATTAATGTTTGGATTGAAAGTATTCCCGCGTACGGTGAAAATTTTTCACCCTCCGCGAACGCGAGTCTGAATTGTTTAATTTCTTTTCTTTTTTTTTTTTATTTTCGTCCTCCGCGTCGGAGGAAAAACTTCGTCGGATATCAAAATTGAATCGTCGAGATACCGAAATTTCACAAGGTGGTAAAATTCACAGCGGATTAAACCGACGTCCGTAATCTGTTCACCAGAAATCGAACAAAATTTTTGGAGGGTTCGAAAAAAATCTCAATCACAATAGTTTTTCTCACCAGTTTAAAGGGGTCCTTTTCATATTCCGGCGTCGTCGGACTCACCGGCCATTTTTTCTTCGGCTACTCGGGAGGAAGACGTAGAATCGGTTTCTCGCTCCGGAACGGATTCGACGGATAATCGCCTGAACAATTCCTGATCCATGACGAGCCTGACATTGACGGTATTCTTCCACCATCGGTACCACGGGGACATTTGATCCTGCGGAGGGTTGAATCAAGGCTTTTAGTTGATACTGCAGACGGGTGGAAAGAAAGGGGGGAGAAATGATAAGAGCTGTTTTCGATACTCCCCCCTCCCCCCCCCCCCCCCCTCTCCCTTTTGTTCTTTTTCTCTCTTTCTCTCTCTCTCGCTCCGGGCTTTTGAGGCGAAGTAATTTATCCGATCGACAACAGGTGAACATGTCGGTAAAAGTTATCCCATCAATCACGTCCTTTGGGAAGGTATAATACATGTACTTGTACATATACTAACTCAACTCAACCGAAGGTACAAACACCAGCGCCAAAAATTAATCAGCAACTGTTTTCCGCGGTGATTTATCTGCACGAACATCCGGCATTCGCAAACAGGCGGAATCTGAGGAATTCAATTGTTCGAGGCCTGATTCGGTGTGAGGAAACTCGGCTTTGTTTTCTGGGACGGATAATTGTTCACTTGTGGAAAGTCGGTTACTGCGGATCGTTGCAACTTAAAGGTGAATCAGAAGGGTCGGAAAAAGAGAAAAAAAAAAGAAAACGTTTAAAGATCTCTGGTAATGCAGCTATCTGCGCCAATGATGGTCGACGAGAACGAAACGACATTACTTGAGCAGATTTCAATTTTGGTCACGTTTTATCTGTCTTAATTTTTTCCTCGGAATTTTGCAATTTATTCTCTTCCCAAGTACCTGTAATGATATCTCTTCAAACTTGTGGAAATTGTGGGGCCTACGATCGTGCTTGTAAGTCGATTAGCAAAGAGAAAGTCAGACCTCCGTGTCAAGGATTCTACTGAAACTTCTTAAGGTTATGTAATATTTCTACCCTTACCGACCGAGCAAACTCACCCGTTTTCTTTCTATGTTAAATATCAGATTGTCGTAAATTCGCAGTTTAAGCTTTACCATGGCTTTGAAATAGTACGACAAAAGTTCGTATTCGATTAAAAAATACACGATGCGTTTCGTTTATTACATCATTTCAAACATCCATTAGCGGCGTGATGTAATCGATTTTTTCCAGAGCGAAGAGAGGTCTGTTAGATAATAGCATATTATGTAACAAGGGAATAAAGTTGAAGATTATTCCCGCGGGTGGATTTACTGAGAAGAGTCAGAGACCCTCGACCTAGGAAAAATGTGCATACATATGATATGTTGATAAATACAGAGAAAGCGTCATTGAATATTGCACAGTCATGTGATACCAATATTTATTCCTGTAGGTAAATTCGTTTTTTAATAAAATTTCAAGCAACGTAATAAATTTCAATTTTACGCATTAAAATATTACGATTTTGTTGAGTACTTGAAAACTTTTTGGTTGAAAGTCATTATATTTCTTTTATGCATACGTAAGTGCGATCATTTTTATCACTTTGGAAGTTGGAATATTATTGAAAGTTTAACAACGATACGTATGACTGGTTTTGTCAACCTTTTGAATTTCAACCACCATCCACGTTCAATACAAAAAAGAAATAGAGAGAAAACTGTAAAAATTCTTTGCGGGAAATATGCCCTCTTTTTTCCCGCAAATGCGTTAAGCGGGAATAAACTGCTACTTTCATCCCGCGTTTCAGGTCAAGAAATTTAACATTATGGTTGAGTCGGGAATAAAACTGCATATTACAGGCTTCGTATCCTAGATGAAGAAAACTTATAAGTACTTTACAAGTTTGAATAGAATCCATGACCCAGAGGTTTGATATTCTCCTTGTGTCGAAAATGTCGTATTTTGCGGAGGTCCGAAATCTTCTCAAGTCAGAAAGTTGAGCTTTCACTCGACCCGAAGATTTGGGCTTAAGGTACGATCAAAAGTCGCGCACGCGATGTCATATTTCGGTATATGACAAAAAGCAACCAGGATGCGGGATGAAAATCCTACTCTCTTGGCGAAAAACAGGACGATCCTTGACCCTCGATGTCCGACGAAGGGCAGCGCGCGGCATGAAATTTGGTCAACATTCCTCCGGAAGGACGCGTGTCCTTCGGTGGGTCGTAAGGCGTGATTGCCTCTGAAGGATCCCTCCGGATCACCTCCGTACTGTTTGCGGTTCACCGGTCAATTAATTTCACGGATGAAGCCGCATCGATAAGTCTTCCTTCCTTACCGATGTCCTTCTATCCTGTCCCACCCTGTTCTATGTCAACTTCACGGGATAATTCAAAATCGGGACTCCTTGTTCGGGTATCGAACGTCGAAGTAACGACACTCGAACACCGACCGAATGCCCTTGTCTACATTGGACTACCCTTGTCAGAATTATACGGATTAAAACGTTTCACGCCTTTCTTTCGAGAAGGATTAAAGCTAGACGAAACCGGCCAATGGACTGTAATTCCCATACCAAAGATTTTCGAATCACCAAACTTACCTTCAATTTATTCGTGGTGTGTTGAAAATGACCAGAATTATTTTGCTAATTTCCAATTAGCCGAAAAATTCATGTTTTTTTTTTATTTTACGATTTTATTACGGGATAATTGCGAGTTTAGGATTTATTAAATTGGTGTATTAACTAAGCGAGCTGGAAATATTAGAAATATAATAAAAGCTTTTTGTTGGACATCGAGGCTTTATTTCAAATCGATTAGATATTGTTCAAAATCTAGTTCTTATGAGTTGTCGTAGAGTGAAATTAAACAAAATTCACTATATTTTTAACCACAACAAAGTGATTTAAAATAAAGCATCGGTGCAAAAGTTTTCGTTAATAATATCGGTATTTTCGACGCTATATTTTCAACGAGAGCTTCCTAGATAAGGTGTATACTAATGTAATTGATGAAAAATATCGATTTTTGGCCAACCAACCTTCCTTGCATTGAATCTGTAGTTACTTGGATGAATTGTGAAATCTGTTCCTCGAGAGTTATTGACAAACAGATTTTTCACGTACATGACAATAAATTGTATGCATATGTATGTGACTTGCATTTTTCAGTGCGATGAATTATATTACTTGAAACCGAAAGACATCACGAATGTGACTCATGGTTGTTTTTCTAAAATTCTCCACCGCCAGTGAGTTGATATATTTTCCAATAATTTTTTTTTTATTTTTATCGACAGTTAAAATTCACCCCTACCTCTTATTTTACTCTCGGTGTATGTTCATATAAAAGAAATTTCATGAAAATCAAATAGTTCGTCTACTTTGACGTCAGATTCACGATTTTTAAATTTGAAATTTTCATTTCAGACAGAAATTCAGTGATCTTAACGAAGACTCATGCGTACGGATTTTGATGAAACTTTGATGCTACATTTTCATTTCTATGCTCGGCGTATTGGATCCGTGATGTCAAATTTCGAAGTACAAAAGTTATATCAAAGTTCGAAGTACCATACGTACGATAAATACTAGAATAATTTGAGTTGAAGAATATTGAATACCGGAAAAAATTATAGTCGATGTCTCACCTTGATCAATAGATAGACGGTGGTCACGTAGCCGAGAACGACGATGGTGAGGAAGAAGGAAATCGCCCCCTTCGTCCAAATCCTTGAAATTCCAATTTTCTTACCCTCGATAACAAAGTACCGCATGCCTTAAACAAGAAAGAAAAAAAGACAAAAATTTCTCTCTGTAATACCGCGTCTCTCGTAACTCGCGTCTATTTTTCATATTGTTATACCTCAACGTCAAAATGTATCGTCAATTTTATGCTCTGGTGAATTTTTAAACTTTTCTCCTAACATCACCGCGCGATCTGCTTGTAACATATCGTCACCCACAGATACATGTTACACACCGGATTACTGCACGTGGTGGAAAACTTGTTTGCAGATTAGGGTGTTCAAAAAATTAAAAAAAAAAATAAATAAATTTAAAAAATTGACCACTTTTACTTTTACTTTTTTACAGAGCGTGAAATTTCCTCGAAAAATCTGTATTCAGATAGTTTGTAAGTCAAGCCGTATAGTAGCTAAAAGATAAAAAAAAAAAAGAATCCACAATTTTCCAATGTTTTGTTATTTGATTTGTGTTATTTAAATGAAATAAAAATAAAATCGGTACCTCTAAATATCAATATTAAGAGCTCATATTTGGCTGACATGTTTTATTTCAGATGGTTGACAAACTAGAAATAAAATTTTTTTTTGGAACACCTTAATGTATATACTAGAGTGTCCCAAAAAAACCGACTATTTTTTTTTTTTCAAAGAACATTGAAAAATCGTCAGAGTATCTCTAGAAAATGACCCTGTGAAAATATAAGCTCTTAATATTAATATTTAGAGGTGGCGATTTGTAATTTTCTATTTACCCATTTAAATAACATGGGAAAATTTTTTTTTGAACTTTGGAATTTTGTGATGGGATAACGAGCTACTTCATAAGTATGACAAAATCAGGTCTTATAGGAAATTTGATGCTCTACAAAAAAGGTCTGATTGACATTTTGCGTAAATCCAGCCGTTTCAAAAATATCGAGCCTCAAACTTCGGACTGTTTAAAATTATGCTTTTTTTTCGTAAATACAACAAAAATTAATTTATATGTATACATATTATTAATTATATTAATATAAAATAATAAATTAATTACATTAAATACATATAATACATATAAATTAATTTTTGTTGTATTTACGAATTATTAATATTTTTATTAATAATTTCGGATCTGCATTCCGTCAAATATATGCATATATTTATTGTTCAGTTGATAATTCTGAGTTTATAATACATATAAATTAATTTTTGTTGTATTTACGAAAAAAAAAAGCATAATTTTAAACAGTCCGAAGTTTGAGGCTCGATATTTTTGAAACGGCTGGATTTACGCAAAATGTCAATCAGACCTTTTTTGTAGAGCATCAAATTTCCTATAAGACCTGATTTTGTCATACTTATGAAGTAGCTCGTTATCCCATCACAAAATTCCAAAGTTCAAAAAAAAATTTTCCCATGTTATTTAAATGGGTAAATAGAAAATTACAAATCGCCACCTCTAAATATTAATATTAAGAGCTTATATTTTCACAGGGTCATTTTCTAGAGATACTCTGACGATTTTTCAATGTTCTTTGAAAAAAAAAAAATAGTCGGTTTTTTTGGGACACTCTAGTATATATCATGCCATCGGTACGTGGCGTCAATTGCAAGCATCGATCTGTGCAGTGATTTTATTTTCTAAATCGATGTCGGCAGCCTTTAGAAGCGGAATAAAATAATTAGACAAAAACCCAGTGTCCGGCTATATTGTTCGAAATTCTGCCGGCGCCCCAATTGTTTGAATGAAAATTCACCCGATTTACATGGAAATTCGTTTACAAGGGTTTTTCGGTTCGCCGATTTCGAGCGCCGTGCCAAAATGTGAAAATCCGGTACGACGGAGGCGTAAATACGCCGAACTAAACGCGGAGGTTTTCATTTTTTCGGTTGTACTTGTCACTGGAAAGTGGTTCGGAGTACTCGACCCTTTTTCCCTTCATCGGGCAAGCTGACGAAAGTCGCAGACGAACGAGATTCGTAACTCTCGAAAGGTTCATCGGTGTAGTTGCAAGAGCGTTGCCTGCACTGTACGACTAAACGCGTACAAATTACTTGCGTTCGTGCAACCGAACGAACTAATTGGTTACAATTCATCAGCGGGCCGTAGAAAGCGGCGTAAAAGCGGCGAGGCTGGCGGTTGATTTAGTGGCGTTTTTTTTCCGCCAAATGCAAGTCTCGCGATTATTATTAGCTTATCGATTAGCAAGGGACATCGAGTTGGCAATTTGTTCGAAGAGGCTTTAACAGCAAAGCGAACAGATATCTACGTTAAATCCCGCGGATTTAGCGCGGCTTCTATAAATCGATTCATCTCGATGGCCTGATTAAAATTGACGAGCTTCAAACGCTTACCTCTTTTTTCTTTTTTTTTTTTTTTTTTATCCATCCTTTTTTGTCACTCCTCCCGCAAATTTTATTTCCAATATCATTTTAAAGCTGCATTCTATCGTCGAAAGTCACTTACTTTGACGCTCTTGTGAAAATCACGCGAAGTTTGAATCCCTACCGATGGATGATTCTTAACAAATTTAACCAACGCCGTAAGCTCCGCTCTATTTATTTTACGAATAGTTGGTTAAAAAAAAAAAAAAAAAAAAAAAAACAGCTGCTTCTGAAACATTCTGTAAACTTTTTTTAGACTTGTTGTTGAATTTTTTTCCAAACCACAACGAAAAACGACACCATCACTTTCTGCAAAATGAGATTTCACGACGGTGAAAATATTTTTCTAACTATTCTCCGACAATTTTTTAATGTCGTGACAATTCTTTTTTTTTTTTGTTTTTTTTTTTACAACTGTTTACCGATTCAAATGAACCGTAACTGCCAAAGATCGGAAATTTGATTTGAAAATCGATCCTTTCGTCAGTGTCGTCCGTAAAGCTTGAACAAGTCAATTCCATCGATTTCTCAAAAAAATAAATAAATAATAAAAAAAGAAGTATACATAAGTATGTAAGAAAATTTATCGGGTAAAAAATATATGTACACAGTAGCGCTCAAAAGTATTTTGATAATATGGGATTCATTATAACTTTTCTTTATTTTAACTTCATTTTCGAGTAATCGAGAGTTAATATTCAACATACGTGGAAAACATCGATTTTGTTTCAACAAATAATATTATTGACTTTCGTAGTTTATTCCTGCACGTAATTAACTCAATTACCATATTTGTCAGAAAAATACTTTTAAGCGCTGCTGTATACATATACGCACAAATTCTGCTTATCCAAATTTTTTAGACAAGAAAAATTCTTCGGTTCGATTCGCAAGAGGAATATCTTTACTGGCTCGGGTAATATGAAGTTTCCTCCGAACCCACTCCGAACTCTCGGAAGCATTTCGAGCATTTCGAAGTAGGATCCGTCAGTTTACCGTCCATGTCTCTTGGAGAGCCGCGGAAAGGCGACAGCAGCAGCTCGAGGAAAGTTTCGTGTTTTTTCCACCACAGCGATGGTGCGTTAAACTCTTTTTATACGGGGATTGCGCGGAGGGCGGCAATCCGAGGGAATTAACGGAACTCACCCAGGAGACAGACGGCGACAAGACCGACGGTGACGACGCTCAGTAGAGTTAAGATGAGGAGATCAGACTGGATGTGCCGACGGTTCCGAGGGTGCCGGATCCATATTCTGAGAGCTTCCAGCCTTGGGGTGAAAAATGTTTTTTTTTTTGTTTTTTTTGTTTTTTTTTTCAGAAAAATAACGCTCCGTTCGATAGAAAAGTAATCGTCAAGTACGTACCTGACGTACATTCCCAAACAAAAGTTGAATAGTTTGTGATGAGATACAACTTTTTAAAAAAATCATCCGCAGTAAAGAGGATAAAAAAAATTTTATTTGAACAATGACGATGCCCAAATGTTATCAATAAATTGACTAAGAAATTTTTGGAGAATGATTTTTTTTTTCATATGTGAAAAGAATCTTCTCGACTTTTTTCTATGCGCATGAATTTTTAAAGAATTTTCTCGTCATTTTGAAATTTCAGTTTTCGAAAATTCGTCAAGGTTGTATTTACGAAACTATTTGTTCAACGCCTCGGAAACTTCTCGATTGTATTGTACGATATTTTTACGAAATCGTATCTAAGATTCACGATTTTTCCCCCGTTTATCAAAAATTAATTTATACGAAAATGGAAATGTTAGAATAATGAGATGATCCTCTGAAAATTCATGTGTATTCAGAAACGTCGACGAATTCTTTTCGCATAACAAAAACAGAAAACAGTCTCCAAAAATTTGTTGCTCAATATTTTGTTTAAACACTTTATTGAAACCCTTTAGGCACTATCATTATTCAAATAAAATTTTCTTCGCGTCTTTATTGTCGATGATTTTTTAAAAAATTTTTATGTTACGATAAAGTATTCAATATTGCCGAAGACACTAACTTTTGGTTGAGAATGTACAGCTAGTACATCCTTAATCGGATCAGGTGGAGTTTTTAAGTGTATTATTGAAAACCGAGTTTGATTCCGGTTGATATTAAAAAACTCGGAAAGTTTGCTTTCTTCAACTCAGACTTACGATGTTATTAAGATTAATTGCGAATTCACTACGACTGGCCGATTAATCGATTAATCTTACACTTTGATTCCTTGTTTTCTCCAACGAATTGACCAACCGATTTATCAAAATTTCCATTAATCATTTTTTCCGGCTTATCGATTAATCGTTATCCCGATGGATCGTTTTATCCGATGAATCTATAATTACGTATCTTCCATCGATCGTTCGTCCGATCATTCGCTTTTTTGATCAATCGATTAATCGGCATTATCGAACGATAATTCTTTCCGATTAATCGTTTACTCAGTCACATTACTCATCTTTCAGATTAACCCTTCTATCAATCGACTGATAAACTCTGTCACTGAATCGTTTTTGTTAATCAGTCGATTGATAGAACCAATCAATTGATTGCATCATCGATTATTAAATCGATCAATTATGATTTGAGAAACAATTGACCAAAGTCTACGATCAATCGATAAGCTGCAGCCTAATCACCCTTGATCGTAGTTGTCACCCTTTTTTTTTGACACGACTTTGACTCGGAAACTAAGTCCCGAAACTTTCAAACACAGAGATACCTAAAATTTTCATTAGTAAGCTAACTCGAGTGCTCTCGATTGTTGAAATCCTGGCTTTTCGATCCGACGGGTTATACGCACGTAGAAGGATAGAGTGCGAGGAGTTACAAATGCGAAGAAACAAATATTCGCAAGGATGGAGCGAACCGGCGTCGAGAGATTGAGAGAACCACTTTCGCGGCAATTCCCAACCGATAAAACAGATCGGTCTGAGCCGAGTTTTATTTATCGGTATTCGCAACCGCGGTTTCTACGTTCGGTTCCTTTTATCGCTCGACTACCAGCCGCCATATTTGATCTACGGGGATTGAAGTTACGAGGAAAGATTCAGGAGCGGAAAGGAAGCGGCAAATATGAAAAGAGAAAAGAATAAGAGAAAACTGAATTAGGGAACAGGGATCAACTGACCATCTGTAACGCGGCGTTTCCACTGCGTTGTAACGATAACGACACAACTCGCAGTAACTTCTGCATGATTGATTCAGCCATCTTTCCAAACAGGACAAATGCACGTAGGCGAGGGTTCCCTTGCATCTGAATTAGTTTTCAATTGAACTGGTTATTTACACACTGAGAAAAATTTCATTCGTTACAGTAACTAGAAAAATTGAGTAAAACAGGTATCGTTAAAAAAAAAAAAAAAACTGAATATCGTTGGAATTACGAAAAACGAGATACGCGTAACCATTTTGCGCTATTGTCGATCCTTTTTTTGGTAATTGCAACGCAAAATCAGTTTCTGAGGTTTACTCTACTTTTTTAGTTAAACAAGTCTTTAACGTCAATTCATCGTTGCGCAAGCATTAAATTTTCGCAACAGTTGCGAGAAAATCTAGTAACAGTGATCGCAATGAGAAAGAACAGTAACGGATACTAGACTTTCCGGTAACGGCTAGAAAACTAATTTTCATTTTCTACCAAGAACTATATTTTTCGATTGTAGTAAAAAATGAAAATAGTTAAGGACCGAGCGATAACCGAAACTAAATATTTCTCTCAATGCAATGATCATTTTTACATGCTTGGTGTACAGTAATAACGTTCCAAAATTGGTTGTGGTTCGAGTCTCCATAGTTGTAAGTAACTAAGGTTAATTGTGTTTAGTGTAATAATTTACGCAGGACAATTTTGAAACCGTCATTTTTTACCGCGTATAAGAAACCTGTCTCTTGTCCTCGGTGTCTTGGCTTATTTTTCTTGAAAATAATCTGTTTACAGAACCTTTTCTCCACCCATCCCACAGAATTTAAGGAAATACGATCTTAATGAAGTGCAGATAATGTTATTCATCAATGTTTTTAGGTCATGCCGTAATGGGGAAGTTCTTCAAAGTCGGCTTCAACTCAGCGTCAACAAATCAGTCGCGGTAATTTTCTTCCGGTTATTCATTGAGCTCGGAAAATGGCTCAAGGTTTAAGGTAGTAATCGAGTTAATGTGTCAATGCAATTTTGAGAAGAATTGCTCTTTCGCAACTTAAAAGTTTTCCAAACTTCGGCAAAGCGTATAATGAAGCGGAAAACAATCAGATTTCATATTTACTTTTATTCTCCAGAGTAATAAAATCCTTCCGAATTGGTAAAATTGACGTACAAATTGAAGGAAAATATCTGGGATTCAGGTATCGGTAAATATTACCGATTAGCCCCAAGTATATTCTATGGTTTCGTCAATTTTTCGAACTTTGGAACGATTCTGTCACTCTGGATGGAAAAAATTAATGCGTGGAATGAGATTCGATCAGTTTTTCGGTACTCCGATATCCCCTTAACCTTTCTAACATCAGGTTCGTAAAAAATCAGTAAACAATATAAGCATCATGACATCATTCAACTCTATTCAATCAAGGAAATGTTGAGCTAATATTTTTGCTATGCTAGGATTGTCATTAAATTCATTCGCAGAAATCATTCACAGAGTGCTGATTGAAAAAAAAAAAATTATAACATCAATCGGATCAGACTTCCTTCCGCTTCTTTGATTATTTAATGCACGATTTGAAAGCATAAATCGATCGATTTCGCACACGTATGTCCGTGAAATTGGAGAAGCGTGTAATTCAGTAATTTAATCCTCTCTAATTTGAACGCGTTTGAAATCTTTCGAAGCTACGGTGCCTAATAGTACAGCTTTGCTGTTAATTAACGTGATTACACACGAGGAGTTCATCAAGTATAGGAAAATTAAATCAGGGAATGTTGTAGGTGCCCGTATTGATGTTCGGAAAGTATTAGGCACGTGTATATACACGTATATGCCATTGTAATTCCTTGCCAAGAAACAAGTTTCGTCATATAAATTTGCATTCGTACGTACATCCGAACTTTGAGTTTCCTCGTTTAGTCAGCATCGCCCGGACTTTGTGTGCATAACAAGTTTGCGAGATTAAAATAGTGGTGTTAGTGTTGGAAAGTGGGCCGAGTGAAGTCGGTGTTGGCGTTAGCTGCGGGGGGGGGGGGGGGGGGGAGGGAAGAACCGAGGAAGATTTGTGGTTCTTAATCTGGTTAGCCGGAGTTTCTCCTCTAATTTCCCGGCGGTTTGTCACGCGAACCTCAGTCCAGGACATCCTCTTGTTACTGAATAAACGGCGATCGCGAAGCGAATCTTCGCCGAGTTGGAAGCAGGATGATTTGAGAAAGAAATAATACTCCGACGCCCGTAAAATACCCGACTGCAGCGTATTCGAGAATGACCTCAGCAGGGCTCGCTTAAACTGCGCAAACAACTTAATCTTCTACCGTTAATTACACCATGCAACGGTGAAGGTTACGTTCCAGTTACCATCGCAACCACTTTGCGGGCACTGCGGCGTTCGATTAATTACAAAACAACGGATGGAACTAGCGAGCTGCCCGCTCTTGCAAATTAATCGACTTGAATCTTCCGCCTATCGTTGCAAGTTGAGAGGATTCTGTAGTCAGTACTTACCGACTGAGCGAAACGTCAGTCATTACCGACTGGATAAATTATCGATCCTTACCGACCGAGTAAAGTGTCAGTTCTTACCGACTGAGTTAAATGACTATTTTAAGACTTCACAGCACTTTTTCCGCGTTTCACATGTAATGTTGAAAAAAAGTATCTCGAAAAATTTTTTGGTTTCGTGCCCAAATAACTCTTGGAAGTGTATTTCTGCATTCTTGCGATAAGTGATAATTCAACGATAGGAATGCATTCCCTTGCATAAAAACGTTTTAAAATAACTTCCCCAATATTCTTTGCGCCGGTGAGTGTGAAGCCGAATTAAACGACGTATCATTATTTGTGATAAAAATGAGCCAGAGCAAATTCGAGTGACACAAGTTGAGATGTCAACTATTCGAGTGTCTGATCACTAAAAAGATCGAAACTATTAAACTGTAACGCTCGTAATGCGATTATGATGTTTTTGGGCTGAGTTTGCTCGCTGATTTACTGAAACATATTCAACAAATCTTAAATCAGAGTACAGTTTTGACGTGCAAATGCAACTGTCGAAGAAAATCTAGTGCACTATACCGAAACAAATCTATTTCTATCCACTCGCAGGATAAGTTTTTGTACAATTTTTTCCAGACTATCTCTGGAGATCTCTGAGATGAATAAAATAAGCCTGAATGATATAAATACAGCGCCGTTTGCTCATTTAAAAATTTCTGCTTAAAAACCATTTTTTTCTAATTGTTCATATCTCAGCTTGCGGTATTCGGATTTACTCACAATCATTTCGTTTCACAGTAGAAATATTGATTTATTCGTGTTCACTTATCAGTGGCTTGGATAACATTGCCGACGATGTTTTAAACAGTGTTTAGCTGTTTTCTTAAATTTTTGTTCGAATGATTCGGTCAATTGATGCTTAAGACGACTTTATACCGTTCATTCAACTTGAATACTTCACGCGTCTTGATCCACCATCGATTTACACGAACATCATTCAAGATCATAAGACATAATTTCATCTAATTGCGCATGTCATACATTCCCTCCTGGCCTTTAAAACCTCCATCGCAACGATCGTATACGACTAAAAGGTCGACACTTTTTTCCTTCAATTTCAAGACGCAGATTGGCTGGTAGATCATTAAAATGGAAAAGAAAAAAAAAGGCGGAGAATAAATTGAGGAAAAAAGCCTGCGTTTTGGAATTCTGGCAATTAAGTAGAAGTCAGCAGTGAGAAGAGTAGGGAGGATCTTTTTGTCGCGGGTCGCGTCCTTCCTCGTCTTCTTCCGCTTCTTTCCTCTATCTCGATTGACAAAGTGCCACTTAGGAAGGTTAGGGGGATTCTTCTTACCGTCGAGATCGTTAGTGCTAATGGCTTAATGCTTTTCAAACTGATTGTAACGGGAGGTTGAATTGGACAGATGGCAGTGGCCGGTGTTCGAAACGCGACAGCGAGTCTCCGCCGCTCGTCTTCAGCGACTCTTTTCCCCGTCTGATATTGAATCATAAAAAGCTCGTGAATTCCGCCGCCCTCGGCATTTACCTACAAGGTGATATTAGCCGCTCACGAGCCGTGTTGGTGTGACATATGCGACAGACCGAGGAGCCGACGGATACGAGACTCTGACCTAATGGCACTTGATGCCCCAGGAGTTGTTCCACCGTCGGGGATTCCCGGGGCTCCAGGATTCTCATGCTGAAAGACGAGTCCTCCGGGACCAACCCTCCGGGAAACATTGAGGATGCGATCCCGCGGTCCGCAGCCACTGAAATGATGCATTACTCGCGTTAGTTGCTGGCCAAGCCTGTTCGGTTAGATCTTCGCCGAATGGCTCGAAGCGTTGCACTGAGAAAAATCGACCAGAAAAATATTTTGACACGACCATAGTAACCTCAAAAATCTTTCAAATCATTGAGAATAATAAAAGAATCTCTTTAAATATCATCGGATCATTCAAAACTCTCCCATAGCGTGAGATTGCATTGGAAACGTTTTGAAAAATCTTGACTCCATAGAATCCATGATATATGTATATTGTAAAAAAAATCATTGATAGCGCACGAAATCTCTTGGAAGTTAGATGAAGTCGTCGGAAATGAAAAAAAAGTTTCAGTTTATTAAGGAAAATTGAAATTTCAAATCTCATTGTTTTTTGGAATATTTAAATTCAATAGTCGTCATCTGGTGGAACTTAGTGAAAATAATAAACCAACTGACGCCTGTTCATTTATCATCGTTCCGATAAAAGCTCAGGACAAAATCATCCGTGACAAAAAAAAAAAAAAAAAAAAACAAAGAAAGAAGCAAATATAGATTCAATTTGTGATTTTGACGATTCGATCAAAATCCGGGTGAAAATATAAAATTCCGCAGGGGAAATTTTGTCCGGGGAGATTTTTAAAACGGATATCGTGGATGATAACCGACCCCAATATATCTATACGAATGAAAATTGAAGATGGCAGCACGGTAGAGGCAACGTCGCGTTTTCGCTAATCTCACGTTTCATCGAATCGTCGGAAGTTGCAGGTCAGGTAAGGCAATAATATCACCGGCAAAGATAGCTTCGGCTTCCTGCGCGAATTACGAATGGTTGACAAACTTTGGTGCAGAGATAACGGTCGCCTCGTCTTTCAACGAGGCATTTAAAGTTTTCCTGCACCAGGCGGCGCTGCAATCGTAAGACTTTGCGGCCGACGGACTCGGATGGTAATTACAGTTCTCTGCAGTTCGGAAGGGTAATTATTTGCGCCTATTATCGCGGCAGCTGCAGTCGTGCAATTCGAATTCGGTTTCGACGGGAATCGTAGGTTCGGTTTCCATCCCACACCGAGGAAAATTACATTTGTCAAAGCTGTCAAATATTCAGACATTCCAACTACGGTGTAAATACCGCTGGAATCACTGGAAAAGAGGGACCCCAAAATCGGCTCCTATTTTTGAGCCCAATATAAATTCTGAACCGAAAGAGATAAATGAACGAAACAATATTCAAAATAATCGTTATTCTATGCTGTATCCGAGTTTTCTGTCAGTTTACCCCCTATCAACCCCTAAAAATGGAAAAACTACCCCTAAAATGGGGTGTGAAGTTTTAAATGACTAAAGCGTAGATAAAGTATTTTTTAAGTATTTATTACCTACGTCAGTTATACTAACTCATCATCACTCTAAACCCTAAAAGTTCAAAAACTACCCTTATCAGGGGATGGAAAACAATTCGTGACCAACAACATTTATGATATAGTATTAAATTGTAATTGTATACCAGGGAGGTAGATAAAATACTTTTTAATTATTTTTCATATGCACTATTTTCATTCCTTTATAGGGGTAGTTTTTGAATTTTTAAGAGTTGAGGCGGATTGAGTAAGTATAACGATATAGGTGTTATACTGTAATGATGAAAAAATATTCAGTACTATTTTATATATTTTTTGGACATACTGTACTTTCCACCCCTTAATAGGGGTAGTTTTTGATTTTCAAGTATTGGGGCGCGTTGACGTATAATAAGTTAGTTACTACATTATAATCACAAAATGCAATTTAATACTATATCATAAATGTTGTTGGTCATGAATTGCTGTCCACCCTCCGATAAGGGTAGTTTTCGAACTTTTAGAGTTTGGAGTATTGATAACTGACGTAGGTAATAAATGCTTAAAAAATACTTTATCCACGCTTTAAATTATTTAAAACTTCACATCCCACTATAGGGGTAGTTTTTTCCATTTTTAGGGGTTGATTTAGGGGGTAAACTCTTGAAAAAAAAAAAATTGATTTTGAATCTCGTTTCGTTCATTGGTCTTTTTTGGTTCAAAAGTTATATTGGGCTCAAAAATAGGGGCCGATTTTGGATTCCCTCTTTGTCACAAGTCACTAAAATTAAGTGTCGTCAATACCCAATTTTCCGGTTATCGAAAAGTTAAATTTGCTTACTACATTTTTTCACTTGAGTAAAGCTAAAATATCTTTGCACCAAATGTCAAACCAACACGATATTTACAAAAGAAAAAAAAAAAAAGATATGTATAGTTTACGTGACTATGATAAAAAAGAACAGGACAAAATGTACCGGATTTTCGGATCACAGATATACAAAACTCATTTTCATTTTGTATACCTACGCAGAATCTGCATATTTTCCGATTATATCGTTAAAAAACGAGAATAATCACAGACACTGTACAGTAAATGGAATTAAAAATTTCAACTCCGCTGTTATAAATTTCGTTTCGGTTGAAACGTTGCGGAGACTCACCGATTCCCGTCGCGTCTGACATATCTGCGCAGCTTGGAGAGGAAAAGCGGTTACTTTAACTGCCTCGCATGCTTTTGAACGATATTTTCTTCCCCTTTTTCTTCTTCGGCTTCGGTTCGCCGATTTTCCTCCTCGAGGTCTCCGGTGCTGGTTGGTTTTTCCTGAAAAAAGAAAACCCGAATGTTCGCAACGCGGTTTGAACGGATCGCGAGTCGGTGACAGCCAACTTTCGCAGTAAAGATTCCACCTTTTTACTTCATTTCCGTTTCTATCTCGCTCTTCGTATATTTTTCTTCTGTTTTTCTCAAATACTGCTGACTTCACTACGTTCGTATTATATATGTACAGGAGGTATGTACGTATGTAAGATCTTGCAGGAGTGCCGATATGGATCGCGGTGCCTTTTACGACTCCACTATACGCCACTCAACTACGAATTTCATATACTTTAACAACGCACGAACTGTTTCGAATAAAGAAATTACTTCGAATGGTGTGTCATTAAAGTCTCGTTTCTACGAGATTTCAGTATTTACTCTGAAAAAGGTAATTCTGTGAAATATAAATGCAATTTATTTTATTACATATACATGTATAGTTTACTGAATTTCAATATTTTTCCGAAACATTTATCGTTCTATTTTTTCACGTTACGAACTTCAACCTTAGCTATTCTTTCATCGGGTAAATCAATCTCGTACCAAACATTGTTAAATCTATTCAAGATAATTTTGAACTTGATCAAATCACGCTTACAATATTTTATCATAGAAATCAATTCAATTACGAACAGTGTTTGAAACGAAATGTTACTTAATCAAAATATACATGGAATCATTTTTAAAATGATTAAAAAAAAATAAATAAAAATACATTAGAATGAGATCAAAGACCCCCAAAGTTTGATCACTTGAAAAGTCTTGATAATAAAATTTTTTCTCAAACTGTTGATGTCTCAGTTTTTGGATCATTCGAATTCGTTCAGAATAATTTCTGTCACATAGTTTCGTTCGTATTCGGTGTATCATTGGTGAAAATAATGTCGTTGGTGATTTGAGAAACAGTTTTTTTTCTTCTATTTCCCAACTTCTCATTCAAACGGGTTGGAATTACACCCAGAAATCGATACGCGTCTAATTTCCGTTGAGCAGTAAAGAAACATGAGATCCGGCCACTGGACGCCAGGATCTTTTGGAATTCCTTGCACGGAAAAAAAATTTCCAACAATGCCTGGAGAATGTCAGCTCTTAGTTTTGGTACAGGTGTAAAAAGTAGACAGAGAAGGTGTGAAAAAGTTAGCCGAACTAAATTTTCACCCGAAAACTTTGAGGAGCTACCGTACATCTCGTTTCTTTAATTTCCTTCGGGATCTTATTTTGACTGTGACTCGTTTGTGACTTGTTTTGACTCGCGGGTACAAAATACCGGTTGACAAAGTTTCCAGCCCCCGAGACGCCAGACTTTTCCCCTAGGGAATAAAACCTTCGATTTTCTCACCAAAAATTCATCGATATTCACAACCTTTCACTTTCGCCACTCGCTCTGTTGGTTTTTTCTTCCTCCTTCCTTTTCCCTGCTGAGTCTGATCTGAACATAAATCCCCTTGACGTTTTCGGGTCTCGAATGAACTCGGTAAAAGAAATTCTGTTCTGTCTTCTTCCGAGAACGCGAAAGCGCCGAAAAATATCGATCAACTTGTGTCATCGATGTTTTCGTAGATTTTTTCGATCTCACGTTTCAACGGTTTTAGAAATTTGGACGAATCACACTTCCAGGTCTCGTTTGTTGGAACTTTGTATAAGCTTGAAAGACGGAGTGGACGATTTTTTCCCGATCCATACGTATGATGTGGGATTCGCCAATTTCTATGGAATTCTAATGGAACTGGAAAATTAGAAAACTGACTTTGGATTATGAATTCAAAATCTCACTTTGAGAGTGGAAAATTTCAAAACTAGCTTCAAAATATACAATGAGAAGTCGAAGGGTTGTCGTTTTATTTAGATCTCGTAGTTTCGACTTCGAAAATCGTTTTTAAAATTAGCATGTTCGCCAGAACGGATTTGCCATTTTAAATTTTGTTATTTCGAGCTCAAGTGTTCGTAGTTGTAAAAATTGACAAATGAGTCGAGCTTTTCGTCCGGCTTTGCGAGTTTCGCAATTCAGAGACAAGATGCGCCTACTCAGCAAAATCCCGAAAAGCGTGTAACGGGTACTTGGATGAAAATGCGAATTGTTACTCGCGTAAATCCCTTATTCCGGTGCAGGGAGTTTCAATTTCGTTCCGCTGTTGGACTCGGATGAAACGCGTAAGTGTGCAGCAACCTGGGCTATAATAATTTCAGGAAACCGAGCTTTAGGTGTCTCGCGTTTGCCGCTAGTAAATTTGGCAGGACGTATGCTGGTACATATGTTACACAGGTATGTATATTCGGGTGCACATATAACGCACGCGCGTCGGTTTTCCCGGGCTTCTACTGCTGGCCGGAAACGCGTTAAGGATGTATCAAACGTACAGTCCGGCCAAAAAGCTGTGAGGGCAGAAATATAACGTGACGAAGGTTCGAACGTCGCACTGAAGTTGATCGGGTTGAATTTAATTGAAACAATCTGCCAGTTAAACAGAATTTTCAAAACTTTCTTTACAACCTATTTTTTTAACCCACCTCAAAAATCCTCATGTCCTTGTCTTGTCACAGTTTATTTGCAACTTCGAATGATCTTTGTTACTTAGTGTAACCCCAAAAAACCCCGAGTAACAAGTTTCGGCCAGAATTATCGAATTTTGATAGTTTTTTCGATTTTGAATCCGCCATATTGGAACAGCCATTTTGGATTTGGAAGTTATCAAATTTTGACTTTAGATTCATGATCAGCAATCCCAAGAGCCCCCAAGTAACAAGTTTTGGCCAGAATTATCGAATTTTGATAGTTTTTTCGATTTTGAATCCGCCATATTGGAACAGCCATTTTGGATTTGGAAGTTATCAAATTTTGACTTCAGATTCATGGTCAGCGATCCCAAAACCTCCCGAGTAACAAAATATAGGTCAAAATATCGAATTGTAAAATGTGTGACTGAAAGGGTTAAACCCATAAATATCATCTAAAATGGCAAAAATTTTGACGATTCTAAAGAGATCCCATTATCAAATCATTCCCACAATGAAAGAATCGGATCTTTTGATCGATTTTAATGAGTGTTATGGTTCATTTCGTTGGTAAATGAATTCTCTGAGCATCTGTCAAATTGGAATTTGAAAAACGGTAAATTATTTTTAAAAAAAGGCACACATGACTCATAACGGTTTCACTAATAATGTTTTCTTTCTTGTTTCTTTGTTATCGATCAAAAAACGTGATAGAAAATTAAATGAATTTGATGAATTGTAGGGAATTCATTTACGATCAAAATAAACTCTATTTCATTGGAATCGTTCGTCAGAAATGAATTTTTCATCAGAGAACTGATTTAATACTGGGATCTTTTCTAAATCGTTGATAATTATGATATTGTAGGTGAAATTTATGTTTTTTTTTTTTTTTTTTTAAATCAAATTTTTGTTCCAAGGGAATATTGTTTCAACAAAATCGAACTCGATGAATTTCAATTGCGTTTTCCAAATTTTCTTACGTAATATTTCCGTCCTCACAGCTCTTTGACTGGACTGTACGTTTGGTACATCCTTAAGGATTTCGCAGTCGCACAAATTTTACACCCTGACAGTTTCGCCAAGTATTTATAGAGGATTCCGTTCCGACGCGTTTTTGCAGTCTGTTCCTGTGTGTCGAGGTGCTGTGAAAATAAAACACCACATATTGCAATATTGATTTCAATGCAAACAACGCAAAAACTGTACGTTTCACGCTGATGCAAATCTAAAATTCACAATTTTGCAGTTTAAATGAAGGATTCTAACGCGAACTCTTGTTTTTTCATTTCATTTTGGAATTCGGGTTAATGTGGTCCTTGATATTGTGTATTACCTATCCTTCGAAAAAAAATTTATTGCAAATATTACAAAATGGCAGCTGTCGGCATAATAATGCAAAAAGTTTGTTTTATGCTGTTTGACATAATTTTTGAAGTCTCAGTTGTCCTAAAAAAAAATTACAAGAAGATTATCAAAATGTGTAAGTATGGCTACTAAATTTCTAAATTTTTTAAATTATTGAGGGATAAAAATGCAGTTAAAAAAACGTAAAAAAATGATACTTTGGCTCAAAGGTTATGCAAAATTTCGAATTTTTGCAATATTGACATGATTTTGGTTAAGACCACAGCAATATTCATATATTTTTAGTTTAGGACAACTGGAACTTCAAAAATCACGTCAAAACATTTAAAGAAACGCACTTTTTACGTTATTACGCATGTAGTCAAAATTTTGTTATATTTTCTAATAACTATTTTTTGAAATATAGTTCAAATTCTGTATTATCAACCACAAGAATCCGAATCCCAAAATTCTCAGAAAAAATTTTAGAAAAAAATTCTAGCAAATGAGGTAAAAAAACCAAAGTCTATTCTAGAATCACCCCTTAAAGAGGTTCGTCGAATGAAAATCAGTGCTCTTTTGCCGATTTTATAACTCAGTCTTAGTCGAATTAATGCGTTCATAAATTCTGTAGTTTTCTTGGAAATACGAAAAAAAAAACAACAAAAAAATACAACCTACATAAATAAATATCGTAATCAAAAGCTCGGGTAGCGATTTTTCATCTCGAATCACTGTAAAGCGGGTGAACAATATCTATTCGTTAAATTTCACTTTGCCACGAGTCGTTTCATTTAGTCGACAATTCTCGATAATCCCACGACTATAACCGGACGAGTCAACTAAATTTTTCGCCGATTTAAAGCGGCCCGGAATGAAAAATCGCCGTTTAATTAATTAATTCCAGAAGGATATTAACTCTGTTTAATAAAATTACTCAATTTTACTATATTTTTTATAATTTTATATTATTCATGATTTATGTTAAATCTTTCGATGGTTATTTGTTAATTATATACGGCACGTTTGAAGAAATACGAAATTTTTATTATTACAACTAATACTACCTTAAGTCGGTATTTCTTTTTTTTTCAAGTTCTCTCGCACCAAGTCTGCAAAACAAGCAACTTTGATTACGTCCGCAAGTTTATTTACGTTATCTTTATTCTGGTTAAATAAATAAATAAAATCGTGAATCAAATTTTATTCATAAATTACTACCGCATTCAAAAAATCAAAAATCTCCAAATCGTTAAATCGGGTATGGAAAAAAATTTGTCCTTACTTTTGGTGACAGCTGAGAAGGATCGTTTTTCATCAGCTTGAAATTACCAAAATTTTTACTCAATCTTCCGATAATTTCGTTTCCTCGAATTTCTACAGGCATGAGATAGGAAACGTTTCCGGATTGATATCTAATGTTTTTTTTTCTTTTTTCTTTCGCACGTCTTCGCGTCCGAATTCTGCTCCATCGAAGATGTAAGTCCGCGATTTACGAAACGCCTCAGTTTTCCTCGTCTTTTTCGTACCAACACACTTATGCAAATGGAACGACGAAAACACCTCCTTCCAACGCGACGTTGCAGATGTAAAAAGAGAATGAAATTCAGAGAAAACTGAAAAATATTCGGTACCGTTGCATATCAGCGATGCGAATGCAGCAAACTTGTCTGTGCTCGACGTAAAATCAATTTGTTCCAAGTAATTTCAAATCGCGCCAACAGACGTATAGGATATTCCATTTTGAACCATGAAAGTAAATCGGTTCCAAGGAAAATTGTGCGAAAAAATTCTTACCATGCAAAAATTTATCCTTTTTAAGAGTAAGAGGGTAAAAAGTAGCATTGATCAGTAACATAAATCGTTCGCCTATATCTGCAAGGCTATTATTTTTCCAATTCCATTTCAACAAAACTAAACACATTGCGCAAAAAAATTTATTTATTAATTGGATAAAGCCGCGAAGAAAAATTGACAAATATATATGAGACGGTGTAATTCAATGTTTACTCACAGTTTTTTTTTTTTTGTTTCTTCTTTTTTTTTAAATCCAAATTTGGCAACACGTAAGCTTATGAATTATATTAATTACTAATCAGTGGCGATTTACATTTGATATTTGTCTGGAGCACAGCATTTTTGTGCAATATTTTAAATCGATACTTCCTTACCAAAATGATGTACTTGATCAATACATCCTCAGATTGGCTACATTAAACAGAAGTTGAGCGACATTGTACAACCACCCGTCGCAAAGTATCCGCTAACAAAAATTCGCGTCGTTCGAGTAACCGTACAAGAGGACCCGCAGACATTGTCGTTAAATGTTACATAGTTTGACCGCGGAAAATGTGCTCCCGAATATTCATGATCGGATCGATTTAATCGAGCCAGAGTAGAAAGTTGAATTGATAGAGTAGAAAGTTTGGAAAACGAAGTGAGAGGAATAGGGGAGGAGGATAAAGAGAAGGAAAAAGAAAAAGAAACTACTTTTCGAAGTGAAGGAAATTTCTTTCCTTCTTTTCATTTTTTTTCCCCCTTTTTTTTTTTTTCTTCTCCTATTTTAAACAAAACTCGTAATATTGATAACGGGGCAAAGTTTCCGAGCGTCACAAGGTAATGGTGGAAAGGGTTGCAGAAGGGCTTATCTCAACGACTCGAGCAATAAAACGGCGTCACCCAACTTCGCTGTGAACATGTGAGCCCGCACGCAGAGCTGAATTCATTCTTCGCTTTGTTCACCGAGCCCCAGTTATGCTAGTAATTCAATTTCAGAGGGTGGTTTATACCTTATATACGTTTTGCGTGCGGGAATCGACTCGCAATAATCCCAACTTCGACCAACTTCTGTGGGTAAACTACTTTCGAAACAATATATATATATACATATATATCGTATACATGCGGTTGCACAGCGACGATATTGAGCTTTCAACTGATGTATTCCTTACTTAAATTTATACGTCGTTTACATACCGAGACAATCTCTTGAAACTTGAAAATCAACCGCGCATGCGCCAAATAATTCAATCCCATTGGTCGGCGTAATCTTCTCGCAGCGATATTTTTGTCCGCGATGCAGGCCGGCCAACGTACGCAAAATGTGTACGTTTGAATTTTCAATGAGCATAAGCATTAAATTTCGACCGTTCTTTGAAGAATCGATTTTCCGACCCAAGAACAAATGCTTCCCAAACCCTTCCGAGTCACAGCCTCAATTATTTGAGATTCTAACCTCGAAAATTCGTATCAACTACAATCGCCGCCAGAAACAGAGTTTGACAGTTGAAACTCGGGATGGCCGGCCTGCGCGAACAGCCGATAAAACTCGCGCATGCGCGGTTGATTTTCAACTTTCAAGATATTGTCCCGGTGTATGAAGAATACAGCTTCGTTTAAAAAAATCTATCAGTATGTAAATAATTCCAGGTCCGATAAGTGACGCCAATTTATACTAAATGTTACACAAAGTAATCCGAGGCAATTTAAACTTGGGGCTTTCCATGTAAACTTGACCAATGATTTTCCTTCGCCATATTTTATTCGCTTCACGATTTTTCGTACCATTCTTCGATCTCAAATAAGCAGTTCTCAGTTCTTTTTTTTACAATCTTCCCCTCCAACCGTCTGTTTTTTACGATTGATCAAATCGATCTCAAAATCAGACTTTTTCAAAAAATTCAAACAAATGTCCAAATTCTTAAACTTTATGCCGATCAAGTTTTTACCTCTTGCAAGGTTTTAAAAAAATAAAATACCATATCTTAACGTTCCACAAATTGTGAAACAAGTTACCAAAAATTTTGTGTTCCAGCGTCAAAAGATCCGGAATTGAACACCGAATTTTTCATAATATTTTTGAGGGTTTCAAAAACGTTGGAACATGGTTTTTTTTTTTTCAAAATCTTAAAAGTGTTAAAAACAATCGAAAAAAATTTGTCACATCATGGGACGGGTATCGAAATGATTGGAATGAAATTTGAGATTTTTGAGAATTTTTCGAGTTTTTGTGAAAAAGGCTAATCTTTATTTTCCAACTGTGTTGAGTACAGACATACATTATAATGCAGTGCCGAATTGACACGGTATAAAAATCGTAGGTTATCCTCCTCTTGAATACCTACATGAGAAACGAAATGCGCCGGGTACATAAATCGAGCTCCGCGTTCCGAAGAGCATAACTAAATATTGAAAGATTCAGTGCTTTAAACCGCAGGGAGAAAAGATCCGGAACATATACACATATATATGGGGCATTCCATTTGAAGTGTACGAATCCGGGACCATAATTCTCTCGGATTATTATTTTTTCTGTAATTACGTTGAGTCTAAAAAGCACCTAAAAATTTTTTTTACATTTTTCCGAACAGTCCCTAATTGACGAAATACAAATTTACGAATACACACAATTTTTTTTTTTGGCTATGAAAAAATTCTCAAAAATCTGTCATCGTGTGAAGAACATTTTAAACTGTCGGCAGTAACGGGTAGATTTTTTTTCCGGTGATTAACACGATTTGAGCGTCGAAAAATTTCCAAAACATTCGAAAATAGCTCATTTTGGGTAGATACTAAAAATTGTCAAGAAAATCTGCCCGCTATGGGTGATAGCTTTAAGTATTGTACGCACAATTACGGATTTCCGAAAATTTTTACATTTTCAAAAAAAAAAAAAAAAAATAAAATTGTTTTTTCAGGGGCGGGGATAAAAAAAAATCGCGGCTGTTTGGATAAATGTGAAAAAATTCGAGGCTACTTTCTACACTCACAAGCAATCACGGTAAAAACAAAGCGAAAAAATAAATGATGAAAGGAATAGAAAGAAACGTCCTTCCATTCTGATTCTTCCGTGAAGATATTTTATTTTGAAAACGGAATGTGTTTTTTATTTTCTTATTTGTTTTTTTTTTTTTTCTTCTTTTATAAAAATTGATCTGGGTGATTTTTGCGATGGGTTTCGAAAAAATTCACAGGGTAAACACGAGTGATTGAAAAATTTGAGAATTTTTTTCGCAACGTTCTCAGGGGTTATGTTTACGGAGGAAAAAAAATCCTCGACGAAATAAAAATATCTCATGGTCAACTTTTGGCAAAGTTGGCACGGAAGGCCCCATATGTAATGTACATACAAGGCACACTGCACACCGACATCCCCGTGTACATGGATAATCTATGTACATGTATATAGCATGTAATGTATTATGCAGGGCGAGCTTTTTCCGCGTCTTCAGAGCCGCTGAACGTTCTTCATGTCGGGGAACGATGGGGGCAGAAATGAGCGCAGTTGAAATTGTATAACGTTTAAACCTCCCCCCCGTTCCACCATTTGGCCTCTCTACGAATTGTTGTTACTGTAAGAAGGGCGACCATTATGTTCCTTTGTGAACTTTCGTGGCGTTTTGTGAGGGACGTCGGAATAACTCGGTATAATTTGTTTCACATTTTCACCCCCTCTTTTATTAAAATAAAAGAAAAAAAAAAAAAAAAACATCTTCGCCGCTACCCTGATTCCCATTGTCGTGGAATTAATTACAGGCCGCATACTTTGGAAACTTTTCAACTATCGTAATACGATAATTATTACTGTTTTACTCGCAAATCACCCTGCACGCGATTCTATAATTATTCTGTTTACCGAGTTGCCACAGAGTTTCGTTATACTTGATATTAGCCGAATCTGAAACGTCTAGGTTATATTTTAACAAGTTATATTTTTACATACCTTCGAGGAAGTTATGATTGATTTTAGAGTACCTGAAAACTGCAAAAATTTATTGGCAAAAGTATAATCAGGTTATAAGATTATGAACTTGCGAATGTGAATTATTATGAATTATTGAATTATCAAGGTAACTAAAATTGTTGTTCATTTTTCAATATTGAATCTTGTCATTAACATTTATTGTTGGATATATTTTTATGAATCGTCTTTGGAATAGTTCCAAAGTAATGAATATTCAAATCTTTTTCCAATTCAACCTTTTTGAAATGGTCGAAAAATTCTTGAAGTTTTCTCGTTTTCATGAAAACATTTTACGATCGGTTCTACAACGAAATCTTTTTTCCAGCATAACAATATAACAAGTAGGTACGTTAAAATTATGTAATAGATGACATTTATTTTTTTTACCATTCAATAAGCTGTTTCGCATTTCCGAAAAAGTTTACCAAAAATCACCATCACTCCGCAGTTAATTCGAATGTGCTTGTCATGGAGAGTAAAAGATACTTGAGAAGTTTGGAAAGCTTTTAAAGTTGTTTTGCCCTAATTTTTTTACAAATCCAAAGTTCTCAAAGTGACGAATAAAAATGGAAAACATGAATCCATCGTGGGTCTGAATCTCAAAATGATAATATTAAGGAAATGTAAAAGTCTTCAAGAAAAAAAAAAAAAAAAAACTGTAAATATGGATAACTCAAAAACAGTTGCGTACGGAATAAAAAGGCAAAAAGTTGATAAATTTGGCATGGAATGCTCCATATAACCGAGAGAAATGCGTGTTTCACTTTTTTCGAAAATTGCTAGAAATAAAATGTGAAATAGGAGAAAATAAAAATGTTCGAAGTCCATCAGTTTGTGGGAAATTTTGGTGTCTGGAGAGACGATGGATCATTTTATAGAGATGAGGTGAGTAATGTGTATCTACTCGTTTCAGAGTTTGGTGAAACAATACCTTCTAACCCCGTCGACAAGGAAATTTTATTATCGACGTCGTTGGCTGCAGGCTGAGGTCGCGACGGGGGATGAAAAAGGGTTACAGACGATGTGGGATACCGATCGCGAATTTATAGCTGGTCGCTAATAATACTTTGATCTAAGCCCCGCAGCGGGAGACATTGAAAATGGGGTGAAACGCAACCGCGTGTACCAAGCACGTGTAATATTGCCTGCCGTGTTATAGAGGCTGCTTCAAAATTCATCGATAAAGAATGAAAGATGCGAAATATTGGGATCCTTGGAAGGGAAGATTTTTTAGAGTTCAAATTACGCGGCATTGAATTATTTTATTTTATTTTTTTTTAATAATTCTTACTCAAAGAAAA
The DNA here is from genome assembly GCF_021155785.1 of Neodiprion fabricii. Taxonomy (NCBI): domain Eukaryota; kingdom Metazoa; phylum Arthropoda; class Insecta; order Hymenoptera; family Diprionidae; genus Neodiprion; species Neodiprion fabricii. Next base: position 17,229,128 of record NC_060245.1, read on the forward strand.
TGATTAATAATTATCCCAAAGTTTTCAGTATGAAAATTGTCACGTGGTCATAAGAAAGAGCGCGCAGTTTTTTTTTGTTTTTTTTTTCTATCAAGCAGTGGTATTAGATTTGAGCAAATTTCTTTACAATTGAGAAAATTAATTCTTCGGAACTGTATTTAATTAATAATATTTAATTATTCAGTGATTTGAAATGAATTTTATAACTGATTGTGATTACAAACGGAGATGTGCATAACTAACCAAAAGGAAAACGAGGCAGTAATGGAAACGATAACTTAAGAATATAACGTATTCTTCCTCGTCGTTCGTTGTTGGATAGGAGAAAACACTCAGAAGCATCTGAGCGCGATAGATCATTGATTTATGGTGAGAGACGGTCGATAATAGGTTACCGACTGTCGGTACGAGCACAGTCGGTAATCAAATTTGGGAGTAAAATTATATCAGACAACGCTGATCGACGCATCCTTTCAGTTTTCGAATAAAAAAAGCTGTCCGCAGTGGTTTGCATCTTCGTTTTTTCCAAACGACGGAAGATTTTTGCTCTTGACAGACAAATTGTGCAAAAGTACATCCTAAAAGCTTGTTTATATAATTTTCATCTTGATGAGTGTTTGAGATTCTCAAGTAAAGTAGAAAATGGTAACGAAAGCAGGTCTAGAAAATATTTTAAAATTTCAAAATTTTTAGAAAGCTTACTTTTCAGGCTACTGCAAGAATGTGGCTCAAAGTCTAAGAGAAAGAAACGTTTCTTTACGTATCCCTGACACAAACTATCAAGTTATCTTTTATTTTTTCATTCCAAGTATGGCAAATGCGGATCAACAGTGAGGAAATTTTATCGTTCAATTTTTACAAAGGGAAGAATTATGTACCTCTGGAACTCCAATTCTTTATATCGTGTCTGAATCATCCTGTACCGGTTTAGGTGTAAGAAAGAGAAGAATAGAGAAGAAAGGATATGAAAAAAATGAAAAGGTGAGGCGACCAGCGTCTTGTAATAACGGGAGTCTTTCTCGCGACAGTAGATGTATATATATACTATATACATATATTATATGAGCAAGACTACCAATTCTAGACGTCAGATCCAGTCTCATCCCCTCAAATCTTTTTGCATTTTTTTTTTTTTTTTGAGTCACCAATCCTCATCGAAAAACAACTTTCTAAATTATTTTAAACTTTTTCCCCTTTTATTTTCCAAGTTATTAATTGTACGGGGTATTCCATATAGTTTTATAATTCTTGTTTTACTCGTTTTTTTTTGGGGGGGGGGGGGATTTTTGCTACCATCAGTTTTCTTTTTTCAAATAATAAGTTTTTTTAGTGTGAAAAAATTTCAGCTTTCCAAGGAACAAAAATTTTTCTTTTTCCCGTTCTTTCGAAATATTTTGACATTTTCAAGTCGCCTTCATAATTCTGACGGTATTACGTTACGTGATTCGTTTATCAGTCTTCTTTCTCCAAATCTGTTACCGCCAATTTAACGCGAATTACGATAAATAACAAGTTGACTAGAATTCAATTCTTCCTCAAAAGAATTTTTACATTATTTTCTTGCTGATTACATGCGTTTTGGCAATACTGAATAATTGTCGCTTTTCCTTGTTCTTTGTTTTAATTTATTTTCAAGCGAAACTGAATTACGTGAGATGAAGCGTCTCAATTGTAACCCAGAAGGTTTTTCACAGTCATGATATCACATATATCGCGGTAACACTTGAAAGATATGATGTTTAAGCAGCGACTGAGGCTGAAGAATTTATGCGGTGAAATAAAAGGCTTTTATTCAAATTTCTACGGACCTTTTATTTTCCATGTGGGTAGGGGTTCGAGGATTTTTAAAGAATACTCAGGGGAATTTTGTTATAACGCAATTTTCACTGTACGACCCTTCCCGCAGTTCGCCACACAGTCCTTTCGAGTTTAGTAATTTAATTAGCGAAAAGTCTTTATTCTCCGTACAACCTAACTTGAAGTTTGACCGCACACTAAAATTATTGCCAATGAAAAAACTGAACGCGAAACGGACAACGGGGTCAGAAATATTACCTTGGTTAAAAATGACTTTCCACAATTTTACAACTTTCTTTCTCAACGAGAAGAGGGCCGAAAATTTTTTTAAAAAATTTCACAAAATTGTGTTTCATGTATCTTGCTAATCTTCTGTTATGTATTCTTGGTTCAAATTTGAAATTTTATAAGTCAATGACGAATATACAGACAATAATAGAAAATACATATTTTCGTAGAGAATTGAACGCTCTACAAAAAAAAAAAAATAAAAAAGCTCTGATGTATAAAATTCGTAAATGAGAGCGTTCGTACGTTAATTAACGTTCAAAGTTTAATTTATGTAAAATTACCATTCTGCCGAATGTAGCTACGAAATGAACGATCGTGTTATAAAATATACAGCATATTTCTTGTAGGCTACAAAACTTAAAACAGATTCATGTAGTTACATTATTGCAAAATCTCGTTGTATGATAAACAAAAATCAATAATTATTTGCCACTGGTATCGATCGGTGTAACTCTGAAAAAAATTTGAAAAATTTTAATCTCAATTGATATTGTGACCTGGTCACAATTCTCTAAAAAAATATGTATTTTTCATTATTTTCGTTACATTCGTCAACGATTTATAAAATTTCAAAGATCGAAAAAAAGTTTTCCCCACGTTATTTCCGTAAGATACTTCGCTCACAAAGCGGAAAGAGCTGAAATTTTCCGTGAATTCGTTTTCGTCAATTTGAAAGAGTTTAACCCCCTGGAAGCATAAAAATTGATAAAACAACCCTATCAACGAGAGCACCCTAACAAACGTCAAGTAAGTGACCGTCGTCTCGATATCGTCTTGCAATGGTTTTCCGTCGATTACACATTAAACATATGTCTCGAAAGCGGAACGTCGTCGTCGAAGGATGCGATCATCGATGTGACGAAACCCCCGTTCGAATGTGAATGATGTAAAAACGTTCCGAGCCATTCAATCGCGTCTGACGACGATCGCTGGGTTTCGATTCGGTTTCGCATCTTCAAAGGAGGTAATTTGCTCTCTTGCCAAGTGGCAGGTACGTACATATAGTCTTCGTCCCCTCCGTTTTCTCCCCTTTTTTTTCGTTCGACGAAATATCAGCCTTTGACTTGTTACGCCTTTTATCTAAAACTCTCTGTACTTCTTCGCCGTTGAAAAAAAGAAAAAAAAAAGAACGAGGTCTTTTTCGGCATTTCTCTCGGATGGCAACGCCGAAAATTTATACAACTATGGAAGGAGAGAATAAAAAAAAAAGAAACTTCAATAATGATGATAATAACGAAAAAGAGAGTAAAATTTTTACACCGTAATTGATCGTTTGTAGATCATCCTTTGATGTTGTTCCGCACGTGTGAGGTTTTTTATACGTTTCAAATTGGCCGCCCTAATTGAGTGAATCGTGGTGATTTTTCGAACTTTCCTTCAAAGGTTTTACGATGGTAATTTACACAACATCAAAGCACGTTCCCTGTTCGATTTTAAGTCGGCGAATAAACTTCGCGAGCCTTTTCGAGACCTGATTAATCGTGATATATTACGGTTCAAATTCGTTGTAATAACTGCGAGCAAAAATTCTTTAACTTCATTTACAACTTATTTCAGTTTGAATTAACAATTTTCACTCGGATCTTTGCAAGCTGTTATAGAAATCCGCTGTCGTTTCGTAACGGATGAATAACAAATCACCGACCAAGATGAAAAATTAATCGTTGAATGAAGTGTACAAAAAAAAAAACGGACTGTAAACAATTGCAATTAAATGGTGATTCTGACAACGTTCAATGGTGTCTGTCAATATTTTTCCAATACTTGCTGAAAAGACATTCGGAGCAAAGTAGATGCAAATGATTAAATTTAAAATATACGTGTGAATGAATATAGAAAGCTACGTGAAATTGAGTCGAATATAAGGGCAACGGGAATGCTGGAAAAATATCGAACCAGGGTTGAAAATTTTTTGTCAAATGAATTTCATCCGCTTTCGTTTGATACTCGGTCAAGAAAAATAAATTGGATCTTACGAACGAGATTGTCGTTTGAATTGAATTTAAGCACGATCAGCTGTCGTAATAATCTCGTTAAATGCTGGCACCGTTCTACCAGTCGCGATTAATTATTACCGTTGTAATTATCATTACCTTTGACCACGTTGGCTCAAGTCTGTTTGAAGAATTTTATACCAAGTATCTCGAATGTTTCCAGAGAACATTCTTTCATAGCTTAGTGAATTTGGAATCTAAAGAGAGAGAGAGAGAGAGATAAAAAAAACCTTGAAAAGAATTCATTAATCATTCGTTTATTTAGTATGGGAAGAAAAAGGGCGAGTCTGCTCGGTCGGTAAGGGCAGGAATACTAAATGACCTTAAGTCTCGGTTTTCAATATCCGAAAGTCGAAGCGTCCAACTTGGTTTCAAATTCCACCAAATTTGAATTAGTTTGGAATCGAGTTTGTCCGAGGAGAATAATGAAAATGTGACTGAGCCACTGATCGTCCACTTCTCAATTTTTTTATGTTTAATTTACATCTCAGTCGCCTTGAAAGGTTGTGAAATTTCTTTTTCACACTTAACGTTGGTTTCGACACCCCCGCACAAGCCTTAATCTGTCTCGTCAACTCGTGGCGCAAATTACCGTGTCGTAAAAATTGTTCTCAAATTACCGACACTTTTGCCCTTCAAGCTTTTAAGGTAAGTGTGCTGTATTATACTTTTCGCGCAGCCAAATCTCCGCTCTCCTCATTTTCTGATGTACGTATAAAAAAACCTGTAATATGCGTACACTTTTCTAACTTAATTCCGCCTTAACGGACAATCTCGTAAAAATCGTTAAAATTTCTCACCTTCGCAAAGAAATCAGGATTGGCTGATTATCAGTCGATTTTTATCAAAATTTTACCGACTGTAAATTAAGTTGAACCAAATCGTTGCTTCAAATCTCATCATAATTTCTCAATCCATTTTTCAGATATCATCGGAAAACGAAATGGTAACTTTTGCGAATTACTTGGAAATGGTTAAATCAAATTTCGTTGATATCCGATCAAATTTGAGTTTAAAAAAATCGCGTCAATTGAGTCGAAATCGGTTTATTTTTTCTCTAGATAACGTGGATCGAAAAATTGTTCGAGGACAAAAAAACAACGAAACGTTTGTAAGAAAATAGTCGGAGATGATTCTCTTTTCCTAAAAACGTTGAGATCAATCAAATATTCAACCTTTCATTTTCGGACTACTTGTAATAACTTTACTCTACGTAGAAGCGAGATGTTGAAAAAAAAAAAACGAGCCTAAAATGCGGGGAAAAGACGGAAAAATGACTCTAATTTGGGGTGCATAAACACGGAATAATTTTTATATCGACATCGACATACACGCGGTGCAAATTCGGAGAAAAAAAGAACTGTCTACTAAAAACTTTGAACCTATAATTTACAATCGCCATGCCGATAATAATAAGTGGGGATACAGACGATCATTGATGGTTAAGGCGTGAAATACTGCATAAACAAGACCTAACGGTTGAAAAAAAACGGTTAGGTTAGGTTTCGGTTAAATCAGTTTAGGTGAGGATTGGATAGATTAGCTTAGGTTAGGTTTTGGTTAAGTTAGGTTAGGATTGGATAGGTTAGATTAGGTTGGGTTAGGTTAGGTTAGGGTTGGATAAGTTAGGTTGCGTTAGGTTAGGTCCTTACTTCACCCCATCCAAGAATTGTTCAGACTGTCGGTGACGGATTAAATCTCGTCAAGTGTACGTGGAATTCACACAAAGACTCACCCAGGCAAAACCTTTTCGCGTCTCATTGTCAATAAAATCTCACGGGATTCTGGATACGGACGAAATATTGGCATTCCTCAGTGGAAATGTATGCATCACGTTGAGAGTATCGGTCCTCATCGAAAATTGGCAACAATGAGACGAATATTTCGTTTCCCTCATGGAGGCAGCACAGATGGCAAAATTTGTTTGCGTCACTTTGTCAAGCGACAATCTTTAAAGTATAAGTGTAAGCATCCTGATATTTGGACGATTCATTCCTGCATGTGGTATTCAATGTTTTTTTATGCAAACTCGATGCGCGTTATGATAGATATTACGGTTTTTGAGTTTGTCGTAACGCTTCAGGCGCAACGTCGTTCCGCTTAAAGTGATCTGGGAATCATTTTGTCTGGAAGAAAACAGCACTGTTACTTCAATGGAAAGAATTTTTTTTTCAATCTGACCGCAGAATTGTTTGCAAAATACATTAACACTCATGTATAGAGTTCGCTCAACTACCGATGTTTTCGGTCATCGATTGTAGTTTCAAAGAATCCTCCGTCAAATCAAAAATATCACGTTTCCTAAACTGGATAAACGGTGTCCTGCAATCCTCGTAAAATGGGAAATGAATAAATTCATTCGAAAATTGGTTCACGATATTTGTATAAATCGATAATGTGAAGTATAGTTCATGTGTTATAGTTTTAAAAATTACTATACCTAGGAATTTCGAATGAAAATAAAATTGTTCGACAACGGATCACTTTTCCAGGTTGTCTTAAAAAATCGCTCAAACGTTCGTTCTTTTGTAATTTTCGTGCATCTTTCATCATTTTGTGTTCAGGAGAAAATCGATGCCCAATTGACGTCGGTACGTCCATACAAAATATCAGACATTCTACAGCCGAGAAATCCCCGAGATATTTTCAGATGTTATTCGACTCCACGGAGTAGAGTAAATTGAGCGAGCTGCCGCTTATGGTCGATCAGTCTCGTGTGTATTCCTAAACGTAGAACGTGTCCTAGGGGTGCCTGTATATTGCCACAGGAGGCGAGGCCCTTTTGTGTAATGTCACAAGATGAGACGCGAGCTGCAGACTCAAATCTCGTAAAACCGATTTTTCCGTTGCGGGAAATTTGTGCTCATGTATGATATCGTATAACAATTAGGGTGGTGCAAAAAAGGGACTTTTTCAGATTTTGCTCTTCTCAGAGATTCTTGCAATTTTTCACCAAAAAATTTCTCACGCGAAAGGGCTGGCGTGAAATTTTTTTTTACTGATTTCAAAACTGAGATATCCTTGAGGGACGTAAATAGCGAAAATAGGCCGAAGATGGGATAAAATTCAAGTGGCATTTGTGAAGAACCGAAACAACGTACATAAATTTTCTTTTTCATAAAGCTTGTATTGGAGTTTTGGCTGTAAAATTCAATGGTTCAAATTTAAAATATATAAACATTTAAGAGAGATATGTGTTTTATGCGCTGCTCCCTTATTGCCATGATTCCGAGTGAAAGGTTAGAGTTTTCGCCAATTTTCAAGCGCCATTCTCTTCAAGGAATTTTCTTCCACAGACCGGATCTAAATTTTTTTGAAATTGCATGAAAATTAAAGAAATGGCGGCTGAAATTTGAAAAACATGGACAAATGAATGAGACTTGTTTTAATAACAACGCTAATGAATTTTTTCAAAATAGACCTTGGTCCACTTTCTAGAGAAAGTTGATATCTCCATTTTGGAAACAAAAACAAGGCGATATCTTACAGCGTTCTTGAGTTATCGTGGCAAAACTAATGAAAAACGTTATTCAGAGAAAAACGCGTGTTGTCTTCAACGCCCAAATCTTTCTTCATTATCAATATTTGTTTTACGTGTACCACTGATTTTCACCAACCAAAATATGACGAATAGCTTATAAACAACAGAAGTTGCGTATGTTTTTTCGTTCATTTGTAGAGCCGAATTGAATTTTCATCACAATTTCAGCTGTCAAAGCCTTTCTAGTCTTCCTGAGCTAAATTTTGCGAATTTTTCAGTTATTCTAGCGCCAAAATGTTTAGAAGAGATTTTGGTAACGGAATACGAAAAAAAGAAAAAGAAACGATTCAAAATTTTCGACGACAACTGCCCTTACATTTTTCGGTGACTACGTTTAGTACGATGAAAATAAAGCATTTGTAAAACCCGAGACGAGTGCGATTTTTTTTTTTTTTTTTTTATAGTAAGTTAAAAACAAATTTGTCTTCACGAATTTCAACATTATTATCAATATTCATTCCTCTCAATTACGTCCCTCGCAAATTTACACTCAACTCGATTTATTCAGCCTCTGGCAGTTACAGCCAAAAGCTGGCGGTTCGAAGTTCGCGATTTGGCCGCGTCGTCTGCTAAGGCGCGTCGAGCACAATACCAATCCTAACCTAATTTCATAACCTAATCATCCGAAACTGTCAGTGACAGAACGAAGCGTACCTCCGGGCATTTTTATCTCTTTTCTAATTTGTGCGTGCGTCGACGACAATCCAGAGAATTCATGCTCTCATCCCCTTCTTCTTCTTCTTCTTCTTCTTTTCACTCTTTCAATTTGAATATTTAATTTCGCAACATCGTCTGTGGTTTCTTTTCCTTCGCATCTCCTTTCGCGTAAGCCATGTTGTTTCTTTATCCATCTACAAAATATCCGGTTGGCATTACCGGGACGCTCGGAGCTTTTCCTCCGCGGCGAAATATTCCGGACAGCTTTGCTTCAAATATATTTCTGATACGACCAAATATTCTTTCGGTACACGCAGTTTCGCCCGCTCTTCCTGTCGGAAATCAGTAAACTTATATTGATCGTAAATGAAGCGCCCCTATTCTTTTTAGTCCCGCACCGCCAGACATCCGTTTTCGGAAACACAAAAGAGCAATAATTTTTTTTACTGTGTATTCAAGTTTTCCTGCATAAGAAATATTTCATCGATATATTTTACGGTACGGATTTTTCCTCCGAAGATTTGGATACCTCGGTTTCAATTCCGCCTTGCTTAACTATCGACGCTAAACTCAAAATGTCGAATCTGTAAAGTTTCACGGTATCTTCCAAAGTCTTAAAGGCCAATACATTTTTTCGACTTCCGTACAGCCACGCGAAATCATGGTAAAGTTTTATAAAATACCATGACACCTGATACAACGTTTATCAAGTTGCATAAGGATCTATTGTAATTCGTAAAACCCTTCGACGAAATGAAGCGAAATTTCATAAATGAATTTTTTCAGTCTTGTGAATTCTCGTTTATTCCGTAAAATTCTGTCAGAAGCTCTGTAAAGGTTTTGTACAGTCTCGTGAAATTCCACAAGATTTTGCGAAGTACTTAGACTAGTTTCATGGAATCTAACGAGTGTCTATGTCGCCTCGTAGTGGAATCCCATGAAATTGTGAGCGGATTCAAGGATATTTTACACGAATTATTCGTCAACTTCCAGTGAAGAGCCTGTGAAGTCTGAAAATCCTCGATTTTCTGTTCGTTGAGGATGATTAGGTCGTTTTTTCGTTCTGTCGTAATCAAGAATGAACAGAGCTGCATCGTCTGAATTAAAAGTTCCGAAATGAAAGAAATCCCATCAAACAATCTTGAGCAATGTCATTTTTGCCAATGATCGTGAACAAGAATGACACAACATCCTTACCACGTGACAAAAATGCATCTGTACAAATACGATTTTCTGTATGTTATAGCACATATCTTCTCGGTTAAAAATTCTTTCGGACACAAGTCCCAAAAATCACTAGTTTCTAAGATAGAGGCTTCGGAAGAAAGGTGTCCAGATTTTTTGTTATCTATGGATTTCGTGACTTTCATGAATTATAACGCTCATCGGGACTCGAAATCAAACAGATCACTCAAAAAACTGCACGGTTGACGCTCAAAGATAGGAAGGATGGTGTGTTTGACTCCATCAATGCATTGATTCCATCCATGAACTCGCTGGTTTACTCTAAGGAGGTGCAACGTCAGATTTCAGGTCCTTTCTTCAGATTATTGTTTCATTCACGTTCACCATTATTGGCACAAATTGGAGTCATGCAGAAGTTTGAAACGATTGTTTTCTTCTCCAAATTTTTTCTCTAGTGCTACACGATCAAAATGAGCTCCCCATTCGACACGTGACGGGTGTGAATTTTGGGTTTTAAAGTCTTCAACTGACGGTCGATACTTTCGGATGGTTTCTTCCTGTTTCTTCGCACCGCCCTGAAACAAGTCTATCGTGTTCTGACGCAAACGAATATTGCCAATAAACTGCCGATCCAATTTAGCTAGGCAGAAAGTACTGCCGTTCGCCCGAGTTTACTGCTTTGGCGAAAACCCCACCCGAACACTCACGTCGCCGTTCTTAGGGTGTATACATGTCCACATATATATACGGTCCCATTCCTATTCTCTATTTCTACTGTAATGGGAAGATAAAATGTAAATAGTGTCACCTTTACCGGCGAGCCGTTTTCCCCGCTGCAAGTTTTCCGTTCACGTTCCGACCGAACCACCGTCGTACGTCTGTTCTCTTTGGGAATGGGTTAACGTAACTTGACACCAAATTTCACTCCCACCTTCGGTCTAATCTCTGAAATGCCAGGTTATATCGGTAAAAACCAGCTCGAGGCAACCTGAACACATAAATAAATTTCCGCTTAAGCTACGTCCGTGTTTCTTTTGAACGATAAATTGGGCCAGTTACAGTTCCATCAGATGCTTCTCACAGATTTGAATGCAAATTTTTTTCAGAACTCAGTTCACTGCTCGGAAAGACCTCCTGGAATATTAGAGTCCAATTTCGAATAGCTTAAAAGTTATAAATTTTCAAACTTTTTTTCACTAAAACAAGTCTGGATCCGGATGTAGAAATGGAACTTTTTCAGATTCGTAATTCTACTTATGTATTAAAACTTGCTTTAATATTGGGCCGAGTATTTTTTATCGATGAAAGCAAGTGAGCGAATAGCATCGATATCCGAGAGAGGCTTTTCCGATTCTGGTCAGTGGGTCCTTCTGGAATTGCTCGTTAACGAATTTATCCTCCTTTTCTCCACGCCAATTGATCAGATATGCCCGTTACTATAAGCATGCGTTTGTAGCAGCAGAATGGCAATTAAAATGGAATGACAAATTGTATCACTTCAATGAATGAAATATTACCCAGTGAACGTCTTCGGCATATCAGGGATCTTAGAGTGAGAACATGATTCGTCAGCTCACGTCACGTCTGACGGATGAAACTTTTCGCTTCACTTGACGATACGTACTTACGTACATTGAAGAATTTATAGAACTACTGCAGATATATGTGAGCTGAGAAGAAAAGGCGAGGAGATAGAGTGCAGATAGAGAAATAATAAAAATACCGGATAATATAAAATGGAATATCTCTCAGCGACCAACGCAGCGTGACATTAGAGTTTATAACCGAGTGTAGTAAATATCGGAAAACTAACGGAATGTCGTATACATTTCTCGCCGGTGCCGGTTGCAGCAGCCGGGGGTTTGGATACCTCCAGCTATCAAAACTCCGACGTGAATCGATTCCAAACACTATTTTAAGGGTTACCTATAATCCAGAGAAATTGACTGCCTCCCGTTAGATTATACAGGGAAAGTTTTTGATCGATACTTTTTTATAGCTTTTCTTTTCTCAGTTTCAAACATTTCTTTTCTGAATCGGAAAACCCATAATCTACGTGTGAATTTATTGCATATACTTATTGAGTTATTACCATTTTTATTGTAACAAAGAGAAAATGGAAACGGTTACAAATGTGTGGAGACGAAAACGGTCAAAAACGAATGTTCAAAACGTTAAACCGAAACTCGTTAACTTGGGTGTAATTGAAAAAAAAAAAAAAATAAATAAAATCCTGTGACCCAGACAATTTTTTTCGAACACTGGGTTTTACCTGTAAATAGTTTTTTTGTGAACAACTTTAGATAAATCACCTGATTCTGTGTAGTATTTTTTCACCCGATAATTCGTTCAGTTTATCCGAATCTAATAAAACCGAGATCATTTTAGTCGTGAGCGATGTTTCTGTAAATCTCCCGGGCAGAGTTTTTCTTACCTAAGCTCGTACATCGAAAACTGAAACCCAAGAATTGTTTTGTTTCAAGTTGAAAGATATCTAAACGTAGAACATATAAATTGCAAAATTAGATTCCCTTTTCCCAAAAATATGTGGCGACGTATTATCATTGCAATTATCATCACTCTCGAATTATTATCGTGTATACGGAATGATTCGGTTAATCAAGTCCGTTTCACACATCGGTTATTCCTATGTCCACATATTTCATTGCGCTCTCTACGCGTAGGGCAATAATTTATTTTCAATTTTCGCGAATTAATTGCGTAACTCTGGCAGTGACTACATAATTTCACACGCGTAATTCGACGGGGATTGAATTACTTTAAATTATATCGAATGTACGCAGACTTTGTACGAGCGTTTGCAATTCAAGCCCGCTGATAACTGACAAACCCAATTCATTTTCTGACAGTCACGTTATTTTAGAACGAAGAGAGACAAGCGAAACGGTGAGAAAAACGATAACACAACGGATAACAAATTTTTTCTTCCGCTGATCTTACAATTTTTCCACGATTATAATTATTTTCTTTTCGTTATCTCAAGCGAGGAGAGACAATGTTTTGCAAATATTATTTCGTCACGTTTGAAAGCAGACTGGGAACGATCGAGAGAGAAAACTTACGTCGAACGGACACCCACGTTTCGTTTTTTAATTTTCTTTACATTTGGATGAAGCAATGTCGAATGAAAGGTATCTTGACAAGAGTGAAGGCGCAGAAGAAATTTTAGGAACTAATGGGGTGAGCCAAGCGCTATAAGAGTAAATGAACTCGTCCTTCTCGCTCGGTATAGTATACAGGACTCGGGCTTCAGGATTACGCCAGGATTAGACGGGATTAAAGGATTCTTGGTCCGCGGACGGGACACTTCCCTTCTAACTGCTGTCCTAAATACATATCTCCTCTATCCTCTGCCTACCCGGTAGCCAAAATGCGCACGTTGCTTAGCTGGGATGAAAAATGGCCTGGGGAAAATCAAAGATAAGAAAAATCTGAGAAATAAAAAATTTGGTGTGAAGAAAAATTATTATTATTATCTTTTCTTCGATTAAATGGAAAAACGATCATCAATCGAAGTCCACGATTAATCGATTATTAGCAGAGCCTTTGAATACTGCTGAAAACAAAATATTATGATGCCCATTTTGGTTACATTTTTGCATCAACATTTTAGGGTGAATCTGTAATCAATCAATAACTTTCAAATATTTCCTGCTGTTTGCAAATTTATTCGCAGTCATTCGTCAACTTTACTCAAAAATGCTCCACCGTAATATTTAAGGTCATGTGGTAGTCCTACCTTTACCGACCGAGCAAACTCACCCCTCTTCTTCCTAAATGAGTAAAAGGGGTGAATTTGCTCGGTCGGTAAAGGTAGGAGCACCGAGCTCGGTAAGAGTAAGTGTTTTTAAGGTCAAGTAGTACTCCTACCTCTACCGACCCTTACCGACCGAGCAAACTCACCCTTTTATTTAATTTAGGAAGAAAAGGGGGCGAGTTTGCTCGGTCGGTAAGGGTAGAAGTACTACGCGACCTTGAGAAAACCTATTCAACTTTGCCTGAAAATATTTTTCGTTTCCAAATGTCGATCGGTTGGCGATGTTGAAGTACTTCTTATTGTAACATATTTCGTAATACTTCTCGAACGGTTTCTCAGAGCCTCTTTGCTTTTCGCAGGAAACCCGCGCTGCTGTTTCTCGTGCTATTTCTCTCCGCAGTGGATTAGGGTTAGAAGCTCTCGGACAGAATTAGATGGGACCTTCTCGGTCCTTTCAAGACAAAAAATCGTCGGGTCTAATCCTCTTGATCTCTTGATTCCTCCCTTGATGCCCGGGCGTGAGGTGGGGATGCATTGAAATCCGGTATGTGATATAGGTACACTTATCGTGAACCCTGATCTCCTCTTTTGCGCTCCTATATTTTCACCGACATTCTCGGCCGTTCGTATTCCCTTCGCTTCACCTTTTCAATTCTCAGAATCGATGCGACAACAATTTATTATCTCGATCAAGTTGAAACTTTCAAGACATAATTTCTCTTCTACAGAACGCTATGTGAAATGGTAACCAAAGATGGAAGATACTTCTTTCCTCACTCTCGTTCCGAGAAATGTCTGCAAGCTTATCTGATACCAAAATATGCTGAATCCCATGTATTCCACGAGTCCGAGCAATTCACAGCTATTTCACTTACTGCAGCTGTGCAAGATGTAAGAGAAACATCTTCTGGCATTATTTTTCACTCTGTTGGTACAATAATATGAATAAAACTAACCCAGGAATTCCCGATTGACGCTTAGATTATTATTGACAATTCTGGATAATCGAGGTGTATTTTGTGTTTTCCTTCTACTGTTTCCTCTCTCTCTCTCTCTCTCGAATAGAATCATTTCTCGCAAGCTTCAATTAAACTCCTGGAACGAAGATCGCAATTGCAACATTTAACGAGTTTTGTATGAAGTTCGTTTGGACATTCGAGTTTACGCAAAGTGCATTTCATTATTTCTTTCACCACGAGAATCAAATATCGTAGCAATTTTCAACACGAATGATAAATTTCTTAGCCAAATACATTTGGCGACATTATTAACACAATAGATTTTCTCAAGCGAAGAATCGACAAATCTATTACACAATATCAAATCAGGTGTACAAGATTGCCAAATTTCTCTGGCTATAATTTTACGAAATTAGTTATACGACGAAATTTTTTTCTCCGCACATACTTAGAGTCATAGATACTAAAAATATTTCAATACCGTTAGTGAAAATCAGTAGAAATAAAACACAAATGCAGTTGTAAGCTTTTTTTTTTTTTCAAACAAATCCACGTAGTACAAAAAAAAAAAACAACTCCACGTAGGACATGCACTACAATATCAATATTCTACGCTAGGAAGATGAAACTTGTAAAAATGTTCACATCGTTGTTTAAAGTTGTATCAGCCCGGACGGGGGGAGTTTCCGTTATCCGTTCGAGTGATTTCCGCAAACCGTAGAGGTGATTTCGTTTGTCCGCGTCTGTGATTACGGCCAGAACACGAGGCCTATGGCAACCCTGTCCTGTAATTAACTACTCGCTGCATCTGGCTTGTGACGCGCTTCGCGAACGCGCGCAATGAACACGGTTTTATTCGTCGGGTACCTGTACCTGATTGCAGACGGCGGTACGGAGAGGCGAATGGCAGTCTGATTAGCTACTGAATAACTACTATAATTTCGGCATGGCCGCCACTCGAGCTTCGTTAAAATTTCACTCAATTTCTATATCCCTATTATACTCGTACAGAAATAGAAAAGTAAACGGAAAAATTTTTACTTTTTTTATCACCCTAGTGGGCTTCTTTTCTTCTTCACAACTGTAAGCTCACTATTCGTCAGGATATTTCCTCATCGAAGCTTTTCATTTCACAGATATATAGATATACACATTTTTCATCGCATAAAATTACGTCAGAATCATTTTTTCAGGCATAAAAATTTCACAGGGTTGTACATGGTTGCGAAATTTTTATTTTCCTTCGACGGAGTTTTGAATTATTTTTTATAGGGCTTCGGACATTCCCATGAGGAATTCGTGAGGTTTTTGAAATTTCATACAGGGTTACAGGTAATTCTTATGGGAATTTTATGGGGGTTTGGAAATTTTTTTTTTTATGGGGCTTCGAAATTTCTTATGGGGATTTTATGGGGGTACGGCAAATTTTTTATGGGATTTTGAAATTTCTTCCGGGGATTCAGATATTCTCACGGGGATTTCATGGGGGTTTGAAAACTTTTTTTTTTATGGGGTATTTGAGATTTTTCGTGAGGTTTCAGATTATCTCATGGGAATTTCATGAGGGTTTGGAGTCTTGCAAATTTTCTTTTCCGGAACATTACCAAGGTTTGAACAATATTTGTGGAAATTTCACGGAGTTGCGAGTCTTTTCACGGTGTGCCTGAATCTTCGTACACGGCGAGACGGTGACGTCGCATGTATTTCTGGAACACAAATAGACCTTCGTGCGTACGAACGCATTATTCGTCTTCTCATTCAATTGAGGAAACACAGTAATGGGTATAACTGAGCAATGGCGGGAAAATGTTTCGAGAATCGAGTTCCGAATGAGGTTACAAATTAACGTCAGTGCCGTACTGAACTCGTCTTCTTTGTTGCTCCACTTTCCCACACTCCCATTCCTTCGTTCCTCTAATCATTTTCCGCAGCTTCGCACTGTTCATTATAACGTCGTATTTACATCGCATTTCCAGTACCTGTCGAACCCGAGTTGCACGGTGTATATTACTAACCTTAATTAACAACTTTACGTCAGCTATATTCACGACACACTGTGTCTAGATGAAAACGTCGCATTCCGCTCCGTACTTCAGAGTTTATGTATTTATTCACTTCTTATTACAATTTTCCCCGACGGATAAAGAAGATTTTTTTTTTTTAAATTTCAATCTCCCGGAAGGTTTACCTGAAATAGTTTTTTTGACAGTGTGAGTCTGGCCTCTCTGATTGGTTTTTTTTTTTTTTTTGGATTAGCTCGTCATCTTTCTTACTCCATCTCCTCTTCTATTCGTTTTGGGGAAGGATTATATTTTGGGAATAAATATGCCCCACCAAACACGCTTCTGTATAATTTCGAGACCTTGTTACCTAACCAATTAAAGCAAATAATATGTATTATTATGATTATAAGTCGTCAGCAAAACGCACGTGATGTTTGATTTCCTAATTAGGGGCGTTGAATTTGAGTTTAACTTGTAACTCTGACTCGATTTACAATTTATCGATTACACGCTACGCGGATGGGTTTTATACGGAATAAGCTACTACATCTGGGTAAATTATTTCTCCTGCGTTTTGACAACTCGATATAAATTCAGAATGTAGGCCTTAATGTAGACCCTGAAATGTCTAATTATCTTCGTAAAGAAAATGAAATGAAAGAAAATCCGATTCTACCGATCATGCCTAATTCACGAGTCCTTCGAATTGGACTCTTTTCAAAGTCAATCCTTGCGTTTCCATGGTGAAAATTTCGTATGGCTAATTCACCTGAAATCTACATAACTGGACGGTCTGTACGTAAAAACTATGTGCAGATTCCGAAATGTCGAAATGTGTCAAGTCTCTGTTATTTTTTATCTCTAAAGAAAAGGAGAAATTCAAAGAAGCTTACACTGGGGAAGTTTACTCTGATACTGCAACTCCAACGTTCGCTTAGAGTGATCGTATAACATAGGTCACGTTGCAGCTGCCATCCCACGGTTTATGCTTTTACAGCATGTTGCCGTCTGGTAGCTACGACGTTACGATGTTTACAAGACACACTTTAATCGTACGAGGAGAGAAATTTGTACGCTGGCTTTCAACTGTCTGTGCATATTATACGAACGTTTGAAATATAAATGTAAACGCTACCGGCAAAGTGGAAGGAAAAATGACTCGTAATATCTTCCCGAACACTGCCGGAGTACGTTTTGTTAATTGGATCGATCAATTTTCCAAAACATGTATAGAATCTTTCAACAACTCCACCGTTTCGCGTGATGTTTTCTGATAATGGTCTCGGAGCCTCGACAATTTTTTTAACCAATTTTTGATCAGAAAATTGGGAAAATTTGAGGTTAAAAAACGAATGGTGATTTCTGTAATTTGTTTTTTTTTTTATATATTCTTGAGTTGGGTTTCTCATGGATTGAGGAATAATTTTTCTCGAACTCAGGGTTTCAAGAGGGAAGTTGGTCAATTTGCTAGCCGGTCAGGATGGTTTGAGAATTAATCTCCGTTCGACTTTTGAAAAATCAATAATTTCTCCATGGCAACTAGTTACCGATACGCAATGCGATCCCATGAATGCCACCGGTCGTTCCGCAACAGCTGGTAAAATAATTGACCTGAAAAACAGGCGTCGAAGACCTTTTATCTCTGAACCAAACGAACAGAATTTTGTTTCATCGTAACAAGCTTTATCTCCATGAAAGCTGAACCGAGCCAATACTTGTAAGGACAACGGATCAGTGCAATAGAGAATGATTGTGAATTATCAGTCTTCAAATTCTGATGGGGGTTTTATGGGGTTTCGGAATATTTTTTTTACAGAGTTTCAGATATTTCCACGGGGACTTTATGAGATGTGGAGATTTCTTACGGGGCCTTTATGGAGTTATGGAAATGTTCCATGAGGTTTCTAATACTTCTGTGAGACTTTACGGGGTTTTCGAAATGTTATATGAGTTGTCTGATATTTCTGCGGGACTTTACGAGGCTCCGGAGTTTTCTTATGGTGTCTTTATGGGGTTTTCGAAATGTTGTATGAGTTCGCTGATATTTCTGTGGGAATTTATGGAGTTTTGGAGATTTCTTACGGGGCCTTTGCGGAGTTTTGAAAATTTTCTACGAGTTTTCTGATAATTCTGCGGGACTTTACGGAATTTTGGAGATTTCTTATGGGGTCTACTCGGAGTTTTGGAAATTTTTCGTAGAATTTCACGAAATTTTGTTTTCCGAATACCGTTGAGGTTTGAAAAATGTTCGTGGAAATTCTACCGAGCTTCGTTTATTTTCACGGTGACCCTGAATTCTAGTCTGCACGTGGATTTTTGAATATCTCGAATACTTGTAAGTTATTAACCGTATACCACCTCCCCCGTAGCCTGTCATCGGGATGAATTGCATTCCATTAAATGCATTTCCATGGGTTAATAATTTTCCCGGTCAAAATCGTCGTCGTCCTCGCCGACATCCTCCGAGATTCGACACGGAAACGCTTTCAGCGTAATTATTCGCGCGACTGCAGAGAATCGACGCTCCGTGAGCATTGAATTGGAAGCGTCGGATTGAGATCCGTTAAATTATCGAAAATATTCATACGAGCGCGGTATTATCTGCAGATTTTATCTAGCAATGAAACAACTTGAATCCCGCGATCCGCAAAAGAATGCATCGTAAAATCAAGCACCAAAGTTATCGGGGTGAAATTGGTGAAAAATGTGCGAGGGTTGGAAGAATTATCAAGATGCCGGGTACGAATTGAGATCATATTTCCAACCTTGGATTTCTTTTGTTTTCCCTTTTTCCGCTCAACCTGCCCGCGGCCATATTATCGCGAATATTATGCGCGTGTAACGAGGCGGCCGCTTTTTAAAACGAGGCACCGCAAATGCGTCTTCTTTGCGCGCGGAGATACGAGGAGAAAGAATAATTTCTTTGAAAAGTTTTTGCCCGCACTTTTACGTATACGAAACCCAGGCGTAGGACGACGAAGTTATTCAAATTTTTACAAGAATTTACAGTCGACGTTTTTTTTTTTTTTTTTCTTTTTTTTTGTATTTTTTTCCGCTCACCTTCTCTTTCCTTCTTTTTCAACCACTGTTACGCCGGTATCAGGGGGCTCGACGAAGCATCTCGGTATTATTTTTCCCCCATTTTCGCATTCGCCTGTTGAACGAAGAAAGCGAAACGTATGAATAAATTAGAATTTCTCTGGTTATCTTCTAAGGCGGGAGTTGATTCCGAAAATTGGCATATTTCGAAAGAGCTGGGCGACAGATATCACGACTCGATGTAGCCGTTCGCGAAGTTTTCGAAATAGGAAAAATAAAGAACATCCCTTCTCAGTCGGATGTAATCGGAAAGCTTTTGAACAACTTGAGAAACAGAATAACCTTAAGATTTGCTCTGATCGCAAAACAATCCTTGCGTAAATTTGGCACATTGCGATTTCGAAGAGATGATTAAGCAGTTACGTAAGAAAAGTATATTTTGCAAAAATTTATTTAAAGATATACAATCGATGAACGAAAAAAAAAATCTGTTCCAAGCAAATCAGTCCATGTATTGTTCAAGCTTATTTACGTAATATTATCACCACTGTCATTATCAGTTTACAAAAAATTACTCGTTTCAACATATCGGAAAAGTGCCAGAGTTTTATTAATAATTTACCGGCACGTACTATTCGAATAATAAAATAAAAGAATGTATCTGCCTAAGGCTGAGTACGTAGAATGATATTGCAAACTCTGTAGAGTATAAACACAATTACGTAAGTGATTTGTTAAACAGTTTGAAGCAAAAAAAAAAAACTTTTTATTTTGAAACATTTCCGTGAAAATTTGAACGAAATGGAGAAAAAAAATTCCGTTTGATAAATTGCGCAAATTAGTTTTCACTCGTAAATATCTGAATCAAAAAACGCCGATTCATTAGCGTAATGGTGTATGAAAGCCGTAACTTTGCTACGCAAAAAGAAACATCGCGTCACGTCCTTCAATTTTGAATATTTTTCGGTACAATTGATATTTTAATGCAATACTCGTGTTACCTGAGCCAGAAAAACATTTTCCGCCCAGCTTTACACGCTGCGCGCTGGAATAATCCGGAACCCGTAAAATTTACTGTACATCATCCGCGCACCGTGAAAATTAACCTAATTATGTAGCTGGAAATTATTTCTAACCGCACAATTCGAGAAGTAGAGTTGTGCTAAATGAATTACCCATTCATTGCACCGACAGACTCTGGGGAACATTTCATCCGTAAATCACGATGGATCTTCGCTCGAAATAGAGAATCGCAAGTATTTTGATCAGCAGTCCTTAGTAGTTTGTGAAATTTGATTATTCATCGCGTAAAATTTCATCTCTTATTCAATCAGAAGCTTAACAATTTTCTGGAAATCTATTCTCCAATTACACTGCGAATTTTCGAAAAAAGACTTTGAATTTTCCGTGAGCTTTTTTTGAAACGAAATTCCGTAGAAATTTTCTGTAAAAATCTTCAACACTGTTTTCTTCGATGAACCACGGTAAGCATCCCTTGGATTTTGATTTCAATTTCTTTGCTCCTACCGCGTCATTCTTTCCTCTGGTATAATAAAGTGGCCTTTCAATTTTCGCGTAAACTTTCGAATAAAGAGAGGACAAAATTGATGTGAAATTTTATCTCCGGTGGATCGAAGAAACTACAGAAATGCGAGCTTGACGTAATTATAAAAAAAAAAAAATACGACAGGCAGTTTCTCTTTACTTCCTTCACCGCGTCGTTTTTTCTGCGATTACTTGTGATGCCGCGCGGGAAAGGAAAAGTGATCCCTTTGGTCGCCGTTTTTACCGCGGGGTAAACGTTAAGGTAAAACAAAGCGAAATTTACGGGGCAAATCATTAGCGAAACGTTACCGGGGCGTTAGCATAATTAACTCTCGCTTTGTGACTGCCTACAGCAACGAAGCGCTCATCTCAGATGAAACTAACCTAAATTCGTCCAACCGTCGACTTTGGTTACGACGTTACGGCTCCTCGGGCAGTTTTGCCAACTGTCCACCGCAGTGCGTGGGCAAAGATTTAATGGGCAGGAAAATTTTCAAACTCCATACCCCTTTCGCTTCATCTGATACCTACTCCTAATTATTCCAGAGACAATTACAATTTGAAATTTTCATCGATCGCAAGTTGCGAAACAAAACTTCGGTCTGTCATCATTTATGAATTTTAAACTACAATTTTCATTCGTTATCAATTGCAAATTACAATTTCAATTTGTAATCGATTTCAAACTGTGAAACGAAACTTGAATTTTTCATCGTTTTCAAATTGTAAGCTACAATTTTCATTCGTTATCAATTGCAAATTACAATTTCAATTTGTAATCGATTTCAAACTGCGAAACGATACTTGAATTTTTCATCGTTTTCAAATTGTAAGCTACAATTTTCATTCGTTATCAATTGCAAATTACAATTTCAATTTGTAATCGATTTCAAACTGCGAAACGAAACTTGAATTCTTCATCGTTTTCAAATTGTAAACTACAATTTTCATTCGTTATCAATTGAAAATTACAATTTCAATTCGCAATCTGTTTCAAACTGCGGAACAAAATATCAATTTGTCACGATTTTCAAACTGTAAGCTATGGATTTCATTCGTTATCAAATAAAAATTACAATTTTAATTTGCAGTCGACTTCAAACTGCAAAACAAAACTACAATTTTTCTCCATTTCAAAACGTAAACTACAATTTTCATTCGTTATCAATTGCAAATTACAATATCAATTTGTAATCGATTGGAAATTACAATTTCAATGTGTAATCGATTGCAAATTATTAAATCGCAACATACAATTCTTATTCGTTATCAATTACAAATTACAAAAAATAAGTTTTGTAATATTACAAAATTTTCAGCAAATAACTAAATGCAAATTTCTAAATGGCAAAATAACAACATCAAGTACGACTGTTGAAATTTGTAATCAACTTAGATTGCATTGAAAATAAATATATCACTTTTGTAATTTATAGTAAATTGCGTTCCAGTTACAAATTACAAATGTTGTGAAACTTTGTAATTAATTTTGTTTTGAATTACAATATACTTTTCCCATTTGTAATTGATTTTGATTAATCAAGGAATCATTTGTTACCTCGATAGGATTATTTTCAAAATTTTTATCATCTTTACCGTTACATTTACAAGAGCGTTTGAGAAACTCGTCTTAAAAGATTACGAATGACGAGGCTCTTCGAAACCATAATCGAAACTGTCGAAAATACACCGTACAAAACGTTTCAAATCCCTTGGCATTTAATTACAAACAATATTCGATTTCAAAGAAATTTACACTTCCGCTTTACAATAGCACAAAAGTTTCGTACAAAAATATACCTTAACGTAGGCTATGCTATTTTTCTCTTTCGAATATTTGATCCTCCGGCAGGGATTCTTTGCCGTAGAATGTAACAGGGCCAAAAAAAAAAGAAAAAAAGGACAAACGGAGAATAAAAAACGAAACGAAGCTTTCGCAACGCGTTGCGTTTGATCACGATTTGCTAACCGGATGGCCGGTTGGCTCGTGCCGAGTTTCAGTTGACATTTCAGCGTTGATCACAGGCTGCCGTTTGGCATATTTTTGCAAATGTGGGTATACACACACATATGCGTGCACGGATGTACCTACAGTCGCCTCTATTCAGTCACTCGAAGCGGTATTTCAGGCGGCCAGGCAGCGAACCGCGCAGGTTTTCGCCTACGACAAACAGGCCGGTAAACAAGCCTCGGCGAGCGAGCAAACAAACCCGAGAGACAGTCGACCGGATTGGCGAACAAACAATACCTGCGACAAAGAGCGGATGCAGGGGTTCAAACTGGCCGTTATGTAAGTTCGACGCCTGCGCGTGTGCCCGAAAAATCCGGGAGTCACGGCGTCGCGTGGCGATTATTTATTGAAGTTATACTTCTTTAGGCGCGTTATGAAAAACTGATGAGAGTGAAATTTCAAGATGCGCGCGCATCACTGTAACACAAAATTAACAGGATGAAGTTGCCCACTCAACCGAATTCATGCGCGCGCATCACTGTAACACAAAATTAACAGGATGAAGTTGCCCACTCAACCGAATTCATTAAGTCTCGAAAAAAAGCTAAATATTTATCCACATGGTTTTAGTTTTTACAGTCACAACACGTGTTTTATTTTCTTACAAGTGCGAATTATATATGTGGCAATAAAATATATTCAGTAATGATTTAAATTGAATATTTGGATTAATATTATTTACTATTTGTGAATATTAGTGAAAAAATTGTGCTGAAATACTTTTTCAAGTGCTCCAATATAATTGAGGTCAGTTATCCGTATGTATTATTTATTGATATAAATTAAAATATCATTATTTAATATAATTAATATTAAATATTATTAAATTATCAATGTTGAATATTTATTATTGGTTTTTTAATATTTACAAAATAAAGAAATAAATTTAATAGAACATTTAATAAAAAGTTCGTGACAAAAATTTAATAGATTATTTAAATATAATGTAAGACATCCGTTATTTGTTTTATTGTTTTTTATTACATACTTCTTTTCTTTACCATTGTGTGACAGAAGATTTTGACATGTTGTGTATTTTTTAATGATGCCAAAGAAGTACACGCACCCATTTTTATTTTTTTAATTAAAATGGGTGTGAATTCTGTGAATGGAGATCGTGAAACGAAAATGTGAGAGTATAGAATTTTTGGCAAAACGAATAACTGTTTTATACAATTTTTGAAAGGCACAGCAAGGAATTGTGCAGGAGAAGGGACGTTGAAAAAATGCATACGTTTGCTTTTTTTTTTTTTTTTTTTGGACGATCTTTGGACCCTCCCCCAGAATAATACGTCACAAATCTCACACCCACCCTTTCTCCCTCATTTTTTCTTCGCCGCCCTTTTTGTTCTATTGATTCATAATTCGACATATATTTTAAAACCTTCTGTAACGAAACACATTTCAGGTTTTCGATATGCAAAATTTGAATAACAGAAGGGATTTTTGTCGCTTGGCATTGAACAAAGATTGGCAGTCCTTCGTTTCTATCTCCACGAAATTCTCGTGCCGAAACATAAATTCTAAACGCCAAAAACCGAACATCGCATACCCCCCGCCCCTGAAATAAAACGTATTTGTTGATCAACCATAAAGTCGAAATAACTCAAAAATGTCAAGTGTTGAAAACAAAAACATAAAATCATAATAATGGAGGTCATTTAATTTATTTGGGTTTGAAAACTCCTCGACTTTATTCCGTTTGCAGGTTAATAATCACGCTTCTTTGTTGATATCTTGCTTTCGTGAATCGCATTTTTCAATACTTTTCTTACGAATATTTGAAGAAAAATTGTGTTGACCATAAGTTCATTCAAAAATAATACAAGATTTTTGAGTACTGATGAACATCGAGTTTAAGCATCAAATATGTTGTATATTCATATTGTCATTGATATTATCATTCAGTTTTTATAAATAAATATTTATTTTAAGCAGGTGTGCTGAGCTAAAAAAATTTCGTGCCTGCAGTTAGTTTGAATTATTTAGTGGGCGCTCTTGTCGATTTCGATGCTGGCATATATATGTAGGGAATTTATTAATATTATTATTGTTAACGTGAGATTGTGTTCTTGAAATTTTATTACATTTTCTTTCTCTCAAATATTCGACAAGACTGACAAACTGAGGCTCAGCTGAACAAGTATCAGTTCATAGCTGTCGCTCTAGCGCTATTTTACATGCAATTCTGAAAAAAAACACGTAGCCTGATTTTCATTTGAGGCAGAAATAAAAAAATGGCACGGATTTTACGAAATCGCAATACTGAATTTGTAGAATTTATGCCATTTCTTTATTTCGACTTCAAATGAAAATGTGTTGGAGTATTTTTGTTCAGAATTGCATTGAACATCGCATTTCACAAAATTTTCAAGTAAAACTGCAAATATTTGCTAAAATTTTTCGACATTTCCGTACCAAATGAGATTTCCTGATGTTTCACGGTTTTTCAGATTTTTTAGATATGTGGTAAATCGGAATTTTTCAGAATTTCAACGATTCGATGTTTGGCTTTCTTTACTTTGACCGATTTACGTTTGGAATTTTTTGTATCTCAACTATGGTGGACAAAAATTTCAAATTCGTTCGAACCCGGAGAAAAAAACTCGGTCTTCGGGTTTTTGGGGTCGCTGATTACGAATCTGAAATCAGACTTTGAAAATCCAGTACGACGAGTCCAGTCATCGACCCCAAACAATCCCTGCACAAAGTTTTTTGACCGTCCACCACATTGGGTTCACCATCTTGAATTTTCAAAATCTGATTTAAGATTCGTAATTAATGACCCCAACAACCATAGAATATTATATCATTATAAAAATTGACTCAGCGCAATAACGTGTGACTGAAAGGCTTAACTTTGGTAACTGGAAAGATTTTTACTCTGAAATATTTACTCTGAAATTTTTTCGCATTATAGGATTTACAAAATTGAAGATGTAAAAATTCTCATAAAAAATCGTGACGAGCAAATCGATGTTTGATCATCCGTAGCAGAAGTAACACTGTTTCAAAAAATTTCAAAACCATAAAGAACGATTCGCGAGTCTGTGACGAAATCCAAAATTACGAACGTCTTTCGACAGTTTCGCTACCCATAAATCCAAAGCCAAAATTCTTGCCCCGATCGGTGTTTTCTCCGCGTCTGCATTCGACAAAATTTCGCCAAGTCATCGTCCGCTTTCCAGCCAACATTTCCTCGTTTCCTCGCGAGGAAACGGAGCGGAGGGAATTTCGATAATGGGGTTTGATCAAAGCGGCTCGCATAATAACCCGAAAATTCTGGAGACTGCCCGGAGAGCCGGGAACCCCGGAGAATTGAACCGTTTGATTTCCCTCCGCTGTGGCTACCTGTCACCCCGATGGGCGGCCAAGCCTGGTCCATTGATTACCGGGTAACAAGATTCGCACGGGATCTCAAAGACCGGGACACGGGAAAGCCGAGACCTAATCCTGGCTGTATATTAGCGGGCGTCGCCTCGTTGCCCGTCAGGGTACCCATGCTAAATAGTTTCTGCACCACGAAATTAATTTCGCGATTCAATCTATACGCCTAATACACGAGCAAATCCACCAACTTTCGCCCCGCTTTCCACCCTCGAAGAAATTTCGATGTGTTATAGCGCGCAGTAATGCGAATATAGATTTTCAAATCTCGCGCCGTTTCTCTGCGGCTAAAAGTTGACGATCGATTGACCGACGGGCACACCGTGCAAGTCGCTCGGACACGTTAGCGCCGTTTCCATCTTGTTCCGGAAATTGACGAGCAGATCCGAGCCAAGCCGATTGTTTGTTTGATTATTTAACGTCAAATTGATAACGGAAACAAATTAATTTTTTTGTCAGAGTTTAATGCAAACGCGAAGAGAAAGGTGATTGTTAAAAGTTTATTATCGATTAATGTTTTCTGTTTTATTTGATATTATTTTAATATTTTATAAAAGGCTTTTTTTTATGTTTACAATTTTAATTACAATTATTTTAAATCTTTTGTTGGTATAAAAATAGAAAACAGCAGAACTAGAAACAAAAGTTTGAATATCTGTGGTTGATTTCGAGTCGCTTTGAAATATTTAAAAATCTAGTAGATTCTATTTTATTCAGACGACTGTTTTCTGCAAATTCACTGAATCATTATTTCTTTTATCCTGTTGGCATCGTGGAATATTCAATTATTCAAAATTGATAAGATATTGATTACAATCAAGAAATAGCAATATCGAATTGACTGGTGAAAAGGAAAAAATATGTTTCTAGGGAATCTATGGAAAATAGTATTTTGATTAAAAGGAGATACTGTAGAGTGAAATTAAAGGAATCTGTGCGATTTTTAACAATTTTGAAGCGATTTGAAATGAAACATCGACATCTAAGCTGTTGTTTGTGATTCTAGAATGTTCTATTCTTGTATGTTTTAAAAAAATCTTCACAGCTTAGGGATGTAACAGTTTGATAAAATGAATCAACAGTAGCGATTTATGACCAAATACCCTTCTGAAAAACCTAATTAAGAAAAGCGTGACATGATACGATATTTCAGTATATGGGGCATTCCACGCCAAATCGACCAGGGTCTGATCCTCGTCCTCTTGGATTTGATCCGCGATTTTTTACATTGTTGTCCCAACTCTGAAAAGCACTCAATTTTTTTTTCCAACAAATGTAGTTTTACTCGTGATTTTTGAAAAACAACACGTCTTTCGAAGTAATATAAGAATTTTAAAAATTCTCAAAAATCTTGTGTTATATATCCAAATTCATAGACTCAGAGTTAAGCCTTGCAATCACTTGTCAAAATAAATGAAAATGGTTGCTGAAAAACGTGAAAAAATTCTTAAAAATCCTTGATTACGTATAAAAATGTTTCAACAGCGTCCTACAAAATATTGACAATTGCTTCTATTTCATTTTCAATTTATTTCTTTAAAAGCTCAAAAAAACAAAAAAACAAAAAAGATTCCAAAAAAAACGCCGCTCCAACTAAAAGCTTAAGCCTCGACTTTAAAATTTTCTATCAATTATTTTTCAACATAGATAAAAATTGTTTTGGAAAAATGTGAAAATTTGTAACAAACCTTTTTCCTTGGCTTCGGAATGCAATAAGTTGATAAATCTGCAGTTCAACGTAGCGGTCACAATACTGGTCCCGGATATCGAACCGATCGGGAATTAGAGCTTACGCGAAAAGCTCAGTCTGGGTACGTACTTATCTGGTTAGCGGTTGACCGGGCAGCCAGGAGTCAGTGACCGATAAATTTCTCTTTCGAACCGTTGTACGTACCTATAAAAGCGTACACACCTTATACCCATCGGGTTTGGCGGGTCGGGGGTGGGGGGTGGGTGGGGGGTGGGGGGTGGGGGGGGGGCGATCGACGGGAAGCATAGAAATTCCTCTCCTCTTTTTCAGAATTCCCTTTTTCATCTTTTTTTTTTGATTTTTTTTTTTCTTTTCTATACCTTATCACAGTATGCGCGGTTGGTTTAAGCGGATGGAAGAACTGTTCGGTGGTAAGAAAAGCGGGGCCAAACGCCTTGAAAGGTCAAAAAGCAGCAGCCGCAGTCACTTGGCGTATACCGCAGAAAACCGTCCGACTATTCACGGTCCACACTTGAATACTCGATAATACATTCTCGTATTCAGGTATACGTGTACAGGGCATTCGGTTACGTATAAATTTTTGTTACCGTACAGTCCTGAACGATTGTCAATTTTTTTTTTAAATACAAGTAAAAAATCGTAGAGAATTTTTTATGCCGGAATTAAATAAAATTTTCTACTTGTGATACTCTACTTTTTGATAATAATCAGTTGCAATATATATATATATATATATGTATATATTTTTTTTTTTTTTTGAACTTATTTTGATAATTTGATGTTGATACTCGCGTCTGAATTAGTTGAACAAGAAAAAAAAAACAAAAGAAAAATCGCAGTCGATGTATTTAATATTGGGATAAACAGAAAATTTTTTACCGACAACTTTTAATCTAACGATGAATGAAATATCAGTGATAAATTCAATTTTTGTTCTGATCAATTTAACGGATTCGTTCCGTGATCGAATCCGCTGATTTTTGTCGTTATTCTTTTTTGTTTACACCTACAGTCTGTAAAAATGAAATTTACTTTTTAAAAAACAATTTCGATTACACATCTGAAAATTTGAATGAAAATAAATTTCACGTTCTTCAACCTAATTTCAACATCGTGTTTGTTGTGCGTTCAGGAGTATATTTCAGAATTGTTCCAACAACTTTCAAACGGTGCCAAAATAATTTTATCAATTTGTAAATAAAACCCGTGTTAAAAGTAACTGAAAAAAAAACAAAAAAAATAAATAAATTACAGTTATTTTAAAAAGTTTTCGAGAATTCTGAAAAACATTAAAACATAGACAAGAAAATGTGGTACAATTATTTACTAATTGGTGCAATCATAGTCGCTAATACAACATTTTCTGATCATCGCAGCATCAAATAATGTAAATACTAGATTCTCTGGTCAAAGCTAGAAAACTAACTGTCATTATGTGTCCAGAACTATATGTTGTCCCTTGTGTTATTTAAAAAAAAAAATGAAAATCGTTGAGAACTGCATAGGAAACCCACAAGTGGAAACTCGTCTCTGCGCAAAGAGGAAAATAAATTCTTCGATTCCATCATTTTCCGGTTCAAAAAAGGAGCGTCCTGTATCCCTTCCCACACACCACGCGGCTTCTGTATTTCCGCGAAAAGGAGATTTCAGCTGTGACGTGACCGGAAGAATGACGTATAAAGCTCAAACGCGCTGCATTAGACTTGAAAGTGGGTTTCCATCCACGGCGGAACGACTGCCTCAGCTTCTTTCAAACGAAGAGCCCGTGTCTGCAGGACCACCACCCACCTCCTTCAGCCATTGCGCGAGAAATTTCACCGCGCCGTTGAAAGAGTTGAACGTGGGAAAAAAAAAAGTCGGCATTGTATACGTGCAATATCAGCTGCTATCTTCCCTTGAGTTTGACGTCTTGATTTGCACGTTATTAAAAAAAAAACAAAATTCCATCAACAATTGCTTCATCTTTTCTTAATTCTATTCTTGCATCGCGCGTGTGATTCGATATAAGAAAAAGTTCAGCTTACGTCGTGTTCGGATAACGATGTGAAAATAAGAGAGATGATAAGTCTGGAAAATACAATATTTCATATATTTGAAATGCATATTTTGTTTCATTTTCCATCAATTTATGATCGACTTTTTAATTATTATACTTTTGGCTTTGATTATATTCTTATAGTTTCGGTTGATCGTATTTTTCGGTTACTCATATTTTTCAATCGACTAATCGTACATCACTAATTCTAACCGTTAACAGAATTAAAAATTAGATTGTGAAAAAATGCAAAGTTTGGTTCAATTATATCCGGTAGTTTGCTTTTCTGTAAGTTGTTAAATAAATAAATAAATAAATAAATAAATAAATAAATAAATAAATAAATAAATAAATAAATAAATAATCGAAAACTATGGCTTTTGAAATATTTTCGTCCTAACTATCGTGATTTCCGTGAATTCATAGCAAGGTCAATTATATACGATCGATTTTGAAACCTTGAACTCGTCTGGCTAACAACAGTAGAAAAAAAATGAATAAATATATAAAAATTAAACAAGTCTTTCCCATTTCATAAGTTATTCTGTCTCTCTCTCTCTCTCATTCTCTCGAATTCATCGACATTTTCTAATGAAATATCCAGAAAAACCTCGTTTGATTGTCCAGCTACAAATAATTTTGTTGGATTTGGTAAAAGTTACAACAATTGCAGCAATATTAATTGACAATTTGGAAGAAAAATCGTAGATAGTTCATGTATAAGAAGACAGGAAACTTTGTATGATTTTTATCTCGGAAACCATTCACAGGTTTGACAGTTTAATTGGGAAAAGAATTACTGAAATTCCCTGCTTTGGTCCATATAAAATCCTGAATTTTTTCATTTTCAGGTGAAAAAATACTCAAACTTTGGAATAATTAGGATATCTTGCGAATCCATAATTGTTTATTACTGTTATAAATAAACATACGGAAAAAAAAGAAAAGAAAACGTATTTTCGTGAATGTAATTCGAGTGCGGAGAAGCTTGATAATAAACGTATACTAAAAACGCTTGGAATCCATCGGCTGACTAACTGAGATCTCAGAATGGCCGTTAAATTTATTAAATTCAATGCCCAGGGGTAGTTTTCACCCTCCTTAGGGGTGCATATGGACAGTACTGGGGGTTGCACCTATTCTCGGCCTAAACTCGTACCGTATCAAAATAAACATTCACATAAATCTAATCCGAAAACACTGTTAAAAAACATTGTTTTGACGATTCACCCCATTTTCACCCCATTTTAAGGGTTGTTTTTGGTTTTAATCAATTTTTCACATTAAATTCGTATTCAACGTTGCGAGCGAATCATACCTCGACTCCCTTCCCTTTGTGCACAGACGCATGGTACGCTCACCATCACCATCATATCCCATCTACCGACGCGACGCAATTCAAATTACGTCCTTTGAAGTGCGACGCGTTTCCGTTTCCGTTTCCGCCTCTCGATCACTTGCCACCCCCGCCCCCA
This sequence comes from Neodiprion fabricii, assembly GCF_021155785.1. Taxonomy (NCBI): domain Eukaryota; kingdom Metazoa; phylum Arthropoda; class Insecta; order Hymenoptera; family Diprionidae; genus Neodiprion; species Neodiprion fabricii. The sequence goes on from NC_060245.1 coordinate 17,260,536, forward strand.
CCGGCCTTCATCGCCTGATCTCATCCCTATAGGGACACCTGTACCCTCTGCCAACCGAAAGCCCTCGATGATGGACGTATGGAGAACCGGATGTGCGTGTGTTCGTTTCATCACTCAATCGTGCCCTTTGATGCCCCTTTGCCTCTTTTTCCACCATTTTTTGCATTACTTTGTACGCAGCTTTCTCCGCAATCTCAATATGCTTCTGACCCTCTTCATATCCAATCTCTTCTTCCAATCAGTTGGACGTTTGAACAAACCTAAGGATGGAAAGGACCCACCGTCTCTGACAGAAGTTATGAATCGAGGAAAAATAGTTTAAAATATCTACAGCAATGTTATTTACGCCGATGATGGTCGTCGTTAATTACATAACATGCGTGGTGTCTGATGGACGTTAATTTGAGCAATTTTTAATAACACAAGCTGAGACATCCACAACTTGACAAAAGGACTTGTCATATATTAGAATGTCCAACGTGGTACGATTTTCGTGATTTCAGGTCCTACCATACCTTGTTATCTTGTTGGAAAATCTCGGGGAGTTTGTACCTTCTCCTCCTTGATTTCATAGAATTATAAATGCGTCAGTTGCACGAATATTAGCGTAACCAAACCAATCCGATTCAATTGCAAGTTACTGAAACAGGTGGGGCAAGCATGGAACCCCCTATGTGGGCAATTAATTTAGTTATTAAACATAATCCTAAGAGAGGAACAAAATTTTATATCGTTGAAAATTTGAAGGGGTAGGTAAATTAATTAGTGAATTACTTACAATTTTTAATAATCGATTTTTTAACGGTCAGGGTTTCATTATAATGTTTTTCGCAAGACAGCCGCAGTGGTGTGCGTGTAATACGCGTCAATTACAATTGTTGTTAATTACGAGGACAACTGGTGCAACTGATTCTCATTACGTGTCACCGTTGCTACTACGGTGTGCGCCGGATATTGCGCTACGTAACAGTTGGATAACGTGCTGATAACCGTACTGAAACAACGTTCAGATAATGCGAATAGCCGGATTAGTTCGTCTGGATTCTGCAGCGAACTGCGGGACGTGCGAGTGAATTTCTCTAACCGGTGAATTGACTGCTATTTAAAAATCGGCTGAGACTTGATCGACAGAAATGTGCTCTTGCCATCGGTCTCTTGGGCGTGGAAAAATTCCGAGTCATTAGTCGCTTCGGATAATTGAATTATAAGCGAAATAAAATTCCAAGTGGACTGACGACGGCCATTTTGTAGATCTTTACTGTAGAAGTTATAAAGGAATCCTAACCTCATTTAATTTATCCTTTACCTATGATAGCTGTTACGTGCTACGAATGGAGAATGAAAAAAAATAATCCCCCCTGGTTGGATATTTATGTAATGATTTTAGGTTAGGTTATGCTTGAATACAAGGAAAATCTGTTTAATCATTTCGAGACCAATCTGACCCTAGGCAGAGATCTGGGCGTAGCTAAAATGTCTTTCTCTCCCCACGCACGAAATCAAAATTCGTTGCTTTGGGGTCGCTTCGAAGGCTGTCCCACATTGTAGAAATCAATTAATTAAACTCCGAGGTTGAATAGGGGTGAAACTAGCCTCGTGACGGACCCTACGGGTCCTGACTTACTCGCTGGCTGGCCTCGCACGAGTCCCTCGGAGGATTAACATGGCCATAAAAGTAAGCCAATGCTTCTCCTGCCGCAGGACCGTTACGATTGAATCAATTAAATACCAAATTTTACCCCAATCGATTCTCCCAATTCAACGTTTCACTTTATTCGCCGGGTTGGTCATTGAGGAGGCATCGAAACCTCCAAGGTGAATAAAGTCCTCCAGGACCTGAGACCCGTTTTCTGGCGATCAACCCTCGACATTAAGCCATTATGAAAGAAATCAGCCTTGTGAAAATTTCATGGGATTCATTTTTAGACCGTGTTTTAAAAAACCTTAGAATACATATGACTACAAGATGCATCGTAATATACGAATTTATTAATGGAATACATGAAAAGAAACGAAACATATAAAACAATTGCAACTGTGCATCGTTCCAGTTGACTTATGATTGTTACCCTGGTAGAAAAGATCCGATGATTTTCAAGGGAATGATGACAAGATGTGCTAAAAAGTAGACGACAGATTCTTTAAATTCGCTGCGAATCCATGAAAAATTGTATTGTGTATTCTTTCGAGCTTGCAAGATCTTTCAGTTTTTTTTTTATAATTTACACATGAAACTACAAATCTTCCCATTCAATTGTAAATTTTTCTAAGAATTCGTGAAACATTACAATAGTATGTAGACTTTTACTCTCATTTCCAGGAGCCGTGGAGTTTTTTTTTTTTATCTTAGTCTTGAAAAATATTCAATTTCGTATCATAAATTTCAGTAAAAGTTCAAACCCTTTCACCAAAATTTACGAGTTTTATTTCAAATCTTTTTGGAGAAGTTGATTTTTCAACCCATTTCCTACGACAAACAAAGATTTTCTACGATTAAAGTTTTTTTTCCTATTTTCATAGAATATAGTAGGAATTATTTTCACTTCCACTTCGCATCCTCAGATATGCCCGAGATTTGGTAAACCATTGTTGGAAACAAAATATACTTATATCGTGTCGACCCGATTCCTTGAAAGTCATTTTCTAAATTGCTCAACAACGTTCATCTTCTAGCCTAAGTTTTCAGGAACGTTAACGTTACTAATTTCACAGTGTTTGACCGTTCTCAGGCATGTACACACCGAGAACGAATAAAACCTGTATTTACATAGTAATGACGAAGGATTTCAATGTTTACCTTGTAACGCGAACAGCGAATCCAGAGTAAATATGGGAATGCGAGAGGGGCGGGGGCGGTCTTCGAATCACTTCTGACCGGTAATCTCGTCAGTCAGATCGTAACACCCGACGTGTAACGACGCGTGTTATTCTAAAGTGCCAATGGTGGTACAGTGCGTGTGTTAGTGAGTGTGATTGATTCGTATTACCGACATCGAAGAAAAGGTAACGAAAGGCATTAATTACATCGACATCTTTCTTTAGTCAAGGTTTTTATCGCCCTTTCTTACTCCGCCTCCCTTGAGATTGTCACAACAACCTCGATCCAGCAGGATGTATGTGAACCTGGCTTCCCAATTGTTAGAATCTTACAAATTACCGCCAGATTTACTTGCATCCGCCACTGTTCCACGGTTACTGATTGATTTTAACGATAGTTTCGTAGAATTAGACTCTTCGAATCACCGGGAATTGATGAGCTTTAATCACCATAGAAAATCCCCAAATAGTGTGCCTACATCTTAAACATAACCTATACAAAGCTCTCATCACACGTAGAGCCTGTATTTAGGCTTTCCGGCGGTTAACGGTAGGGAAAAATTCAAAAGTTGTAGTTTTGCTCAAAAGTCTGTTTCTGCGGGTCTATACGGTCGCTAAATACGACAGTAAGCTCAGTTTTTGAGAATATTCAATTCTCATGCCCATGCAGCGAGATTATATAAGGCTGTACTACATGACTCTCCTTTAGCACTGTTTTTTTTTTTTTTTTTTTTTTTTTTTTTAATACCACTACGATACATATTCTCAAGGTATAACTTTTATTAGGTGTTGTGTAGCCACCTAGCGGCTCATACTTGAACGACGCTTTACGCGCGCTTATCTAAAACCTTGTCCCTTTCATGCGCGTATTTTTGTATGCAATCAATTGTTTCAATAAGACTTGGATGTGGGGTTTTCAAGGTCGCTGATAACTAATCTGGAATCAGATTATCGAAATTCAAGATGGCGAATTTGATATGGTGAACCAAAAAAACAAAAATATCGCTCTAGTTTCGAAATTTCGTATATGTAGATTATCGAGGGTTACTGATGATGATTTATATATTCGTTTTTCAAAATTCATAAAATTCAAACGAGCAGGCCCAATTACTTATCGGCGACCCCAAAAACTCCTGTGTACAAAATTTCAAAGTTAGCGTGATATTTTTCATTTTTTGGCCCGCCATATCGGATCCGCGATTTAGAATTTCGGAATTTCGATTTCAGATTCTCTATCAATGACCTCAAAAACCCCTGAATACAAATTTTTGACAGATTTCTCCGCGGCGCCTATATTCAGGTTTTACGGCGGCCTAAAGATCAAGTCGTGTTTTTTCCTGAACATGCATCGTTAACTCAACGTTGCTAATTTCATCCTCGCAAAATGGATGTGACCTTCCCGAGTGCATAATTTTGTTGATAGACCGTTGCTACTCACCTATCATCCAATTTTATCTCATATATTTATCGCCAAAGAACGAGGCGAGAAGTTTTTTGTGGCTGATTCAGTTCTTTCCCATCTTTGTTCCCATTGAAATTAGGTTAAAGGTCTTTCCTTTACACTGAGAAATAATCGAGTGGATTCAAAACCGCTTTGCAAAGATTTCAAATCGACCCCGATGATTTGTGAAGCGGAGCGTTAATTTTTCCGGAGAATCAGTGCCTCTCCATTAAACCGAGAATTATTACCATTCCGACATTTCGATCGATTTTGCAAGAAAATGGATGGAATATGATTGAAGAATTCATCTCGACGTAGGATCAAGTCTCCTCAATTTTTTCTCAATATACTATGGATCAAAATGATCGAAATAACTCCAGATTAATCCTTCGATAGATTTTTTGAAAAAAGTCATGTCGGGTGAAAACTAATCTGAAATAATATCAAATCGACACGATATTAATTTTTAATTTATATATATATATATTCTGAACTGAAATGAATTGGTACAAAAAAATTGACAACCAATTCTGACACGACGCATTTTTTTAAATTCTATGCAACTTCGGATCCAATTAAACTGAAAATCAAAATACAACGAATGTCAATAACTCGAGATAAATAGTTTCAATTCTTCTCGTTCACTTCGAAGACATTTTGTTTAAGAAAACTCTCAAAAAAAAAAAAAAAAACATGAAAAAAGTATCTCACAAATTTGACTTCAGAAATGTTTTTCCGAATATTCACGCGATGCGTTTCGTATCACCTGTTTGTATTATAAATCTCAACGGCAATACGCCATGTAAAAAAAAAACAAGAAATGACCAAAAAAAAAAGAAAACGGTTATTCATGGATACATTCGCAAAAATTATTGTTCAGTAGGATAGATTGGATCAAACAATGACTTTTTTCGAACTACTAATGCAAAACGTTCCGCATCCAGTCGTCCAATCGTGAGTAGCCAATGAAATTTTTCAATCACGTATCGAACATTGGCACAACATTTACTCCCGTATAATTGGACGAAATATTTTTTCCACATTTGTTTACTGGCGCGTCTATCCACGAATACAACAAACGCGAACGTTACGAGGGCGCCGAATCATCGCTCGATATGATCCATCCTCCCAACGGAACAACAACGTACAAATCCTATCCCGCCGGGGACTTAAATTTCACGCCAGAATAACAAAGCTCGTTATCATTCGGCATTGATAATCCCGTTCCATAATCAGTTATTCGATTTCCACGAATCCCGCACTGCGGTTGGGAAGGTATAACCTAACTCTCCGATCAACAAACCAGAAACACTTTTTTTCATATTTTCGATCGAAGGCGATTAATCCAAGCCTTCAAATTTCGAAAAAAGAAGCCCGTTTTTTGTTTTTTTTTTTTTCTCTCAAATTTATATTCGTGCAAACATATTTCAATTGTTTCATACTCCGTCTGTATTTAAGGTGCGAGAATCCATGAAAATGGCACAATTGTTACAATGACAGTTTCACGATCAAATTATTATTGATAATCATATTTATTTATTGATGCAATTATTAATAATATTCTTTTAACGTTATACGGTGTAATGTCACGTAGAAAAAATTTTATCTCGCTACGTTGACAATTTTTTATGATAAGACGTTTTAACCACGCTGATGAGAAAGATGTCTATAAATTATTAGTACTCTTCCACACTGTTTATAATCTTAATAAATTTAGTACACGGTATTATCAGTTTTCCGAACACTTTTTGCCGTTTAACGTGTAATGTTGTGTTTTTTTTTGTGCACTGTACGAGCAACATTTTCACTGACAATTTCATGATTCAATGATCAAACTACAAGTCTTACGGAAATAAGCTTGAAATTAAGTTTATTGAAAATTTGATGTTCTGCGAATTTAGTTATTACTATTTTTAATGTTTCATCGTTCATTTTCAATGTTAACCATATATTTAACAATAACCATGCTGAATATGTTTGGCGCGCTGTGAATAAAAACCTAAACGCTATACGGAAAAAAGTTTTAGGCAAAAGTTGTAGAAAATTTTATTATCTACGACAATTATTTGTTCTAGATTATTTTTCTGAAGATGTTTATGTTCTATAATGACTTTTATTTACCGACGATACCTCAGAGTACAAATATACAAATATTTCCACGCTGTGATCACTCCAGCAGCGATAGCTGTATTACAAAACCTGACACAGTTTACTAACAAATTACGTTGCTCGAAAATAAGCTTCGTTGATTCAAAATCCTGGAAAAATTAACCTTAGAATCGTAAACTCAAATTTTTTTTTTTTTTTTTCTCACCACGTTCGATCACAATCGTTATAAATGGGAAAAAATGTTTTTACTTTTATTTTTGTCTTCAGTTTTTTTTTTTTTTCGTTTCGTGACGAGGAAAATTTCGAAAAATTCAAACCTCGGAAACGTGTGAGAAAAAAAAAACAAAAAAATAACAAAAAATGGAGGATCCCCGCTTCGGCGAAGGATTTGGTACGAAAGTGGGGTGAAAACCATTCCGCGTCGAATCAACCCTCGTTGCGGCTTGCCGGGTTCCTTTTCCACGGTCTTTTGCTTTCCCCATCACTCGTTACGTCTAATCGAAGATTTTCCTCGTGTGTTCTCAGGTGTCGTGGATAAGAAAAAGGGACCTGCACATTCTCACCGCCGGGATACTCACGTACACCTCGGACCAGAGGTTTCAGGTTATTCGACCCGACAAGTCCGAGAACTGGACTCTCCAGATAAAATTCCCTCAGGAGAGGGACTCGGGCATATACGAGTGCCAGGTGAACACCGAGCCCAAGATGTCTCTCAGCTACAGGCTCAACGTTGTCGGTGAGTTTGACCTTCTTTCGCCAATTTTCAACCTCTCATTTTTCCAGGAATTTTTCGAGGAATTTGAAAATGAAGAAGATAAAAAATTCAAGAGATTATAAGGTGGTTGTGTCGTTCGATCAAGTAGCAAGACGATGTGTCAATGGATTCGTTTTTTTTTTCTTTTTTTTTTTTTTTGTAGCGTGATAAGACAAACCAAAACGTGATACGAAATTCGCGACGTTGATTCGGTGCGTGCCGAAGGTTGGTGAAGTTTTTGTTTTCTATTATTTTTATTTGAAACCTTACGAAGTTTTATGATCACGTAATTGCGAATTGGAAAAAAATTTGCAATTTGAAAATATCTCGAGCGATTTTGTCATTTTTTAGAAGTCGACGAAACTGTGAGAAATTTATAAGCATATTTACGAGATGGCGTTTTTTTTTATCTCGGATTTGAGGGATGGAGGTTTGCTGTTAAGAATTTGAAAAGTTTCGAAAACGCCAAATTCCGAAGTTTTTGGTTGTGAAAATTGATATAAAAAGGAATCAAAATTTGAGAAAGGAAGAAGAAAGAAGAAATCTGAAACATCGTAATTCCGAATGATTCAAAATTTTCAGTTCTGTGTATTTCTGGGTCGATGAAATTTCACCACTTTGATCTTTCTTTGTTTTGGATTTTCGGTTTTTCTCATTTTTCACACCGACTTGTCGAGTAATCAACGCTTTCTAAGTATATTTAAATTTTCGGAATTCTAATTTATCGAAACTTTACTTTTCGGAACTTTGCTTTATCGTAACTTGAACATACGGAATCTCGCATCTCGGAACTTTGGTATCGTTGGCTTTCCGACCGTCCGAAACCTTTGTTGTTTCTTCAAAGTTTAAATTCTTTGCTTCAAGTTTCGCCGTCAAATAATTCGAAATTAGGCTCTTTCGGAACTTTTTAAACTCGGATCTTCAATTCCGCCCCACAAATTCAATATACATATACCGAACGTTTATCGATCTTATGATAAAGTTGAAACAAAATTACTCATTTTCGCGTTACGATCCTCGTCGGTAACTTTTCTCCCTCCATTTTCACTTCCGGTACGCATCGCTGTGAAAAAAAAAAAAAAAAAAAACCAAGAAAACAAAATTTACAATCTCTACGAGACGAAGATTTTTTATTCACCCCTGTATACGTATATGTATAATTTATATATAACATGGCGGGCAACAAGTTGGGCGTAATATTACGGTGCAGAAGCCGAGAAGGTCGTGCAGTCGCAGTCGAAGGTCGTCACGGTATTTGAGGGACGAATTTTAGGATCTCCCAGCGTTTTATTACCCAAGATGAGAAAACCTCAACCATCCCAACATTCCTGCTATTCCAGAAGTAAAAAAAAAACTAGCGCCCTCGCATTGCGCGTACGAAGAGCGAAAGCTCGTATCTTTGTCTGGTAAATTTAACATTTATCACGTTATCATCGAAGAATTGTCTTCATTTGTTTCGTGATAAATTTTAGATCCGCGAAAATTTTACAAGAGATCTTTTTTTTTTTTTTTTTTTGCAGAGAGTTAAATTTCCTACAGAATAGGAGGATGAATTTTTTTTTTTTTTTTTACAACACATAGCTTCGAAGTCTTCTGAAAATAATATTTCAAATTCATGAATTCGAGATTTTGTTCTTTACAACACGATTACTTTTTCGTAATGAGCGCGAAGAAATTCCCAATTTACCCAAATAAGAACCAATCTGCGGGTTCAAAATCGCGATGGAAAAAAAAAAAAAAAGACAAATGAACGTTATGAAAAATACAAAAAAAAATATTAATTAAGAATTGAAACGGAAAGAATATGTTATATTTATTAGGAATATGTATGTTGTTTTTTTTTTTTTTCCTACACATTTTCTCGCAGGATTAAAATGCAAGCATGAAAATCATCTCGTAGAGTTGGAGCTTTTCCTTTTCATTTCAGTCTTTAACCACCAGTACAAGAGGATCTTTGAAATTGCAATAGAAAATTCAACTAAAGTTGAAATCGATCAAAGTATGCATGTGTCTGTACATATCTTGTACAAATCTGTATACATGTGTGTATATATTAGAGCGATTCAAGAAAATCATAGTTTTTTTTTTTTTTTAAAGTGGTAGCGAAAAAACGATTCGAAATGACGAAAAAATAGAAAAAAAAATAAATAAAAATAATAAAATATATATTTACACTGGCAATTATGATCTTATCTAAATTTTACGAAAAAATAAAACCTTAAATAAATACATGATCGTTTTTTCACTACCACATTTTTTTCGAAAAAGATAATGATTATTTTGAATCACCCTAGTATATATGTACATATGTACGCGATAGAAAACCTTCGATAGCACTAGAAATTTCATTAAATTCTGTCGCGTGATCACGGGACGAGCGTGTGTCGAAAATTGGAAAGTAATTGAACGACCAATTTCCGTCCTTCAGCTTGCACGTCCATCCATCCATCCATCCATCCATCCATCCATCCATCCATCCATCCATCCGTCCATCGGAAGTGTTTCATGCCAGCTTGATCGAAGTTGAAGATCCGATCCGCATGATGATTTTTTAATGTCGTTGCATCCAACTCTGAAAAACGTTACATGCATTTTCTTTCACATCTCTTTCTCTTTTTTCTTCAAATAATTTTCGCCCATTCTTACTTAGGTTTTAGAAAACTTGACGTGACTTAAGGTGATCGTCTAGTGAAAGCTGTTTTTTGGGGTATTATATTTTTTATTTATTTTTTTTTTTAAGAGGAACCATTGAAACAAAATTTCTCGTAATTTTCACGTTATATTTATTGACATTTGCACAAAGTTTGTACATTTTTCGGAGAGGAAATATTGAATGTAATCTAATGTTTACCGCTTGATAGAAATGTATGTGAAAAAAAAAAAAAAGAAAAGTCTAGACATTATACGTCAAAAAGCACTGGATCGATCCTGTTCAAATTTTTACAGCATCGTTATTATAGTTTTACCCGTCTAGTGAACAAGGATAATCATGATTGCCTTGGTAGTTTTTTTTGTTTTACGAGCGAAATAAATGGAAATAAATGCTAATTAATGGGTCTAGTGCTTTTTGAGATATCACGTTAACATTTTCTTTTTTACATACATATTCCTATCAGGCGGTATACTTTAGGTTATTTTCAATATTTAGCCTCCAAAAAATTTACAAAGTTTGTTTAAATGTCAATAAATATGATGTGAAAGTAATAAGAAATTTTATTTCAACGGTTTGTTTGAAAAGAAAAAAGAATACCTAAAATAACCTTTTAAAAAACAGCCACCACACCGAAAGACTCCTTTGACTTTGATCTTTGACGATTATAAAAAATTGCATCATTGCGATGATTTGACTTTTCACTCAAGACTGATTTTACGTGATTTAAAATTATTGATATTGAATCTTATAATTTACCATTAACGACCAAAGATAATGTATAATCGATAACAATTCCAGAAATACCGGAATATCACTTTACGCGAATTCAAATGACTTGTCACGTCACTTTGAGTAATTTTATTCGAATCTACGCGACTTTAAAAAAGCTTCTATTCCCCAATACCCATGACTCGGAAGCGACTCGACCCAATTTCAAGGTAGTTCAAGTGTCGACCAACGCAAAGCTCGTACCAGGATTCAAGAATTGCCAAAGCCTTAGGGGCGAGCACGCGTGTCTGTAAAAAGAGAGAAGTAAAAGAAAGAAAAAAAAAGGGGTGCTAGAAGCGGAATACAAAAGTGACAGAAAACGTGCTTTCAGGTTGAAGGAGTCAATCCTCCCCCCCCCCCCCTCCCCCCTTCTATCTCTCTCACATTCTCTCTTTTCCGCGATGGCAAATCCATACACACACACACACACACACATACAGGAAGGCACTCGTCTCGTATTGCGAATCGTGTCTAGAAAATAAAAGGCAAAAAGAAATTTTTTGTAAAACATACGAAATTCGGCAAGCGAACGAAAAAACAAAGAGACAGAGAGAGAGAGAGAGAGAGAAATGGGTGAAAAAAGAACAAAGTACAACGCGTTAAAGCTTTAACGTCGAACTTTTATTATCTCACGGACATTGTTTCATCTGGTTTAAAAGCTCGTAGAAGTTGGCAGCAGCGCGTTGCCTCGTCTAAGGGCCTCGTTGGGGAAAATGTTCGGGGTTATGTCTCGGTTTCTTTGTGCCCCGGTGGGCAGCCCACCAAGGGTGAAACGGGTCGTCGCCTACCTTCGTACTTGCGATCCACCCACCACCACCCCTCGTTATTCTACATACCGAACGTACTAAGCGTGGACAACAAGGCACGAAACCCTTGTGTTATAACCCCCGTCAATCCCCCGCCATCACGCCTTGCCTCACAGAAAAAAAAAAACAAAATCAAATTATCCACGATTTGTTTCAACGTTGTACAGTTGGGGACAATGAATCTGAGACGGTTAATTTTTTACACTAGACAAGTTACGTTGGCAACGCAGAGAAACCTACAGCGCCACAGTCGGCCGAGCGCGAAACTAACTCAATCTCAATAAACGTAACGTAACCCATGGCCGTCGAATCTAACCTTAAAATTGTCCTAAAGTATACGTTTAACAGCCACGAGGCTGAAGTTATTAGTAACGTTATCGTAACGAAACATTGTGAAATGATTACTATTTTCTTATTTTTACAACGATTTTTAAAGAACTAAGATATCAAAATGTTTTTATGTTTTGTTTTAGTACGGCTTACTGAATTTCAAAGAGTTTGAAAATCGCGGAATAACGATTTTTTCGCTCAACACGAAACGTTGCGATAACGTTACTAACTTCAACGCGATTAACATCCAAAATCGTGCGACGCCTTGCCTTTTTTCAATTTGCAGAAATATGAACTTTCTGAAAATGCAATGGAAAAGCAAGTTTTTATTGCGAATTTAATTCGAAGGATGCGAAGAAGGAGAAACAAGTGGAACGCAACTTGGACAAATAAACGTTCTGTAATTACGAAAGTTAGTTTCTTTCGGAAAAAAATTGTAGTATGTTTGTAAACAAAAAAGGAATTTACAATTATTTAAAACGTAATACGTGCATTGCAACGATACTGATTAAAACGGAAGAAAAAATTTCGAAGATGTTTACTCAAATTCCTCGATTATCCCAGATGTAATTTACAAAATTTAGATTAAGAGATAATGACATTTTGGCAAATGATTAATTCAAAATCAATTTCTTTAAAAATATTCATATCATTATCAGCTAGTTCTGAGTTACGTATTTAAGCAAGCTATAAAGATCGCTTTACGAATACGAAAATTTCAAATACTGGAATTATAAACTGAAGCTTGAATTATTATTATCGATTAGTCACTTTGAATCGCTTCAAAATCATTGAAAAATTTAGTAGATTCATTCGATTTCACTCTTCGATGAATCATTCTACAGACTATTTCCTACATATTCACTGAAGGACTTACGATCAGTTTCAACATGTTGGCATCATTGAATATTCAATCGTACTATATCCGAGCCATACTGATTGTAATGAAAAAAAATTTCTCTTACAATTAGTGATTTGGTAGAAAATAGTCTTCTGATTAAGATGAATAGTCGTAGAATTGAATCAAAGAAATCTATTAGATTTTCAACCATTCGGAATCAACATGAAACGAAACTTCGATGTCCGAGCATTTGCTTTCAACTCCATTATGGTCCAATTTTGTAGATATTTCAAAGCGATTGTTGTAAGTTACAAAAATAATAAATCGACGAATACTCAATGTGTGTTACGGCTATCTCGTAATAAAGTTAATAAAAAATATCGATATTTGGGGAAGAAACGTTCACAAAGCGGAAACGGAGAGATTTATTGGGAGGGGAGTCAGTGCGATGGCGGGATATAATGATTGTTCGAATAATTTTTTAAAAGCATTCCGTTGCCAGTGATTCATAGTGCGTTGGTGACCGTGGAGGTAAAGAGATATTTCATCGTTTTTTCCTGCTCATATTTTGTACCCTGAGCGGGATTTCCTCTTTTCTGCGGTTCGAATTAGCGGAAGTAAGCCGACCGACCGCGCCTAAAAAGCCGAGGGAAAGACGGCGGGAGCGGAAGATGAATGTATTGTTGAGATAATGAAAACATTGGGGAGTAATTATTTTACCCGCGGAGATCCGAGCTGCAGAGGCGACGTGGCAACGGGTTGCAAAATGCGGGAAAGAGTGGGCGAAAAGTATAATTGTGAGGGACGTGAGAGAGAAAGTGAAAGAGTAACGGAAAGAGAAAGGGGGAAGGAAGCGAGGAGACGGCCGAACAAAATATCTCCGTTTTGTAATTTAGATTAATTTATTTTCTTGATGAACCGCGAGCCCTGATGGTTATTAAATAGAATTAGCGGTATTCATGATGTATGGACGCAAAGGCTTTTCATTCGAGAATCGGGCTCACCTGCGCCGCGTCGTTGGACCTACGAATTGATTATACGGATTGGAGTAATTCATGTATAACGTTTCTTCAAACGAGATGAAAACTTGATAAACCCCATGGAAATCACCGAAACCCTGTAGTAACTCCTTCGGAGCACCATGAAAGTTTCGAAACCCTTCTTGTATGACGTTCCTTGGAATCCCATGAAAACTTGAAAAACCCTATGGGAATCACCAAAACCCCATGGTATCTCGTCTGGAATGTCACAAAATTTCGAAAACCCTGGAAACACGACCAAAACCCCGTAGTAACTCCTTCGCAACACCATAAAAGTTTCGAAGACCTTCTTGTATAACTTTCTTTGGAATCCCATAAAAACTTGAAAAAACCCCATGGAAATCAGAAAAACCCCATAGAAACTCTCTGGAATACCAAAAAATTTCGAAAACCCTAGAAACATGAACAAAACTCTCTTGAAAATTTTTTGAAATACCATAAGAGTTGCGAAACACTTCATTTATGACGTAAGTTCAAATCCTGTGAAAACTTGAAAACCCCCATGGAAATTACTAAAACCCCATGGTATCTCGTCTGGAATGTCACAAAATTTCGAAAACCCTGGAAACACGACCAAAACCCCGTAGCAACTCCTTCGCAACACCATAAAAGTTTCGAAAACCTTCTTGTATAACTTTCTTTGGAATCCCATCAAAACTTGAAAAAACCCCATGGAAATCAGAAAAACCCCATAGAAACTCTCTGGAATACCACAAAATTTCTAAAACCCTAGAAACATGAACAAAACTCTCTTGAAAATTTTTCGAAATACCATAAGAGTTTCGAAACCCTTCATTTATGACGTACGTTCAAATCCTATGAAAACTTGAAAACCCCCATCGAAATTACTAATACCCCATGGTATCTCGTCTGGAATGTCACAAAATTTCGAAAACCCTGGAAACACGACAAAAACCCGGTAGTAACTCCTTCGCAACACCATAAAAGTTTCAAAAACCTTCTTGTATAACTTTCTTTGGAATCCCATAAAAACTTGAAAAAACCTCATGGAAATCAGAAAAACCCCATAGAAACCCTATGGAATAACACAAAATTTCGAAAACCCTAGAAACATGAACAAAACAAAATAAACTATTTAGTATGGAATAATCCATAGAAAATGGCAAATTTTTGAAAATACTAATTTCTTCGAGTATATATATAACATTGCAGAGATAATTTATATACTGACAAGATGTCTCCTGCGACTGAATATTTTGATCGATTGCATTTGTTTCCGTTGTCTTTTTTTTATCTTACAAATATTCTATTTCATTTGCAGCCTTGTTCTCTTTACCAGTAATTTTTCAATAATTTTGCTACGATTGTTTCAAAAACTGACAGTTTTGTTCCTGCTCAGAATTGGTATTTCGTTAATCATTCTATTTTGAAAAATTCCGTCTATTTATCAAGCGTGCTCGAACCTTCGGAAATTAGATCATGAAATATTTTCAAATCACGTGAAATCATCGTAATACCAAATACGTGACACAATTATCTGCCTCAAGACATCGTAATAATATCACGAAATGTTTTAGAAACGTTTGAAACCTTGAATCGTGTGAAACTCGTGAAAATCGAGTAAAGTATTCAACCATAGAATATCGAATCGTTAACCGAAGTCATAAAAAATCGTCTTAGACTCGAAACGATATTACTGCGAAGTCTGTGAAAATTACTTGAAAAGTTTTCAAACCTTTCGATATTCGGATTCCCCGTGTAATTTTTTTCAAGCAATGAAAACGAAGTCTGAAATACCTGAAATACTAAATTAATAAAACCTTTCCTAGGCAAAAAATTAACGAACGGCTAAACACTAGCTGATTTCTTTGGTCAATCGTTAGATTCTCCGTCCAGTACGTTCTTTTTCAGTACCATGACAGATACTCGACAACGAGGGGCAATTTCTACCCTGGAATATTCATGCGACCATAGTGAATACATCTCCATATAAACCGCCATTTTTATTTTCATTTTACATTCGCTTTCACTCTCGGTTTTATTTCAATTGTCCCAACGTCGTTTATACCCCCAAGCTGAGAAACGAAATTCCGATAAAGTTGGACGAGAAAAAAAAAAAAAAATTAATAAAAAATAGTATTTCCGATATTAACTGTACCAAAAAGAAAGAAAAAAAAAAGAAAAAATTATGACCAAATCACAACCAACCAAACACATTACACATCAAAACATTTCGGAACAAGACGATTAGATTGGAAATATGTTTAATTTTGTACCGAATTATTTACATCAGAAACGTCGTATCAGAATTAATGCACTCCGCGATACGGATCATTGTTATTTTATTTCATTCTTTCTTTTTTTTTTTTTTTTTCTTACTGCTTTCGGTACGAGGTAAATGCATTTTTATTTATATATATATATATTGACATAGAAGTCGGTATATGGGAGCCATCAAGCCGGGTCGTGGGCATATTTTTGATGGCCGGTTGCCCGTATAACTGGCGTATAATCTTGGTAAATAGAGGTGAGGGTTGGTTGGGTACATTGAAGGTGCGGTGGGTAATAAACCGTTGATTTGATCACCGGTATTTGGTGCGTTCACGACGATGGAGGTGGAAAAGTTTTCCGGCGTGTAACGCGACACGCGAGGTGGAGGGATGATGTTCGGATTGTGAGGAATATCCTTTTCAAGCCTCTGAATTATTTAAACAATATACACGTAACATCCCTCCACGCCTTTTCCTCGCG
Organism: Neodiprion fabricii; assembly: GCF_021155785.1. Taxonomy (NCBI): domain Eukaryota; kingdom Metazoa; phylum Arthropoda; class Insecta; order Hymenoptera; family Diprionidae; genus Neodiprion; species Neodiprion fabricii. The sequence continues at coordinate 17,276,807 of NC_060245.1, forward strand.
GCAACTTATCCAGCTGATGGCGGTGGCAATTTTCTTATTAATTGTTGTTCTAACGACGCGCCCGGCGTTAATCCCCCTCGTTTGTCGTACACCTGCACCCTTGGAGTTTGGCCTGAATGCTAGTCGGGTGTAAAATTCTACTTCTTAGCACCCCTCGCCTATCCAGCTGAAGCCTGAAACCCTTGGCCAACTTTCCATCCTTAACACACACCGTCCCCCGATATAATTTATATTCAGAAAGAAGGCAAGGACGCCGCCGCGTCACCTCTGTCTTCCTTCCTTCCTACCTTCCTTTCTTGGCCAACTCTTCAAAAGGCTCAAAAGTGATTACGAGCCCGCGTTACTGCTTTGCACCCTCGCTACCTTGTCGAGGTATCGTGTGCCGCGGAACTTGGATCGTATAAGGAACGCGCGACGCTTGATGCTGAAGAAACTCTGCGAAACTTTTTACAACGCTCAAAGTGTAGACTGATTTTTATAAGTATGCAACACCACGCTATGTCATGTTGCAGCTCGAGCTGAATGTGATCGTGCTAATTTTTTTTTTCACCGCCGTAAGGGAGAAAAAATCGAAATTCCTCAAACTTTACAGAAATGTGAGTTTTCGTGACGAGTTTTTTAAAAACCCAATGAAAATTCCAAACGTCCCCGTAAGAATTACGAAAATACCATGAAAATTTTCGGTACCCCTTAAAAAGAAACCCAAGATTCCATGAGAATTCCCAAAATCCCATAAAACAGTGTGAATCACGCAAAAGACGCAAGACGTGAATTTTCAGCGTCAGGGTTTGGTCACATTTTTCATTTTCAGACTTCTCAGAAGCCTGATATCGATTTTTATTGCGACTTTTTCAAACTCTATAAAAATTCTTGAAACCCCATTAAAAATAAAAATTACTAAACCTCTTAAAAAATTTCCAGACCCGATCGGAATTCCCAAAACCCCATAAAAAAGCATAAATAACGCAAAAGACGCAAGACATGAATTTTATACGCGAGAGTTTGGGCATATTTTTGATTTTGGAGGAGAAAGCATCTGATAAAAATTCCTAAGATTTCATAGTAGCCCGGTATCGATTTTATGTGCAATTTTGTGAAACTCCATAGAAACTATTAGAACCCCATAAAAAATCTCCAAACTGTATTGGAATTCCCAAAACCCCATAAAAAGCATAAATCACGCGAAATACGAAAGATGTAAATTTATTTTACGTTAGGCTTGGAGTAGATTTTTGTTTTTGGAGAAGAAAACGCACTTATCAAAAATTCGTAAGACTTTATAATAACCTGATATGGATTGTTCGTGCGACTTTTTTAAACCCCATAAGCATTCTGAGGATCCGATGGAAATTGTTAAAACGCCATTGAAAAAAATCCTGAAACCCTAGTTAAAAAAAAAAAAAAGTACAAATCAGGGTTTGAGAAAATTGTAGATTATGGAGAAAAAATTGATTAAGTAATTTTGTCGGTAAACTTTGAGATTGAATGGGAATTACTTTTTGTAGCCAAAATCAGCGTTCTACTTGAGCACTCAACGGTATCCATCACGAATAAAATAGGTTAAAATTATCTATTGCGTGGAAAATGGATGACCTTACGAATATGTGGAACAAAATAAAATCTAATAAAAAAAGTAAAGCAGGAGGGTAAATGTAACGAAAATATTCGCGAACAATGGTTGACTGTTTTAGTAATATTTCTTGGCAGCGGTTTTGCTGCATGCGGAAAAATAGAAGAAACGTACGTGCAGCAAAATAAAATGCAATAACGATGGGAACATAGTGAAAGAAATGAAGAAAAAAAATATTCAAAAACTGGAACCGAGTCCTATTTTCCATCCGCTTCAATAACGGAAGACGAAAAAAGAGTGGTAAAATTTTCGAAATTTTTTAATTGCCACCTGATATCAAAGGAAAAGCAAAAAAGTAATGATTGAAAATGAAAAATAGATCATTTTACGACCTCGAGGAAGAATGAAAGTTATTTCACTGTAGGAAGCTGGAAAAACGTTAACAATCAGTTATGAAAATTTAGACATGAAACCCTGGATTCGATTTATGAGACTGTTGTTTTCATTCATATCTAAGTTACTTGAAAATTTTTTTCACGCAATCTCATTTCACGACAGTACAAGCAGCAAATTAGATAAATTTTGAAAATATTGTTTCCAATTTTTGACAATCTCAAGAAACTATAATCTCGAACAATTACATAACCAGGACTATTAAAAACTGAAACTGAATTTCCTTGATTTCCGATTCGATTCAGCATTCAAGGAATTGTACAAAAAAGAATCGCTGATATATGGCTCGATTTTTACGTACTGCATATCATTTTATCAAAAAACATAACGAAAGCGAGTGTGTTAATCTATTGAAATTCAGTATAATCTTTTATTTCAAAATTACAAATATGTCTCAAATTTTCATATTTTTTTTTTTTTTTTAAAGAGCAGATTATTTCCTTCGGGAATAGTTACAGACAGAATCATTTCTTTTTCTTCTTCTCCTTTTTTTTTCGTTGAAAAGTACATACATTTGTGCAACACAAAATCATGCACTTGTCCGTCGCATCTTTTTGCTACAACCACATTATAAAAAACAAAAGTGAAGAAAGCGGTAAATAAAAAATTGCATGATAACATCAGCAACGTCTTACGTAGAGGCTGTTAAATTGATTACGAATAAACGAAATGGCGAAATTTTGCTGTAACGTGCATTTTCCCGAGCTACTTGATGTCCGTGTCTTTTTTTTTTTCTCCCGATTTATCTCCCGCTTTTTTTTTTGGTTTTTTTTTTTTTGCTCCGCTGTGCATTTCGCTGACTTGTTTTTCCCCCACGTTACATGTATAGTAATATATGTGGGGGGGGGGGGGGGGGAATATACGTACCAGAGGATACTCTGAACGAAGAGGGAGAAAGAAAGAGAGAGAGAGAGAGAGAGAGAGAGAGATTGAATTTTATTGATAAGACTGAGAACTCTCAAGTCCTTTATAGTACAGGCAATTTACAAATATAAAATATTTATGCCAAATGGTTGTAAATTATGATTGCCTGGATTGTTCAAAGTGTGTCGCTTCGCACGTGGAGAAAAAAGACAAACGTTCTTATACCGTATGAGTGTAAATTGAGAAAATGAAGAAAATAAAAATTACAAATCAATAAATGAAAATAATTTCAAGGAAGTAACATTTATATTTATTGGTATTTGCAATAATTACAGACGCATCACGGAGTTATAAGCGAGAGCTTGAAAAGTAGGTCAAACAATAACAGTCGAAAGCAGGGATGCATAGAATAGTTTTTCATGATCGATGATCGATGATCGATTCCGGAGACGCGTATCTGCGATGCGGAAACACAGATTATTAATTTCTTCATTTGCCAGCATCCAAAATAACGAGATTGTATTATGACCGACAGGTCAAAGTTACGAAAGTGTGAAAATGAGAAAATTAAAAAATCTGAAACATCGAGATTCTTCGTTTTTGTTTTTCGCTATTCTTACGTTCGAAATCCTGGTCATTCTGATTTTCGGTTTCTCTCATTTATTTGCACCCGCTCGTTGAGCAAACTACGCTATGCGAGTATATTTTTACTTTCGTAATTTTACTCTATCGTAACTTGAATTTTCGGAATCCTGCATTTGGAAACTTTGAGTCGTCGATTTTCCGACTGTTCGAAACTTCGTCGATTCTTCAGAGTTTGATTTCTTCACTTCAAGTTTCGCCACCGAATAATTCTGAATCAAGCGCTTTCGCAACTTTTCAAATTCGGAATTTCAATCCCGCCCCCCGTACCAACTATGAAAAAAAATATCGTTCGCTTTGTAGTTTGACACGTATTTTAAGGTTAGATTCGACGGTCACTGGTTACGTTACGTTTATTGAGATTGAGTTAGTTTCGCGTTCGGCCGACCGTGGCGCTGCAGGTTTCTCAGTGTTGCCAACGTAACTTGCCTAGTGTAAAAAATTAGCCGTCTCATATTCATTGTCCCCAAGTGTACATGTAGAGAAAGATAGAGAGTTCTCTCTCGCGAGTCGAAATTAAAGGTTTCACTCAGGGAATTCAATTTAAATTTCATCAATCGTACACCCGGCCGTCCGCTTGCAGCAGAGTCAAATAATATTTAACCCTTGACAAGCGGCAAGGGCTGCGGGGCGTAACTCGAGACTCGTTTCGCTCTTCATCCCCGATTTCAGCCGGCGTTTCGCCTCCTCGACGCTTCTCCGGGGGCCCGTTCTCGTAATCGAGGAACTCATCAGCAAGGCAGAAGCCTCGCTGCGCCCTAGATCAGCCTCGCTAATTGTCGCCCACCGTCAAACACTCCGGTATTATTGCCGGAGGTATAAACGCCCTTTTATCATTTCGTACAGAAATTTGTTACCGCGAATTAGCTCTCTCGAGTATCGAAACGAAAAGAAAGTACGAAAGAAAAATAATCGAAAATAACGAAATAAACAGACACGTCACCTCTTTAATTCAGTGATCAAGGAAGGGTTGAGAAAGTAAAACTGCGCACTGAGAACAATTTCATTTGTTATTGTAATCAGAAAAATTCAGTAAAACAGGTATCGTTAAAAAACTGTTTGAATATTGTTGGAATTATGAAAAACGAGGTACGCGTAAACATCGTCGATCCTTTTTTGGCAATTGCAACGCAAAATCAGTTTGTAAGGTTTACTTCACTTTTTTAGTTAAACAAGGCTTTGACGTCAATTTATCGTTGCGCAAGCGTTAAATTTTCGCAACAGTCACAAGAAAATATAGCAACAGTGATCGTAATGAGAAAGAATAGTAACGGATATTAGACTTTCCGGTAACGGCTAGAAAACTAATTTTCATTTTTTACCTAGAACTATATTTTCTCGATTGTGGTAAAAAATGAAAATAGTTAAGAACCGAACGGTAACCGGAACTAAAAATTTCTCTCAGTGTATCGTTGGTTCAATTGCACTTCGGTGTGACATCGAGTGACAATTTTTTTTATTCATTCACAAATTTCAATTCTATACAAATTTTCGAAAAATTCTCATACGATGAGTCGATTAATTTGTTTTATTGTTTTTTCAACTAATTTCACAAGACCTTTCTTCTTTTAAAGTTTCTTCAATCCTTTCGATCCGATCGAAAATTTCAATCGAAGTGAGCCACGAATTAGGAGAAAATTAATCACCAGAATCTTTTTTTCGCCTTATCTAAGTTTTCTAAAAATTCCTTCGGTATGTAAATACGTGATATTAATATTGAAAGAGTTATTTACTTCGTATATTGATATTTTTCGTCCTATGTCTCGTATAAAATAATCATCGTCCTTTTTTTTTATCTTCGTATCTATTATTCACACCCCGATAATACACAGCTGATCCGGAACGTATTTTTCTCGAGCACCTATATTTCGTTATCCGACATCGAAGCTCCTTCTATTCTTTCCTCGATATTTTTTCTTCGCTCCTCTTGTTTTCGTTCTTCGTCAGCAACGTCAGAGACTTATGTCCGCACTTTGTCCACGCGTCTGTTTCTCCCTCTCACCCTTTTGAAACACACCCCCTACCTACCATCCTTCGACCCTCCAACTACCCCGGAGAATTCTACAAGAACGATCAATTTCAATCCGAGTTCAATCGCACGGAACGTCGAACAAAATATAAAATGTTGGGGGGGTGAGGGGGGGGGGGGGGGGGAGAAAGAAAAGGAATGAAAAATAAATCGTTGAATAAAAACGAAACGGGATGACGGAGAAAAACCGAACAAACAAAGAATTCATACGGAATGCAAAGACGTGGCGAATAAACGAAAACGTTTTTCGTTCGTGTAAAATATATATATATATATTTTTTTTTAATGTTTCCACTTTATTGACAGTATGAAATTAAATAAATCGGAATTAGTAGATGCATAAACATTGAGGTGTTTCAAAAAAAAAAATAATTTGCAACTTTACAACGTGGTATGCACCCTAAACAGTTTTTTTTTTTTGGGGTTTACAGAAAGATTCTGGAAAAAGCTCAGTTGATTTTTCACTGAGCTTTTCAAATTTTTTTTGTAATTTATAAAGAATCGTGAGTGAATTTTTTTGATTTTTATTTTTTTTCTTCTCACACGTCACTAAGAAAATCCACACTCGTAATATCAAATCTGCAGTTGGCGTTTGAAAAGTGTGTCCAGACGATATTTTTATTATTAGTTCAATCTCGTGCAAATGGCTATAATTTAATATGAAATTTTAATTTAGGAGAATAAGACAAGTGTTATGGATCGTGATCTTTGGGTAGAATGTGAACGTCAGGAATGAAATAATAATCAGAGTAATGGAACATGTTTTTTGAAAAATTCAAAAAAAAAAAAACGAACGCGATCTTACTCGTAATTTAAAACGCTCATTATTTTACATAATCTTTCTTTTGACTTAAACAAACTTTTCAGGGAGTGAAAATATGGAAAATAGAAAAATTGTTTATCTTCTTTCGAAACATCCTAATAATAAACATTGACTCGGAAAGGATCAAAATTCAGATCCAAACGTATATTTTGCAGAATGATCGATCGATAGATCGGCAATCAGATTGTTGAATTTTAAAAGAATGATGACTTCGTGGATTCGACTGTTCGATTAGGTACATCAGCTGCATCCGATGTTCGACGTTCCTTGGCAGAGTTTCTGAAAGTAACTTACACGCAGCGGAGAAATTCAATTGGGTACTTTGTACCCAGCTTGCAGTAACATACGCAATTCACCGTCGTTATTTTACCTCGCGGAAAAAAAAAAAAAAAACGAGCACAAAGAGGGAAAGAGCGAAAGAGGGTAAAAGTAAAGGAAAACGGGTTGACGAGGCAGAAAAAAGAAAGAAAGAGAGAGAGAGAGAGAGAGAGAGAGAATCCTTGGACCGATACTGCTGTCGTGGAAAAAGGAAAAGATAAAGATAAAGTTGAAGAAGAAGCAGAAAAAAACAAAAAAAAAAAAAAAAAAACGAGGGTGCAGAAAAATTCGCGCGTAGTAAAATTTCCCATCGCCACCTTGGACCTCGTAACACTCGGCTAAGTGAACTGAGGTATGATAATTTAACGAGTGGAAAATCGTCGACGATAATTTAACGGAAAGTGTTGCTGCTTCCGACGAAGCCGAAACTCTCTCGGCTGCTTATCTTGAAAAACAGGGCAAAACGATCATCTCCCAGACGCGAACGATTCGATGCAACGGCCCTATTACCTACCTTTTCACACCTCTCAATTTCCCCCAATTTTCGCCTATTTCCAACACCGTTACATAGCATCCCTATCCTTGTCCCTCTTTTCTTTTTTGTTTGTTTTTTTTTTCCACCCCCCCCCTTTTTTAGCCCTCCACAACTCACGTTTCTTGTTTTCCCGACACAAGCGAATATTTCTCGTTCGTTTTACCCTCTGAAAGAAAAGAAGACAGATTTTTCTTTTTTTTTTTATTCTTCTTTTTCTCCTGTACTACCATCGTTAACAATCTTCGTTGATTTATTTTTTATTACCGATCATTTTTTTTATCGGGTCGCAAGCTTACGGACGAATCGTAGAAATCTTGAGCTTCGCATTCGACTTTTAAAGTTATAGTAAACATATACATATATATATATATATAAACATAATAAAATTTTTATTCGTGTTTCGATGATTTGAAAAGGTTTAATTTGTATAGAGAATTTTATTGAAGAAGGAGTTTAAGTTTCCACTGATGGCCTTGTTTGTTTTTTTTTTTTTTTTTTTTTATAAATTTTTTTCGACATGTTGGATAAATTTTTTATTTTTTCCACGAGACAACTTGTCGTATTTATAGTCCGACTTTCGGTATTTCGTCAAATCAACTTTTTCCTCATTCGCATTTTTGCAACCAACTCCGATAATCGAGCGTGTACTGTCTGTATATGTATAAGAATTTCTGGCCAAAACGTGACGCGGCAGATTCGAATCGTTTCGTACACATATATTTCCATCCTTTGAAGTTGTCTTTTTAGAATATAAGGAAGTGATTATCCCGGGTGAGAAAATTTTCGCAAAAGGGGGTAACGGAAATGAGGGAAATCCGGGCGCTCCTTCGCCTTACCCAAAACCTTCTCTATCATCAATGCAAGTTCGGTGGGTTGGGTAATGCACGTTATGTAGACGATGTTACGTAACGCGTTGTGCATATACATACATGTATATGTATATATATATATGAGGTATTCCATGCCAACTGAGAGGACATTTTCCCCGAGCCTCGCCAATTTGCTTCATTATTTTTTATATGATTCTACAACCTAAAAAAGCACTCACCATTTTTTTCAGATTTTTCGTCCCAACCATTCTTTTTTAAAAAATGTTACAAACATAACATACGTTTTGTATACCTACAAAATAGGAAAAATTATTCCTCTAAAAAGATATTTGAAAAATACAAAAAATCAATTCTTCACTCTGAACGATGGCTCAAAATTTTTGTTTTGGGACGCAGAAATTATGTGAATTTTTGTAAAAAAAATAAAAAATGGCGTTTTTTTTTTTAAGGACCATAAAAGGGTTTGTAACATTTTTTAAAAAAGAATGGTCGGGTCGAAAAATCTGCAAAAAATGGTGAGTGCTGTTTTTAGGTTGTAGAATCGTATAAAAAATAATGAAGCAAATTGGCGGGGGTCGGGGAAAATGTCCTCTCAGCTGGCATGGAATACCTCATACGTACATGTGGATTCACGCGGAATTTGCGGGACAGTCGACTTGCAGCGAAGGAAGAAGAAAGGGAATCGTCGAATCACGCTATATTGTCATTTTCAAAATTATGCCCGCCGCCTCCCACGGTTGAAGAGGCGGGATATATATTTATGAGACAAAGGATTCCGACGATTATTTCAACCAGTCGGTCGACACAATGCCGTACTAACGAGTTCTTGCCTCGTTCGAGATTTCAACCCCTATATATATATATACAATACCCGTAGGTGTAGCCTCGCTTTCTCGGCAGGACGGCGTTTACACAACCCCGCAGGGGTTGTAACTGCAGATATTCAACCTCTGCACCCTCCGACCGCACAATGCACGCTAAACAATACCACTTTACACTTTTTACCACCAATCGTACGTACATGTATACGAGGATTGTAATTAATTGGCAGGTGAAATTTACAAAGGAAATGATTTTTTAAATACCAGTTTCTTATTATACAATGCCATTTTTTACAAGCGTTATTCGCATGCAACCTTTCGTCGGCCATTTTTTTTTTTTTTTTTTTTTCCATTCCCTCCTTCGCGGGGTCTTGGATTGCAAAAAAAATTTCGACGTCAACGTTTCGGCGGAACGAATTTTTGAAACAGTGCAAACGCGTTTCAAGGAGGTTCATTTAGCGATCGGTAGTTCCAAAGGATTGAAAATGAGTTGAACAGGTGGGAAATTTTGGAGATGAAAATCTGAAATGCGTAAGAAATATTAATACGATGTAAAATGTCGAAAGATTTTGAAAGATCGATTGGGGTTGGCATAGTAGATTAAGGGGATATTCTAGTGTAGAAATTTGACAAAAATCGATTTTTTTTTTTTTTTTTATATTTTCAAAGCTTAACCTTTCAAGAATGTGTCCTTAAAAGGACAAGTTAAAATTTCAATTATTTTCAGAGATATAGCTATTTTAGTGACACGTCTTCAATACTGGCGCGGCTGGAACGAATTTTACTCGAAACTTTAAACGCGTTTTTCTCAAAACTACATTTTTCAAAACGGTTGACATGATTTCTCAAGTTCTATTGAACCGATTTACTTGAAATTTGGTGAGAATCTTCTCAATACATGTCTCTATCGCACGAACTATTATTATAACGAAATAATAATTTTTACTATTTTTAAAAAATTCAGAAACGTCCAAAAAAGTCAAAAAAAAACGTATTATTTTTTCGGACAGCCGTAATTTGTCAAAAAAAAAATTTTTTTCGACTTTTTTTTAGTTAGTACGATAGCTGCATTTATGTAGATTAATAATCTTTTTTTTTTTTCTGATTGTGAAAATGCTTGCAATCGTGACAACATTGGCGCGCCATTTTTTTTGTACCCCCTACTTCAACAACTCATAGCACTTTCAATTTTGTATTTTTTGACTTGTTTTTTTTTTTTTTTTATGTAATCGTGAAATAATAATAAACGCCTGATAAAAAAATGGATGGTAAAAATATTTTTTGTTTTTTGTTTATAGCACTTCAAAAAACACCTCAAATTCATGCCTCTACACTAGAATACCCCCTTAAATAGTGTAGTGTATGGCTGTAGAAGCGATAATTCCTTATACGTTGCAGTATTTTCTCCGTCAGCTAAAGAGAAGTTTTACGATCCTCTCCATATGATTATAGACAGGTTTTCTAATATCGTTGATTTATTGAGTAAAATCCAGAGGCCACCATCGATTACGCGATTCTTTGCACACCTAGAAAGTATCGCGAACGTGACGTTTGACTAAAACTCAAGATGCTCGAGCCCGCTTGCACTTCATAAACATGAAACGTCCCGAGTCGGGGCGGGGTTGAAGTTCCGAATATAAAAAGTTCCGAAAGCGTCTGATAACGAATTATCTTGTGACGAAACTTGAAGCCGAGATATCAAACTTTGAAGAAACAACAAAGTTTCGAATGATCGGAAAGCCGACAGCTCAATGTTCCGAAATGCAATATTACGAAAATTCAAGTTACGATAATGCAAATTTTCGAAAAGTAAAGTTTCGATGGAGTGAAATTCCGAAAATCAAAATATACTCGGACAGCGTAGCTTACTCAACGAGTAGGTGTAAAAAACCAGAAAACTCGAAAAACAGAATGATCAGGATTCCGTACGTAAAAATATCGAAAATCCTAAACAAACAAAGATCAGAGTGGCGAAATTTGATCAACCTAGAAATTCACAGAACTGAAAATCTTGGATCATTCGGAATTTTGGCTATTCAGATTTTTAAGTTTTCTCAGTTACGCAGTTTCAGCATTTTGTCCTTTCCAAATTTTGCCCTTTCGAAACTTTGCACTTTCGGAACTTTGAGCTTTGGGTTTCGGACCGTTGGAAACTTTGATGTATCTTCGAAGTTTGATTTCTTCACTTCAAGTTTGACCATCGAAATAATTGTAATTTGGCGCTTTCGGAACTTTTCAAATTCGTAATTTCGTCTCCGCTCCAAATTTTTTATGTACTTGTAAGCTACAATTGTTATTCTGAATATGCAAAAAAAAAAAAAAAAAAAAAAAACACTCCAAACGTGATATAAAGCTAGCTTTGATATCGATTTATATTTCGAATCGTTTTGAAACGGTGAAGCATGTAATCCATTCATCAGATTTCACTCTGTGATGACTTACTTTGTTCGAAAGTCTATTTTCTAAAATTCTACGAAAACACTGTTTTTTCAGATAGCGCTGATATTTATTTTCAACAACGAATCATTGACATTTCTGTAGCGTTTTAAAAACCTTCAGATATTTGCGAATTGTTATGGAAATTTTTCCAATGTAGTGAAATCTTTGGCAAGAACAAGAACATCGGTGTGAAAAAAAATTCTGCCGAATTTTCAAGAATTATGTCAAATCTTGTTCGATATTTTCTGTTTTCTATGTAACAAGTTGAAATTTCGTAACCTAGTACTAACTATTATGAAATCACGTTTGACAATACTCGATGTCTTCCAAGATCAAGACGAATTATTATGTTCTTTTAAATTGCTTAGCAATCTTTGAAAACCTGCAAAACCTTTTCTAATTTTCACAATCTCCTTCAATATCATTAAATTTTCATTTTTATAGTGTACGCACGTAGCAGAATACTTAAAAATCGCGCAGAACTTGGCGCAGAATTCTCTGAACGGTACGTAGTTTAATCATTACCTTCGCAAAGAAAATCGCCCAAGTTTCATTGAAATTTATTTGATGTAAAAAAAAAAAGAACAATCTGAAATACACGACAATATGAATTACGTGATTGCGGAATGTGAGGTAAAAAAATTTCATCGTAAAATACAAAATTCTATCTCGTTCCTCGTCTCATACTCCTCTGAAATATTCCAAACACTATTTTATTGTTTTCAAATTTCACCTGTCGCTGATAAAATCCCGCATAATTTTCGCACGTACGTAAAATAAACAGCCGTCAGCTGTTTTCGTCCAAGCATCAATTTCTGCGGAGGATCGCCGCGTGTGTTTCTCGAATTCGTCGGCCCTCGGCGATGCCTAACCCTTTTCGAGATAATAATTCTACGGTCGAGGTTTCTCATGTCGAAACTCCAATATTGACTGCCTGCTAGGCTAGTACCGAGGCGGTTAGACCTGGGAAATAACGGCGGCATCGCGGCGCGTTTTGGCGTCGGGACGACTGCCATACTTGCCGAGGTTCCAGCCGCCCCAAACCTGATGGCAAACAATGTTTGTCTACACCTAGGGGTGCGTCTCGAAGCCGATGAGGGTGTTTGTGTCTGTACGCGTGTGTGGGTGTGTGTGCAGCAGAAACTTGCGGTGCACACGTAGCGAAGAAATTTTCGTTTCTCTAGCCAAGTTTGCCTTTCGTGTAATAATTACACGCATACCTACACCTACAACGGTTCGCGATAACGCCGCCCTCGACATTCCGAATTATCATTATCGTTCGACCGTGTAGACAAGCATCGAAGATGCGGTGATATTTAGTCGAGGAAATAAAGCAATGGACTGTCGATTTTTTTAGCAGTAAGACGGATTTTAATGCGGTTTTTTGCATTCGCTTCGTAAGAGCGCCTACAAACTTTGTGAACTAAATTGATTAATTAATTTTTTGAAAATGCATTATGGTATTAATGATATGCATTTTGCAAGTGCACTTCCAAGAGACACTAAATAAAAAATTTGCTACTCGGGGGTTTTTGGGGTCGCTGAACACGAATATCGCCACGGCAACCGTCTCCGAGGTACCTGGTGCCCAGGGTGGACAGTATCAACGTCTTCTCCTAGAGTTTTGGCGAAAATTGTGATCGAGTTTGTGATTGAATTAAGAACAATATACTTTAATTGAGGTAAAAATGATAATAATCAAGATGATTCCAGAAAAAGACGTTGAAACGTTCACCCTGGGCACCACGTACCTCGGAGACGGTTGCCGTATCGATATTCGTATTCAGTGACCCCAAAAACCCCCGGGCAACGAGTTTCGACAAATTCGATCACAATTTTCGCCAAAACTCTAGGAGAAGACGTTGATACTGTCCACCCTGGGCACCAGGTACCTCGGAGACGGTTGCCGTGGCGATATTCGTCTTCAGCGACCCCAAAAACCCCCGAGTAGCAAATTTTTTATTTAGTGTCTCTTGTAAGTGCACTTGCAAAATGCATATCATTAATGCCATAATGCATTTTCAAAAAATTAATTAATCAATTTAGTTCACAAAGTTTGTAGGCGCTCTTACGAATCGAATGCAAAAAACCGCATTAAAATCCGTCGTACTGCTCAAAAAATCGACAGTTGGGCCGTTTTTAGTGCTTTATTTCCTCGACTAATTGTGATATTTCTATTGACGGCTGACCGCTTTGCTGATATATTAGATTTGCAAGATAATTTTTTTTCGACTTTTTTTTTCCCCTGGCCCTGTAACGACGATTCGATGTCTATTGATTCTGTGGGCCGTTTCGCGAGGCATCCGATAGACGTGTCAAGACTTATGCCTATTGAGTCAATATTGACAACCATCGACGATATCAGCTTATTTCGATCGACAGTATTTGTATGAATATTTAAAATTTCTGAAACCAAGTTGTCGAGTTTTGTCGAGGGCTTTAATCACTGTGCAAAAATGGCTTAAACACTGATTAAAATTAAAAAGATCAGGGATTTATTGCACAAAGTTACTGGAAGGTTGCAAGGATTACAAAAGAATTGCGAAGGATTACAAAAGATTACAAAAATTTTAAGGATTACAAATACGATTGAACGAACCAATGGAAATTGGTCGAGTATTCTTAGGACAATAGAAATGCTCCCCGAGACCAACGATTGCTGGTAAAACAGACAACATTCTTGCTTCGAGGCGAGTGACAGATTGCTTATCACGGTCCTCGGCTTTCAGCTTACACAAATCACTGGAATCGAGGAAAAACTAGGACATGTACCCAAAAATTTTGGTTTGGTGATGAAAATTTTGGATCTGTCACCGCGGATAGCACGCTGAATTGCGAACCAATTGAATATCGTTAATTGGTGCATTGGCATTCTAATCCGTTAGATTTATTCTGCGACTTATCGAACGAAGGTAACGTGCAATAAGAATAGTTTGAATTACAAATTTCACAACTTGTAACATCACCGACAAACTGCTGAGCTCGATTCGTATAATGTAAAACATGATTAACGCGTTACTGAAATCGTACAGCGACCATCCCTTACCAAAGATTCTTCTAACAAGAACTATTCGACAAAAAGTAATCGCTGTCAATGAAAGTCTTGTAAGCAATTTTGTAACTGCTGTATTGCGTTTGATCAAAATGACCAAACGATGTCTTCTTCGCGTTTCACCTTGGCTGATTCAATTCGGCTCGATTCGTTACGAGGGGCAGATACACCGAGTACGAGAGGGTTTCCATAGTCAGGTACCCGGATCACGTCACTTACAATTAGTCGTCATCGTTTAATTTTCAAATTTCGGAGTGATCGTGGGTAACTTCCTTCGTTTTCCTTCTCCAGAATAGAAAGCCGGACGAGAATTTAATCGTTTGTAAAAATTTTAAATTATAGCTCAAGGGTGATACAATTCGCACTTGGAATTAACGAATTTTTTCACCTTCGTTGGATTATAATACGGTTGCTTCTGTCTTCAGAGAGAAAAATTTTTCCCCGATCTCCGCAGTGCACGAAATACGCAACGATCGATGGATCTGACAAGTTACAAACGTCTCGTTTCGATGATCGCGACTCGCTAGGGTTGCATTCCAGATATGCAAGATGTGCAGATGCGGTATCGTCTGGCAGAGTTCTGCAGCCTGGCAATCCATTCGTCTTTCAACTTTGCGTTACATTCCAGGATCGAACACACGAATATGTTTGGGGTTGATGAGCCTTTTTATCGGGATATGACAAACTCGCGGTGCAGTCCGATCGGAAAACTGTTGAAAAATTCGCACCTATCGTTGGATCTTATATCATCCGCAAATCAGGTTGGATCAAATGTAATCCGAATCTGATTGTACCCGATACATCATCGCGCAATTGATCATCCATTACAGCACTCCGTATGATTGAACAAATTCAGCAAGCTAAAGGTTATGCCTACACATTGTAAACGGGTAACTCTGAATTCGTGCGATTTGTCCCTGTGTATAGGAAATTTAAAATTCATCAACAAATAATTCAGATGCGCACGAAATTTTCAATCCAATTTTCATCCAACGATTCGTGCGCGTAAAACTTTATCTTACGATTTTCACTTGGTTATGTATTAAATTAAGAATCGAAGTAAGAGAGGAATTGAATTGAACGTTGATTTGTAAAGATCGTGAAACGTTCAAGTACAGCTACTGAAGTAGGAGGAGGGGATAGGTAACGGGGTGAATTTCAATCGTCTTCGGAGTTTGACTGGCACCAATTATCGCTCACGATTCAAAGACTGGGTATTTAAGGTACTACACCAGCCACCCTTACTGCCTTGAGAATTCGTAATTGATTTTATAGATTTTTCCATTATCACTGCACCGAGGCCGCGGACCTGGGGGATGATTAAACGGGATTTCAAGCCTTAGAGACTTTCTTATTCAAGGGGATGAAAGAGACCGTCTGAATCCCAACGTGCGGGGGCGAAAAAGGTCGCGGAAGCTTTCTTGAGCAGAGAATTAAATTGTTATTCAAATCACGTTTCAACATCAAATACGCAGTATTAATACATAAGATACATACTAACCCCGACCCTTTTGAAAATGGTGTCAAATTTTATTGCCATACGTTTCTAGTTCATTTCAAGAGTGTTTGTAAGATTTTCAGATTCTTTTTTTTTCAAAGATGTTTAGACGTAATCAGACGACGATTAAATTATGTCGCTAGAAAAAAATTCATCGATCTGATTAGATACGAAAATGTTTAGGTACTTGAACTAGGCATGTGATTCGTGGATCTATTTCATAGATCTATGAATTGTACGTGGTTGGATCGGATTGGATAGATTTCTAATTTTTATCCAATTACACTTGTATTTATTCATTTATTCCCGGGATATGTAAAAATAAACGTAAAATTTGAGGAATCTAAAAAACCATAATCTTCTTCGATTTTTCATCGACTTTCACGAACCTCCATTTTTTTTTTCTGCAGATCATGCCAACTTTAAAAATCACTGAAAAGTGAAACCGTTTGCTTCGGAACTTTTTTGGTGATTTGTCGTTTTTGCGTACAGTCATAAATAAAAGACGAACATCGTTGATAGATAACAAATTCACCCTTGAATTCAATATGGCGACCGTACGACGAAGGGTGGATTTTTGGAATTTCAGCGATTCTTACGATACAAAGTGAATGCAGGCAATGTGAATTCAAATTCGTTACACCAAGTAGCGTATGATTGATGAATGAATGAAATTATTCAAGATTTCAACACCTCGTTTCAAGAATTCCAACAAGACTTTACACAACTTATCGAGGCAATTTCCAGCTAAATTTTCATCTCCGTAAATCGACGCCAAGTATTTTTAATTGTTTACACGAGTCGAAGTGACTTTACGATTTTAAGGTACTTGAGAATACGAATCAAGTTACTTCAGAAAACTTGAGCTCGATAACGATGAGTTTACTCTTGAATTCAAGCATTGAAAATAAATTGCTTTAAGGACGATTTACCGATCCCAGATTCGCGTGAATAAATCCTCAAAACAATTGTTTGAAATTATCAGACCGGCGTTTGTGTTTATTTACGTAAAAAAATTAGTTTATACGTATCGCGGAACACCGATGATTAAAAGATTTTTGAAAAAAAATTCATCGTACTTTAATGCGATGTTAAAATTTAAAAAAAATTGTAACCGAAGTCTGTTTAGTTTTGATTAATCTGACTTAAAACTTTACCACAAATAAATTATTGAAAGATTATTTTTTTTTTCCATCACACTTCAATTTGCAATCAACTATATTCTTCATAATAATGTAAATATTGATCTGTAAAAATTGTCAGCGATGTTTTCATTTTTTTCCTCCAGTCTCCTTCGTTAGAGTAATGAATAATTTGTTATTCAATTTATCCATTCAACTTCGTTCCGCCTTACAAGTCTTTTCTTTGTCTTGTTCGGTCGATAAAGAGTGAATCTGAAAAAAAAAAAAAAAAACAAAAGCAACGAACGTGCGGACAAAAATTCTTCGACACGTAACAATAATTTCTCAGTTTTAATTGACGTTAAACTAGTCGAAATAATTATACGAATTATAACTCTGGACTCGGAAATTCGACGTAAAACTGAAGATTGAAAAACGTTGCCAAGTGGAATTATATACGGAGGGATAACAAGTGAGTAACGAGACTGCAGCGCCTGCAAATTTACAGTTCAGCGTAATTCAAATCCGTTTTAAATCGAGCTTTAATAAAGTAAGCGGCGCTGCTTCCGGGCATCCACGCAGCCATTTTGATCCTTCTCTTTTTTTCTCATTTTCATGGTTTATCCGGCACGTTTCAAGAGCTGAAAGGGATCCACCCCCCACCCCCACCTTCTTTGAAAAAAAAATTTTCTTTTTCGCATTCCCCAAAAATCTGAACCCTTGACTGGTTTATTTACGGCCAAAAACTCAATTTTCGGTTTTTCGTATTTTTGTACACTTGAATCCCATCTCCGTACGAGTGCGTATCAATCTTTGTTCTAAAAATTTTTACGAGGAGCAAAAACGTTCAATGTATTCGAGTCTGCACACTTCACCTTTGATTTGTCAAACTTGACCGATTCACCTGAAATTTTCACGCGTTGTTTTTTTTTTTTTGGCATTCGCACGTTCTCGTAGGATTTTGCTCAAATTCTAAAAAAAAAACGGCTCGTTTTTTGTCATCATTCTGGAAAAGTAATCTATTTTCTTTCAAACTACGAACAACCAAGCAACAAACACAAGCACAGCGATGAAAAATAAAAGGTAGAGATAGGCAAAGGAAAGGAAATTTAGGTCAAGTTACGTAAAAATGAATGTAAAAATAAAAATAACCACGAAAATACGTTAAAAGAAAAGGAAAATCAAGGTCAGAGTATAGCTGTAACTTTCTTGGAGAGGAGAAAAAAAAAACGAAGTAAAATTTTCGTCTCGATTGGTATATAAATTTGACAGTGGTCTAGAATGAAATTAAATTCAATGAAAAAAAAAAAACACTCGAGTTCGAGAATTAAATTTATTTTACATCGTTTAACTTTTCGCAAGTTTCGTCGGGCAATAACATCGAACTTTTCTGAAAATCGCAATATGCTAATAGAGCCTGGAATGAAGTTGGGAAATGTTTTAAAATGATACCATTTTATCGATGAAAAGTTTTATCTCGCGTGGTTCAACTAATTGCATCGACTCTGAAATTCAAAACTTAACGAATAACGGTAAAATTATACACTTTATTCAATTTCAAACATCGAATTAGGCGAATTGAAATTATACAAATACAGCTTGAAATTATCCTTGTCAATTTTTTACTTAAATGTGAGCAGAATAAAATTATCAACATTTTCACACGATTATGGATTATTTCAGTTTTCACCTCGAATAAAAAATATAAAATGAAAACCAGTTTTTTAAATACAACCATAGAACTCTAAATTTATTATAAAATACCTTTTTAACTAAAAACAAATTTAGTTCACTAATCAAAAAAATTCATTGTAGCTACAGCCATAAAATTTACTATAATCGACAATTTCAATCACACTGAATAATTACTTAATTTCACCACATCTAATCGTCTGATCCCAACAATATTTCAACCGTAATTGCAGCGTTATCTATTCCGCTATAATTTTCTAGTATCTAAATTCTGAAACCTTGGTATTAAATTGCACGCTGCGATCTTCTCCTTAATTCAGCTCTTCGTCGATGTAGTAAAATTTGATGGAGTGAGAGAAATGGGGGGGGGGGGGGGGGGGGGGGAAGAAAAGTTGATAGTTCCTTTTATTCCACTCGAATTATATTTTATTACTGATTAAATTACTTCTTCGAACTGTTACCGTATACATGCGCATAATACGTTACACAGTCACCTATATTCTACTTACGCGAACTGAAATTTTTTCAGGGTCGCAAAATTTTTATGTTGATGTGCAGAAAATAGGTAACATACTTTTTTTCGATTCAAATAATGTACGAATATTTAACTCATTGGTTTTACAGTTGTTTTTTTTTTTTTTTTTCTTTTATCAAATTGTACCGAATGCGAGGACCGTTTAGTTTAGTATCAAAAAGTATCGAAAAGTATTAAAATTCCTAAATACTGATTTCGCCGAGAATTCGATTAGGATTATATGAGTTTTTTAGCCAGTGGATTAATGAGTGAAATTTTTAGTTTTTTCAATTCCCTTTTTTTTTCCTCCTTACTTTTCGACACCTTCTCTGATGTGGAAAAAAAATATTGGGTTCGGTTGAAAATCAATTTTTCTAATTTCAAAACGAAAAAAAAAAAAAAAAATATCGGTCTCCCGGAAAATCTCTCGATGATTTCGAAAACAGCTTGATGAAAAAAATCTAAACTCACAGGATTTTGGAAACAAATAATGGGCATGAAAAATTACCGTGTCTCATTTAATTTGAACTTCCGGTTCTGCCGGAAATAAATCGATTTTCAATGTTTTACCGCTAAACGTATACTTTTTTCTCCTTATTATTTTTTCTAAATAAAATATTGTGCTTTTCCCAGTTCATATGTTTATTTTTGTAAAAATGTATAAATTTTTTTGTTTTTATTTTTTCTCCAAGTTTTTTTCATTCGACTGCCAAGTACTGTGAAATTCAGATGTTTCACTCGGCTGTTTTTTTGATCATCGCGGAAATTCGTCGGACAGACTGTAAGACTCTTCCACTTTCGTCGTGATGAAAAGTATCGCGAAAAAAGAATTTTTCCGGCTTGTTTTTTCTCGATATCTTGAGTTCTATTCTTTCTAAACGTCGAAACGAATCCACTTCGTTATTTTCTGCAGACAATATCTCATGATTCGCTTTTGGCGTCCCATGACAAAATTTTCCACATTCATGCAATATTGCACAGAGAGAGAAGGACGAGAATAACGGGCTTAGCCAATTTCTGGAAAAGGGTATAAATCAATTCAGTCCCCTTATCGAAGTGCTTATTCACTCCTAAAATTGCTGGGACACTTATCGATTCAACAGAGATTTCTTCTTTGCGGAAGGTTGGCTTCTTGAAATAAGTCAAAATCATCTCTAATCAACGAAAACAATCTTTAACCATACTTGAAATCTTTACTTGCAATCGCTTGGAATTCGAGCATGAAAAATTACTTTTATCAGATTCTCGACTGGATTGTAAAAACAGTTCATTATAAGATCTTTCAACTACAACTATACAATTTTTATTAAAGACAAAACTTTTCAAGAAAATCGAACGCGCGTGTTATTCGTGGAAAAAACGTTTTTCGAACGAAACGCGTTTCTTCCTCTTGGCCGAAAACGATTGAAATATCGCGAATAATATTACAATAAAGATCGTATTAAGAAGATAACTAAATTGTTGGATAGATAAATTAGATATAGAATTTGAATTCATGCGTTTTCGATATCTAGGACAAATTTGGTCTAATTTTCAAAAAAAAAAAAAAAAGCGAAGGGGAAACAGCTCGCTGAATCGATATGTCTGTAAGTTTGTGAATTAAGTAAATTTCACATTAATTTAACTAACTGAATTGTTAAAGGTTTACTGAAATAATGAGAATTATGAGAAATTAAGTCAAGTTGATTTGAATTAGTTTGGATTCGTATCGGAATTATCTGTCAATACAGAAAAAAAAAAAAATTCAATTCAAATGAAAAAGTTGGGGTGAATTGAAAAAAATCACTTCGAATGGACAATAAATGAAAAAGGTTGGGTTAAAATTTTTCCAAACTCACTCGAATTGGAATGAATTATTGGGAGAAAAATTGAATATCATAAATTGAAACGAATTGAGTTGAAGTAAAGAAATTTATCCGAATCGATCCTGATCCAGATCCTGATGATCGAAAACCCCTGCACACAAAAATGCACCGTATCCTGAATATTTTGAATTCAGACCAATTTTCTCCTTGCTAAAAGAGAGCGGATCGAAAGCTGTACGCTTACTCCATTAGAACTCCGTGTCTAAACATAAAACCGGATGGTAAACAAGTTTGTCAAATGTCGCGGTAAGCCCATTTGCCCAGGCTCGCATGCACCTAGGTATGTCACGTATGCAACTGCGGCAGAAACGTGTGTTATTTTCACCGAGAACCAACAGAATCACCCAACGAGACTCCCTCGCACAGATGCTCGCCGATATTCAAACCCCGCAGTGCTTCTCTAGCTTGCGGAAACACAAACAGGAACTCGGCGCAGCAGCGGGCCAAACTTTTTAACAAGATTTTCGTTTCCGCGACGATGCGGAGGGCGGAATTCCCAATGAGTGGTTTAATTTCCTCCTGTTAATGGCCTCGCACCGATCGAACGGTCAACCTTATCGAACGTGGCATTCTTTCTCAACTCGGCAAAAAGCGTGATAAGCGATTTCGGAAATTCCCTGGATTCTCAAGAATTCAGGCAAGGCTCGAGAAAACATTTTGATGATTTTTTTCTAATTTTTTTAAAACGAGTCGAATCCGAGGTACGCTTTTTACCAGAAGGAAATAACTCGAGATTTGAGTGACGCAACATTTTTTTTTTTTTTTGCGTTGCATCGATTTTCATTAATTCATGTGATTGAGATTAATTTTTTCAGTTCTCAATGATTTCTTCATATTCTTTTAATGACACTTGTAAATCAATTATAACTTTAGTTTCAATATTCGAGCCTTGACGGGCTGATTTGATGTTTTTTTTTCTTTTTTTTGTTTTTTTCATTCAATCTCGATTCTTTTTTCGTACAGGACTGTACGCGTGATATTATGATTTCAGACTTGTTAAAGAAGTGTTGCAATTTCACTGTGCCTGTAGAATGTGGTCCCTGAAGTCCGATGATTATGCGATTCGAGTTGAAGTTAAAAGTTGGAAGAAGCAATTAAGTATCACCTTTAATCCCATGCGTGAATAATTTTCTACAAGTTAGATATGAAGTTTGCGATATTATTGTAGAGAACGTTTAATAACGCGTATAATGCAAGCAGACGGAGAAAAGAAAGATAAAAACAACTTAAGCAAAGATATAAAGATATTTTATATTAAGATACAAAAGTATCCGGTGCACTCGGATAATATTCCTCAGGGAAATTTTCTCGCATTGCATCTCGCGCATACTTGTGACACTTTTTTTCCTTTCTTTTTCTCCTCCAGTATTCGCCATTCCTCGCGCGTTTACCGTAATCCCCGCGTGAATCGCTTAAAAAAATCATCTCCAATCGATACTTTTCGGACAAGCTAACCTGAAATTCAATTTTGCGATCAACTTTCGCAAAAGTTTTTGTTTGATTTTCTAGAAATATTTTAAATTCTAGTAACGCAGATACGTTATTTTATTCGCATTGGTATCGGATTAAACGTACGACTGAAACAAAATGGCGTCGTATCCGGCGAACAGCTGATCGTATTAATCGAATCGGACGAATTCGGAGACACGGTAAACCTTCTTCAACGTTGTCTGATTTTCGTTTCTCCACGTTGAATCGAAGCGTTGCAGATTCTCCGATCGAAACATTCGATTTTCGCAAATAATCGATAAGAAAAAACTTGACTTTTTTCTTCTTCATTGCATCTCTTTTTGGCTTTCTCCTACCGGTATAATTCGGCCGAGCATTGGAGCACCTCACCCCTCAAATATCGGGAAAAAACAGAGTAGATTGTGAACAAGGAGTGGAGAGTTCGCCAGGAGTTTCAGCCTCGGTTGGCTCGAATTCGATTTCGAGTTTTGTTCCGGGCGGACGCAACCTGTCGACCTCTTCGATTGGATCTCAATTGACTCTTCAACTCGCTACTACGATTTTCCGTGTATACTTGTACCGTGGATATACACACGGATGACGCAGACGCATTTTCTACCTCGTTTTTCTCCGTAGGTGGAATTCTCGTTTTTATAAAAATTTTATCAATCCTCTTTCGTACAAACTTTACACAAGTACAGTCAAAGGCGGGATAAAACAAAGGCTTGGATTTCAGAAAGTTTCGTTTGAAACTAATCTGTGTAACTGAAAAATATTCCGTAATGTCGGAAAAAGTTTAAAGACGTTACTGTTACAATTACTCACCTCTTATTGTTAGTACAAGAAATATCAAAACATTCACGCGATTATTCCACAATTTTATTTTCACCCCCAAATACGTAATGCTTGAACGATTCTGATGATCGGCGGGTCGTTTTGTCTGTAAAACGGATTCTTAGAAAATCGTTCGAGTTGGATTTTGAGAAACAATCGAATTCGAATCATAATTTCGATTTGTCATCCCTAATTTGTAACGAATGTATTCGCAAGGTTTTTGTTCATTCTTCGGTAAAAATAGTAGAATAATGAAATTTCTCAAAACGAGTTATAAGTTATAATTAAGGTAATAATAATAAGTTGAAATTTTGTGTTTTAAAAATATTTTTTCCAGATTACGGGGACTTTTTTATTATGGGATTGACACTAGTGGCTTGATTTTTAATTTTTAACCCTTTGCGGCACAGCGTCTCATACATGAGATACCTTTTTTGAACCGGTTATTCAAGATTTACATTCAATTTTTGAAATATCGCTCTAATTTTCATTTTTTTTTTTTTTTATGCATAGTTGGACTTCTAAGACGTCAATGTTGGCGTTTCAAGAAGGATAACGGTGATTTCGCGAATGTAATGAACGCCATAAACAAACAACGTGTTTTTAGAAGAAAAAAGCATGCCTTTAGAGGCTGCTAAAAACAAATGCGGCGTTAAAATTTCAAAATTCAACACAGCCGATCCAATACGACGGCCTAAAACGTAAAGAACTGATCGGATTCGCTTTGTTACTCGGGCGTTTCTCTAGGTCACCAAAAACGAATCCGATTCCGGAATATTCAAAATTCCGCATTTTGCGTTTTTGAATTTTAAAAATTTCTCACATCTCACCCCGTCGTTCGATTCAGCGACCCCGACAACCCTCGCAATTAAACAAGGTATCAAGGAATTTAACCGCAAGGAAAAATGTATGCTCCAGAGGTTTAAATAATCGCTCTGTCACGCTTTGAAACGTTTTCTTGATATGTTAAACCTAACCTTACATAGATCGTCAACAGAACGTAGACGCGGTATGCGGGATAAAAACTAAAGTAAAAAAAAAAAATGAAAAATGAAAAATGAAAAATGAAAAAAAATAAAGGAATCACTCTAAATACGAAGTCGAGAAAATAACGATGTGAATTTAATTGAAATTTTTGTAATTGTCGCGGGGGAGGGGGGGGGGGGGGGGGGGAAGAAAAATGGATCGACGTATACGTGGCAGTGTCTGAAATCCGGGTATCCGTATAACAATGTACGGAGTGCAGCGGAGGTTAATTGAGACAAACTACCGCAGCGAGGCAGCCGACTAGAACGTATATGTTTCGGTTTTTCGCGGGTCGACGGACCCGCGAATAGAAGGAAAACAAGAAAAAAAAAAAAAGAGAGAGAGAGAGAGAGGGGTGGGGGGAGGGGAGAGAAATATCGGTTGGGTGAAATTGGCCGAACATTTTTTTTTTTTTTTTTTTTGTCCAGGAAATTGAACGGGTAAAATGAATAAGCCGCCTTTTCGCGGAGTTTGGCGCGCGTTGTGACGTGGATTGCAATTTTATCGAGCGTCCCCGGCAGCCCCATGGATTTATACTTTTACCCCCCCTCAACGGGTTGTATCAAACTTTAGAAAATCTACCAGATTACCAGCAGCGGTTCCTGTTATTCCACTTGTCACCGCACTCTCTGTGTGTACCGGATTATCTGGACTGCGATATTACGTGAGGGAATTTGAACAAATTTAACTTCCGAATTATGATGGGAAAACGAGGATAGTCAGAGACGAGGCCGGATTTATATTTGACGGTGAAATCAACGATCTTCGATCACTCTACGGGAAATTATTTTCAACGTGGAGTTTTGATCAGATTTTTATCAGATTTTTACATTCGCGAGGTATGCTGAGAAAAAATTTTATTTTTTATAGTAACTAGGAAAAATTCGGTAAAACAGGTATCGTTGAAAAAAAAAACTGTTTGAATGGTGTTGGAATTACGAAAAACGAGGTACGCGTAAATATTTTGCGCTATCGTCGATCCTTTTTTGTTAATTGCAACGCAAAATCAGTTTCTGAGGTTTAGTCTATTTTTTTTAGTTAAATAAGGGTTTAACGTTAATTTATCGTTGCACGAGCATTAAATTTTCGCAAGAAAATATAGCAACAGTGATCGCAATGAGAAAGAATAGTAACGGATATTAGACTTTCCGGTAACGGCTAGAAAACTAATTTTCATTTTCTACCTAGAACTCTATTTTTCGATTGTGGTAAAAAATGAAAATATGAAAAAATGAAAATTTCTCTCAGTGTATATACAAATATATGTTTCAAAATTACAAAAATTGAAAACGCTGGAATTTTAAATAAATGTTCAGATATCGATGCTTTGTTGAAAATGGTTTTAAAATTGTATGAAAAATTTAGTACCTATAATTTTTTTGATCTCACTCAGCTCGTTTTATTCAGATGATTATTTTCTAGAAGATTGACTGACGATCAAACACTTTTCTCCTCGTTGTATTGGCATAATTGAATATTTAATTTTACAACATTTTGTCGGGATTTATTACGAACAAATAATAGAATTATTGAATTCACTGGTAGAATGAATCAAATTCCCTTTAGCTTGATTTTGAAAAACACAATCTATCCAAGATCATTGAATAAAAAATTCAAGAAGCGAGTAATTTTGCAAAATAACTTATACGTTTAAATTTCAACCCACCATAATTTTTTGTTCTATTCCAATTGCATCATTTCTCATATTTCGGAACTTTTCGTGTGAATAAACTTTGTTCCGACCTCGTAGATGAATTTACAGTGATCTTTGACTTGAAATCTTTTCTCTGAAGACAGATCGTGAGTCAACTTCTTTTTTCGCACTGTCAAATGAATTTTCCGGTGACGAAACTTGAAGTAAAAAAATCAAAATTTGACGAAACATCAAAGTGTCTAATTGTCCGAAACCCGACACTCCAAGTTTTGAAAGAACAAAATCTTGAAAGGGCACAAATCCGACACGTCAAAGTTTCCGAAAGTACAAAAATGAGTAAATTTTACAATCTGAAACATCGAAATATTTTGAATGATCCAAGATTTTCAGTTCTGTGAATTTCCGGGGCTTGGTGAAATTTCACCGCTTCGATCTTTCTTTATTTTGGATTTTCGATATTTTCACAATCGTAATCCTGGGTATTCCGATTTTCGGTTTTTCTAATTCTTTACACCCACTCGTTGAGTAAACTCAAAACTGTCCGAGCATATCTCAACTTTCCGAATTTCACTCCGTCCGAAACTTTATTTTTCGGAATTTTACTCTTCTAAACTTTTCTCTATCGTAACTTAAATTTTGAAACTTTGAACCGTCGGGTTTCCGATCATTCAAAACTTTGTTTTCTTCAAACTTTGATTATTTCTTCACCTCAAATTTCACCACCAAGTAATTCGGACTTGGGCACTCTCTGAACTTTTCAAATTCGAAACTTCAACCCCGCTTCCTCTAAATCCTGTAATATTTTTCAAACGTTTCGGTGTGAATTTATGTAAATGCGAAATTGTTCTTACGTCCCTCGTGGAAAGTTTATAATTTTCTTAACACACACACACACACATGTATATACATGTATACATAACTATAGGCACTTTCGTCCTGCGGGAATCGAAGTATAATTCCTGCCGTGCATAGAATGGAATTCTAATACCCGCGGAATTGTAATTTGCTTGGGAAGCTTAAACAACCCTTCTCTCGATTCAATCCTTGCGTGAACCCGGTTCCGCACCGACTCACGTATACATCCCGAGGTAAAACTGAGGCCGAGTTCGCAATTTCCACAACACATTGATACACACGCAGATCAATTTCTCCTGAGTAACACGTACGCCACGCCTTCTGTCCGCCATACTTCCTCCTCGAATTTATATTGTACGAGATACTGGAAAGCCGATGCAACGCACGTACGAGAACGAAGGATGGAAAAGGATTGTCGGAGAGAAGCGTCCTGCAAGGTCCGGAAGGCCGAGTGCACTCTAATTCTACAATTTGGAAAACTTCGCGCGATTAAGTTTCCGCAGCCGTCAAAACTCGACGAGTTGTTGACACGATTCGGAAAAAAATCCGCAACTTTTGTACGGTTCAAAGCAGTTTTCGGCATTTTTTTAATCAAATAATTGAAACAACGGAATTCCGATTACTAATTACAATTTCAATTTGTAATTGAAAGAAAAACTAGTTATTGTTGCAGTGCGTTTCTTAATACGAAGAAAAGCCTATTTCAGTTATAATTTCAATTTTCGATCGGAAGAGAAACTGATTCCTATTACAATTGTAATTTGTAATTAGAAAGAAAAAAAAAAAACACGGTTCCAATTGCATTCGTAACTCGTAATAAGAAGAAAACCGATTCTCATTACATTTGTAATTTGTAATCATAGAAATAAACGATTCTTCTTTGTAATTACAAGAAAAACCGATTCGTATTACATTTGTAATTTGTATTCAGAAGAAAATCTGATAATAATTGCATTTTTAATTTGGAATTTGATGAAAAACCGATACTAATTTCATTTGTAATTTGTAATTACAAGAAAAACCGATACCAATTACATTCGTAACTTTTAATTGAAACTTTTCTAATTACAAATAACAATTGCGATTAGTGCGTTCTTTTGTTTTACTCAATTACAAATTACAAATTATGAATCTAATTGGTGATTTCGATGTAATCAATTACACGAAGTAATTAGTGGTGTCTAACGCTGGTTGAAATATACTAGTTTCACAGTTGAAATTTTCAGGGAATACGTCAGTAAAACGCTACAATTATTTGATCAGCCTGAAATTCGAACTTACGACAAAGCTTCTTAGAACAAAACGTTTTCACCCGATTACAATGAATTATTTTCCACATATGGAAATAATAACGACAAAATTGATGTTTCTCAAAACGCCCCTTGCAATACAATTTTTGCGGTAAGAATTTCAAAAATTTCATAGTCTTGAGAGGAGCGTAGGGAGCAAAAGTTGATGTGAAAATTTCCGTCCGACAAGCTACCATCTAATTATGCAAATAATTCGTAAATGATCATTAATTGTGATTCACGAAACTTTGTGTGAAAATTCAAAATTCCGAATTATTGGGCCCAATCGGGCAAAGTTATTTTCTAACCTTTCCGTATAAATCTGTTAACAACTATTCGAATTTCACTTGAAAATCAAACGTGAAAGGGTGACCCACATCCCTTATCTTTAATATATAATATACAATTTGCAAAGTTTCACGTGACGTCACGCCCCACAGCAGCAGCAGCCATTGATACCTGAAATAAGAACTTTTTCATCCGCTTTCTTGTTCTCGATTCGCCGGCTTTTTTCTTCTCTTCGCCTCAACCCTCCGATGAAAAGGGCTTCAGAATCTCAATCGGGCGCCTCTTCATTTGCTCATCTTAACCTTATCGCTTTCTCGGGGTGGCGAACCGCCTTCCGGAATCTACTTTTGATCTCCCGCCAATAGCTACCCCTCTCAATTGACCTCAGACCCGGTCAAAGGTCGTTCTACTTGCCTGACGGTCGAATCCTGTGAACACGGCCCCGAATTTCATTTCCTTTTTATACTCTGGGCAAAAAATTCAACCGCCGATGTAACTGAGATTTTGATTTATTATTAAAGTTTTTATTATCACCTTTTCTTTAACCTTCACCTCCAATTCACTCGTTCAAATCAATGCTGGCCAGGGAAAGCTTAAAGTTACTTGGATATAACTATATCTTATTCATCGTAAAAACTGAAAAGACTCAAACTTCGTTCGTATCGCATACACAAATATGAATATATATGTATATTCAGTCGAATCGAGTATTCGATCAGATCAAATTTTTTATGATCCGATCCGAAATTATGTTCGATCAAATTCATTATATGATTAAATCTGATGTCAAGTTTAATAACAGCTCATTTTAATGGTTTCATCTGGCAAATTTCGATCAAATCTGATTTTCATGATTAGATCTGACATTACATTTGATTCGCCCTGATTTTTTACTGTCATATCTAACATCATATTCGATTAAACTTGATCTTCTGTGTCTAGATCTAACATCATCTTCGATCAAATCTGATTTTTTAAGGACAGATATAGAATTATATTCGAACAAACCTATTTTTTCATCGTCTGATCTGACATTTTATTCGATCAAACCCAATTTTATGGTGAAATCCGAAATTTTATTCCATGAAATCTAATTTTTTATAATCCGATCTGACATCATATTCGATCAAAGGCAATTTTTTAAAGTCAGATCTGAACGTGTTATTCTATGAAATCTAATTTTTTATAGTCAGATCTAGTATTGTATTCGATCAGACCTGATTTCACATCGTCAGATCTGACATTTTATTCGATCAAACCCAATTTTTATGGTCAAATCTGAAATTTTATTGAATGAAATCTCATTACTTATAATCAGATCCGACATCATATTCGATCAAATCCAATTTTTCATATTCAGATCTGACATTTTATTAGATCAAACCCAATTTTTATGGTCAAATCTGAAATTTTATTGAATGAAATCTCATTACTTATAATCAGATCCGACATCATATTCGATCAAATCCAATTTTTCATATTCAGATCTGACATTTTATTAGATCAAACCCAATTTTTATGGTCAAATCTGAAATTTTATTGAATGAAATCTCATTACTTATAATCAGATCCGACATCATATTCGATCAAATCCAATTTTTCATATTCAGATCTGACATTTTATTAGATCAAACCCAATTTTTATGGTCAAATCTGAAATTTTATTGAATGAAATCTCATTACTTATAATCAGATCCGACATCATATTCGATCAAATCCAATTTTTCATATTCAGATCTGACATTTTATTAGATCAAACCCAATTTTTATGGTCAAATCTGAAATTTTATTGAATGAAATCTCATTACTTATAATCAGATCCGACATCATATTCGATCAAATCCAATTTTTCATATTCAGATCTGACATTTTATTCGATCAAATCTAATTTTTTTTAAATCAGATCTAGTGTTTTAATCGATTGAATCTAACATTTCATCATTAGATCCAACATCACATTCGATCAGATTATAATTTTTAAGATCAGATCCAACACGATATTCGACCAAACCTTTTCTTTCATATTCCGACAGATATGAAATATTCGATCCGATCTGATTTTCTATTGCGAGATCTCGCACCGTATCACAAACCTAGCTTTTTGCGTTCTGCAGACATGACACACTATTCATAAAAATCTGACAACGCGCGGCCAGATCTAACTTTACATCTGCTGTCCACATCGGATCAGATCCAAATTATATACATAATTGAACGCACTCTCAGATTTCACCATGCTTATTACGTATAAAATTATACAAAATTCAGATATACTTTTATCCCGTTACATATAAATACGCTACCATTATTTCCCGGACATTTTCAATCTAATACCGAGTAAAAAAATCTCGATACTCTCATACCGTAGCATCGAAATATGAGGTAACACACGATTGTTAAATCGCGAGTCGAGAGGTCAAGCCGATTCTTTCTCAAAAATGATCCTTGTCAATTTCGCACGAAATTATAATCCAGCGACCCAAGCAATTTACACTCGGAGAGATGGAACTGGTCCTAATTAGTGTTGGGAGGATAGAACTTTACGCGTAACAGGTTCGAGGAAGTCTGGAGGAGAGGAAGAGAGGCCTGCATTCCCGTTTTCGCGTTCCTCGTAACATCCGTTCGTAAATGGGCGTTAATGTCGGGAGGCGGTTTCGGTGTCCGTTCCTCGGACCATCGCCTCCGCCATGCGATACATTGCCGTCACTCTTACCCGTAGAATTGCTTCCCCGTGGCCCCAGCAGGCAAACCGCACCGAAATTCCATCACTGGTTATAACTGCATACCCTCGGACTCTGGAATATTGGAAATGAAATTTGGCAAAATTTCTCTAAACTGCTAACGGTGGATTTGAAGGATGGACGGCGAAACTCGGAATGTTGATTTCAAACCCGTGAATGCAGGCTTTCTTTGATTGTCTTTGCTTGTCGCAGACAAAACAACCTTATTGCCAATTGAGGACGATGTACTGGATATGAATTCTCAACCATAAGTGAGTCTCGTTGACAATATTGAATACTTTGTGATGAGATAAAAATTTGAAAAAAAAAAAAATCAAACACGATAAAGACGATACGAATATTAAATTTGTATAATAACGATGCCCAATAGTTATCGATAAATTGTTTGAACAAAACATTCCTTAACAAATTTTCAGAAAGTATTCTTGTTTGTCCAGTGTAATGAATTCGTTGATTTTACTGAATACAAATGAATTATTGAAGAATTGTTTATTCTCGACAATTTGTGAAGTCTGAATTTACGAAACTATTCCTTCGATGTCCCGGAAACTTTTTGAATGTACTGTACAATGTTCTTACGAAAACGGGCCCGAAGTTTTTTATTCCTCCACTTTTCAAAATTTTAAACTTTCAAAAACGGAAATTTCAAAATAACCAGATAATCCTTCAAAAATTCACCCATATTCAGGAAAATCAACGAATTCGTTTCACATGTCAAAAAATGTTTTGTTTAAAAAATTTACTGCCAACTATCGGACATTATCATTATTCAAATTTAATTTTCTCATCGTCTTTATCGTGATTGATTTTCTTACCGACTGTTATCTTATCATAAGGTATTGGAATATCGTCGATGAGACTCACTTTTGGTTGAGATACATCTCTAACCCGGTTTCAGCGATGGTCGAAACGTCTCGAAATTAATCGGGATATTTGTAAGAGCACTTTGGATGCGGATGTTGTATTAATGCCAGTGACCCGCACCGGAAACAACAACGTTTGCAACTTAGGTTCCCTCGTAAACGTGGGAATGCAAACACGGTGTTACAGTTTACCCAGTCATCTTATAAATTTACCACTGCCGTGCCAACGCAGTAAGAAACTTCGGATCAACTACACCACACGGTTTATGTATCCTGCACCGCGACTCTGCCTCGCCGGAAATTTCGGATTTTGATCGTAAAAACGTGTTTCAAATTGTTTTTTCCGACACACACATCATCTACCGTTGCCCAATTTGAGGCGGAAAAATGTCATTCGTTACTATAATTTTTTTCGACTACTATATCATTCGTTTCATTCGTTGTAATAGTTTTTTACACTACTATATCATTCATTCGTTACAATAGTTTTTACACTACTATATTATTCATTCGTTACAATAGTTTTTACACTACTATATCATTCACTCCTTACAATAGTTTTTACACTACCATATCATTCATTCGTTACAATAGTTTTTTACACTACTCCATCATTCATTTGTTACAGTAATTTTTTACCCTACTATATCATTCGTTCGTTCGTTCGATTTCATTAGTTACAATAGTTTTTACACTACTATATCATTCATTCGTTACAATAGTTTTTACACCACTATATCATTCATTCGTTACAATAGTTTTTACACCACTATATCATTCATTCCTTACAACAGTTTTTACACTACCATATCATCCATTCGTTCATTCGATTTCATTCGTCAAAATAGTTTTTTACACTAGTATATCATTCATTCGTTACAATAGTTTTTACACTACTATATTATTCATTCGTTACAATAGTTTTTACACTACTATATCATTCACTCCTTACAATAGTTTTTACACTACCATATCATTCATTCGTTACAATAGTTTTTTACACTACTCCATCATTCATTTGTTACAGTAATTTTTTACCCTACTATATCATTCGTTCGTTCGTTCGATTTCATTAGTTACAATAGTTTTTACACTACTATATCATTCATTCGTTACAATAGTTTTTACACCACTATATCATTCATTCCTTACAACAGTTTTTACACTACCATATCATCCATTCGTTCATTCGAT
Source organism: Neodiprion fabricii (assembly GCF_021155785.1). NCBI lineage: Eukaryota > Metazoa > Arthropoda > Insecta > Hymenoptera > Diprionidae > Neodiprion > Neodiprion fabricii. The sequence continues at coordinate 17,310,066 of NC_060245.1, forward strand.
TTCATTCGTCAAAATAGTTTTTTACACTAGTATATCATTCATTCTTTACAGTAATTTTTTACCCTACTATATCATTCGTTCGTTCGTTCATTCGATTTCACTCGTTACAATAATTTTTTACACCACTATATCACGGCTGAAAAACTTTGATTCTAAGTAAGAAAGAAAGGTGACATTCAGAGATTTAATCTCCTTTTTTTTAAATTTCTGTACAATAGTTTTTCCACTTGTTAGCTAGGATCAAAGTTTTTCGTACACTATTTCATGTACGATATTTTCATTAACTTAAGTTTGCCGATGTTTTACAGTATTTAAAAAATCAATTTTGGTTGGCAAACTGAGACGGTTTTTCTAGCGATCCTTATAAAATGACGTAGATATATTTTTTTTTTTCAATTTTTAGAACACATTGTTGAAACACGATACGACTGTTTCTGGAGTTGGGGTGAATTTTACCCTGTGTGACCCAATATTTGAAGACTTAATTCTGGTTAGAAAAACTGAGAGAGCTCTTTCTGCGATCCCTTAACAATACCTTGATATTTTTTTAAGATTGTTACAACTCACTGTTGAAGCAGGATATCACTTTCTTTTTTACGCTGGTGTGAATTTCACCCTGCGTGACTGTTATGTGATTCTAATGAGATGTGACTAATTACAGCTAAATGTGAAACTAAAGTTTGTTTAATTGTTATTTAGTGTAAATATTTTAGAAAATAGGTAGTTTTACGTAAAATCCGAAATATCGTTCTGGTTTCTACAAAAGTAAACTTTATCTGATGATAGTATTTTTTTCTTCAAATAATTACGTGGAATAGATGAAAATTTCATATCTATAATTCAGACTCAAAAATCGTGTTGACCGGTGATAATTATTTATAAACGTAAAAAATACAAAAGCAAACTTTATAAGTAGTAAATGAAGATATCAGTTATTATTCGACGTATAGAATCAAACGTTACATTTTTTTTTTTTTTTTAGTTGGCCTGTGTTTTATATTTTACGCTGAGCGAAAAATTGTGTATGACTACTAATTAACGAACTGTTTGTCAAGCAGAGGTGGTGTTTAAAAAATTGTTCGTCGTAGATGAATCGAACCGCAGATACGACTACATCGGTAGAACAATTGGCGATGATTATATTGTCAGCTGCTCAGTGTGCTCGTTGCAATTATTCATTGATTCGCACAATTATAGCGGATGTTGTGCTGCGCAGCTGAATCGTGCAGAGATGGTCAGAAGGTGCGACGAAGCGCTAATTCGATACTCTTTCAACTTTGTTTTTATTTTATTTTGTTTCATTTTTTTTTTTCTCTTTGAACGTAATTTATCGTTCGGTGGGGGAAAAAAATCGCGTGCGAATATAACTGGAATAAATGAATAAATAAGATCACGGGGCTCGAGTCGAATCTCTTTCCGGTTCGCCCCTGAAAGGGCCGCCGCTTTATAACGAGCTCTGGGAGTGCCGAAAATGGAGAGATAAAGAAAGAAGATGATGATAAACGCCGCCTCTTGGGACGCAACCGTGGGACGCGATTTCGAAGCTCGGAGTCCGGCAACCCGAGCACAATGAAGACACCCGAGAAAATACACCCAAAAACACCGGACGAAGGACGAACGGGTCTCGCCCTTCCCCGGAATGAGAAACTGGACGTATACATAATGGGAATAAAGCGTGTCGAGGGTCCAGAGAGCGTTAGACCTTCCCTCCGTGTGATAACAAAACCTGGGATCCAGATTCTCGTTGCTCTGTTTTGCCGACGTACGTGAACGTCGATAACGCTGCCCACGGCGTTACCGACTGTTCCTGGATCATTCGGAAATTCGAACGCAGCGATTAATTGCTATCGGTGCAAAAATGAAAATTCGTTTCGTACACTTTGTAAACACTGATAATCGTTGTCGTAAAGTCGGAACGCCCCCTGACATTCAAATAATGGTCCGAAAATTTTGCATAGTCTTTTTTTTTCAATATTGTCTGAGCAGAAACTGAATGTATACATAATGAGAATAATGCATGTCGACAGTCTGGAAAGAGTTGGACCATCCCTCCGTATGATAACAAAACCTGGATCCAGATTCTCGTTGCTCTGTTTTGCCGACGTACGTGAACGTCGATAACGCTGCCCACGGCGTTACCGACTGTTCCTGGATCATTCGGAAATTCGAACGCAGCGATTAATTGCTATCGGTGCAAAAATGAAAATTCGTTTCGTACACTTTGTAAACACTGATAATCGTTGTCGTAAAGTCGGAACGCCCCCTGACATTCAAATAATGGTCCGAAAATTTTGCTTAGTCTTTTTATTTCAATATTGTCTGAGCAGAAACTAAATGTATACATAATGAGAATAATGCATGAAAGAGTTGGACCATCCCTCCGTGTGATAACAAAACCTGGATCCAGATTCTCGTTGCTCTGTTTTGCCGACGTACGTTAACGTCGATAAATCTGCCCAGGGAATTACCGACTGTTCCTGGATCATTCGGCATTCGAATGATTCGAATGTACCGATTGATCGCTATCGGTGCAAAAATGAAAATTTGCACAATTCAATGCGCGAACGAATGGAATTATAGCGTTTCGTACACATATTTACACCGGCAATCGTTATTGCAAAGTCGAAACGCCGTCTAACATACAAATCTTGGTTAGTTTTTCTTTTCACAACTGTCTGAAGAGTTTCGTACTCCTTTGAAATCGTTTCGAAATTGGAAATTTTACAAAAATTATCAGAATATTTTCAACGAAGCCAAGTATAAAATACTTTTATTCGCACACCTAGATACTCGAATTGCAGGTATTGACTTTTCTACGATCTTTTGACACAGTGACAAAGATCCTCTGAAAACTTTTCGGAAACATTTACTCAAAAGAGTATCAATTTTGTATTAAAAAATGAAAACAAAGAAAGATTGAAAGAACAGTTACCGAGCTTACGTCAAAATAATGTATATTTTTGGTATTCGTGTCAATTTAATGTCCCATCATCAATTTAAGATATTATCAGCGAAATCGGATTTCCATTTTTCCATTATTCTAAATGAAAATTCGATAGTACCTTACGTTATATTTATGCAGTGTATCTTTAAATATATATATGTATATATATTAAATAAATTCAATTTTCCCCAGCCCTGCTTACACATTCTCATCGATTTCTCCGTCTCCTTCCATCGGCTCCCGGCTCGCCACCCTCCATCGATTCGTTTCTCCTTTTTCTCTCTGGGAATTCCCCTGCCCATTTTCCCCGTTCTCGCTTCGCTATATCAGACGAAGAGTTTGATCGCTGCCAATTAAGCCTCTTCCTATACCTTAGCGCTCGTTCCTTTGATTAATTTCATCTCGTTCCAGGGGTTGTATATCCTGTATGTGTGTAGGCACAGCTGTTTAGGTGTATATAATAATTGTTATACCCGTAGCCTTTACTTCTTTCGAACTAACTCGCGCTAACTGCCGGCGAAATATTACCAGAATCTAGATCAAGACACGGGAAATACTCAAACGGAGTGTTGGGAATGGTGAAAAAGAGTGTCGAGACACGTGTATCAAAGTATGGTAAAAATTGAGAGTCGAACCATAAATCAAAGTTGAGGTCTCGTTCTTTTTTTTTTGTTTTTTTTGGTTTTTTCAATTTCGTTTCGTTAGCGTATCATTTGATTTCTGGATGAATAATAATGTATCTGACACGCCTCTGCACCTCGTCGATCATTTTAATACGAGGAAAAATTTTCACCGCGTATTTGATGTTTGAACGGCAATTTAAATGAGGTGAAGAATTCACGAGGAGGAAGCTCCTTTCCATTATTCCTGGTCTCCATTATTCCTCGGGACTACGTTTAGTCCCTGGATTGATGACGACGTTGTAATTTTCGATATGATTCTTTGCTGAGCCACGAGCTTCCTTCTGCTCATGAACACAAAAGATCTGCCTACGCCTCGCTCTCGAGTGGCATAATATACGTTTCTTCGAAGAAGAAGACTTTCGCGAGCTTTCGTAATGCATTCAGTAAACGATTTCTGCTTGCGTTGAGAAAAAAAGAGAAAAAAAAAAAAAATTATCCATAATTCACGTGACACGTATTTGAATGTTCGTAAAGTTATTTTCCTTCATTTGACTGTTTTTTCGACTTACTTTGAGTAAAATAAACTGACTACAGTTGTAGCTGTATGTATAATACGGTCATTCTCATATTCGCTATTGTTGATAATTTGAAGTTAAAATCTTTCTCCGGACTGTTGTCAGAACAGTCAATTTTATGCGTCACCTTCAGTATTAGGCTCTGCTCAATTACAATTTGTAATTAATTGAATCATTCGAAAGAAATGAAAAATTGCATTCGTATTTCGTAATTATAAGAAAAATCCAGATATTATTTTTGTAACCCAAAGAGATGAAATAAGAATTACAGTGTATTCTGTGATCGGGACGTTTTGAAATACAGATTGTATTTGTATTCTGTATGCAAATGATTACATCTTTATATTGTAATTATTTTAAAACAGTGTACATAATACTTTTGTGCTTTGTAACAAAACGAAAATGAAGTGAAAGTTGTCTTTGTATTTGGTAATAAGATGTGAATATAAAGTCAATTATATTTGTATTTTGTATTTCCACCGGAATAAAATACGAATTAAATTGTGTGAAATTCATGCTTAAATTTGTTTCAATTACAATTTTTACAAACACTTGATGTTTTTGTCCAAAACAAATCGGATTTTCAGGTAAAAATAATGTTTTTTTATTCGATACAATTACAATTTTTTAATACAATCAATCACTGCTTTGGATATCAATTTTTTTTTATGAGAACTACAGAGTGTGTAATCTTACGTATTTTACATTCCTTTTTTTTTGTTTTTGTCGTACTCACTACAGAATAGAAATATTTCAACATAGTTACAGAATACAATTTGCAATTTGTATTTCAATTCGTCCTCATTACGAAGCACAAGTGTAATATTTATTTTTACTTTGTCCTCCGTAAAAATATCATTCAATTACAAAATGAAAGTGTAATTTTGTACTTCATTCGCGTTCAATTACACAAATTACAAATTCGGTTTTTTACTTTGTATTCTTGCCGAATACAAATAATACTCGTGGTTCACGATTGAATAATTTCACCCATCGCTGGTGAAATTTATCCAATTAGGCGACAAAAAGCTGAGAAGAAAAGGGGGCTGAGGGATTTCTTCCTCGCAATTTTTCGCAACCAGGAGTAAAAGATCGTCCTGCAACGGCGTTTCGGTTACACGTAGTAAAGGATACGCGTGTGAGACGGTCGTTCTTTCGACCCTCGTCGTTGTTTTATACCGAAAGAACTGATTTTCTCGGGGACATCGTGGGACTAGATAACACAGGTCGACGCGAGGCGTGAGTTGGCTCTGGGATAACAGGTAGCATAAATCTCGCGAAAACGTGGTTACGGCTCTCGGTTTATACCGGCTTCTTCTCTCTGCTTCCGAAAACAAGCTTACACGCCGTCCTGCTTTAAATTGAACTGTCAAATGTCTGCCGATTTCGGAACTTCTATCCCTTTTCCTAAAAAAAAAAAAAAAACAGCCAGCAGTCTCCAAGCGTATCTTTTAAACTCAAATTAAATCACCAGTTTCATTATCTTGTCAACCGTAAAAATGACGCCAACGCTATTTCACATTTCACGTCAGACCCCGAAATTTTTTTTTTTTTTTTTTTATACCCTCTTTGCCTTTTTGCGGTTTTTAAAATTTACAGAATCACCGACAATCGTTTCCAACTTCTCGCTCTTCTTTTTTCGAAAAAATTATCATTCGATGTGTATTATTTAAAACAATTACAATGGAAAAAGTTGATAGAAATTTTATATTATTTTGGTAGAATACAGGTTTATGTATCCTGTAAAGCTAAATCAGAATCATCCTTGCAACATTCACACTAAAGTTTTGAAATATGCCAATTTTTTTTTTTACATCAAAATTAACACTTTCGTTCTAACCTATTTAACATTGAATATACCCAGATTTGAAACGAGACGATGAAGTAAAGATTGTAATGAAATTGTGTTTTAAACACTTGAGTAAAAGTTGAGAATAGATGATATCAAGTAATTCATCCGTCGTGTAAAATCCGGCATCAGCCTTCAAAAATTTGACAGCCAGTTGATATTTGGAAGTAAAATATTGAACTTTTCGTGCCTTCGATTAATTAAGATCAGCCGAGCTGTTGGAGCGGTACTTACTTGCAAAGCAGTAAATATTTTCACCCTGCGACAAGTTGAAAATCGATTAGCCATTTCAGATGTAACTTCTTGCGTTGATTTGGTTTCAATGAACGAAAATCTTATCAGATTTTAATAGAAATCGGTTGAGCAGCCTCCGAGTTTATTGTCGAAATAAAATTCTTTTCAGAAAAAATCAGCAGTTTCGATTTTGAACGAAACACCCGATGACTTTCCTTTTCTTAATCTTCATGGATATAAAATATGTTTGGAGATATGAAAAGCGAATTTTTTGATTTTTTTTCATCGGTAGATAAAATTCGTCATGCTTGCACTGTAGCTTACATATTATACACGTAAATGGGAAGAATACTTTAAATTACTAACTAATGATGGCAAGTTTGGAAATTGACAAATGAACTTTAGTATAATATATAACTGAAAATTGACTTGTAATTGAAACGGATACTCCAAAACGGTTTTATAGTTTTCAATTTAATTGAGAATTGAAATTGCTTCAAAGTTCCACATATCAAAGCTAAACGAAGTTCAATGTGACCAATCAAGTTTGATGAATTGAAGTTGAACAAAAGTTGAATTCGACGCGTTAAATTTCGTTAATAAAAATGTGGATTAAAGTCTGAGGTAAGATTTTGTTAAACAAATTAAAGTTCATTTAAAGCAAGTATTCCGCGGACTTGGCCGGTGCGGTTTTCATCGGGTTGAATTTAAATTCGTTTTAGCATGATCCGAGACTGAAATTGAACACGGTCGACTAATCTTTTATTTATAACACAGAATGACGTAAAATTCTGGTCACGATGTAATCCTCGGTAATTCTCTTCCCCGTATTTTTTCAAAGCCACGTGTATACGCCTGCAATACCTACATAAACAGTCCAGTATATAAGCTGCAGAGTTGCAGTCTTCGTCCATTATATCCATGCTGCAGCTGTTGCGGCAATTAATTAGCGGCCGTATACAGCGGTCAAAATAGTCCAATTTAAATCCCGAGACTCGTCCCAGTCCGATAGACTTGCATTATAATTCAACCGAATGAAATAGAGCCATCCACGTCTGCACAAGCCTCCTCCTCCTCCTCCTCCTCCTCCTCCTCCTCCTCCTCCTCCCCCTGTTGGATAGCCTTTGCAACCCTTGATATTCGACCGACCACCCCCAACGTTTCGCGATTGTAATTTGAATCGTTGCGGTACACCAATATCGCGACAACGCGGAGAGTTAGTCGATACCGTTGGCAACCGCATCGGTGTTCAGAGGCATTCCCCAATCTGCTTGTATCAAACGAGATAGAGTGTCAATGATGAAGGAATATACCAACCAATGCTGACCAGACGAGCAACGAACTAATTAACCGCCGTACTGATGATCCCACAATTACGTACCTGATCCACACTCCAGACATATTATTGGTCGAACCAAATCATCGGTAAGGAATTCAGTCCAATTTTCGAGGAATAAATCGATTCCGAAAGTTGTTCGCACCGGAACGCGATTGCGTGTTGTAAAACTTCACGAGTACATCGTCTTACGATTTAACAATAAATATGAATATCATGAAATTTTACAAGGTATTCGCCTATCAAAATTACCTCATACTTTGAAAATTTTATGTGCTCCCTGCCTCGCGTGAGGCCGCAAGAATTCCGTGACACATCGAGAAATTCGCGAGACCTCAGGAGCTTCGCGAGACCTCGAGAAATTTTAAGGAATTGAATAATTTCGTGAGATTCCGAGGAATATCTTACGGGACCTCGATGAAATCGTGAGACCTCGGGAGTTTCACGAGACCTCGAGGATTTTACGAGGCTTGAAGAAATTTTCGCGAGCCTTGAATAATTGCGGGGGATTCGAGAAATTTTCACGGGGCCTCGAGAAAATCTACGAGATCAAGGAACTTCGCGAGACCTCGAGAAATTTCAAGCGATTGAAGGATTTCGTGAGATTCCGACGAACATCTTACGGGACTTTGAGAAATTTTTGAGACCTCAGGAGTTTCACGAGACCTCGAGGATTTTACGAGGCTTGAAGAAATTTTCGCGAGCCTTGAATAATGGCGGGAGATTCGAGAGATTTTCACGGGACCTCGAGAAAATCTACGGGATCGAGGAGCTTCGCGAGACCTCGAGAAATTTCAAGCGATTGAAGGATTTCGTGAGATTCCGAGGAATATCTCGCGGGACTTCGAAAAAAAAATTCGCGAGACGCGAAGGGTTTCGTGAGACCTCAAGAATATCATCGGACCCCGGAGAAATTCGTGGCACTTGAAAAATTTCGCCAAATTTTTTGTGTTTCGCCGGATCTCGAGACACTCTATAGGCTTGAGGAGCTTCGTGAGACCTCGAGAAATTATACGGGACTTGATGAGATTTCGCGAGACCTCGAGTGTACTACGAGGCTTGAAAATTTTCGCGAGACTTGAAGAGTTTCGCGAAACTTCGAGAATTTCACGAGACCTCGGGAAATTCGATGGGTATTGAAGATTTTTCTTGAGACCTCGAGATATTCTACGGGATTGACGAATCTCGCGAGACCTCAATAATATCACAAGTCTTGAAAAATTTCGTGAGACTGTGAGAGAGTTCGACGATAAATTAAAAATTTTATGAGGCTTCGAAGACGAGAATCGGTGAATTTGGAAAAAAGTCGATCAACAGAAGCTCATATCCTGGTAATCGGCTCTTGAAATCATACTATAAAATCTGGGTGTTCTTGAAAAAAATATTCGTAGAAAAGCATGGCAAATTATCTCAGGTATTTCGCTGTTAAATCTGTATCGAGGCACGCTGTATGCGAACAACGACCAAGTACAGACGAAGGTATGTGTAACAGACGGTGGAAGGTTTATAACACCGATACTGGATTATATGCAACGGGTGTAACTTGGTATACGTTAACGGTCGCACCCCTTGCAGCTTGACTCTGATTGATAACGTTAACGATCCTCGTCGCTCATCGGCACTGAAATGCTGTTACCAATTCTATTTATCACTCGATGTCGTTTGACGTTTTACCTTCATACACCCACATGTATTCTTGCGTATATTGTACACATATGTGTATACATTTGTATACACCAACACATTACCGACGACGCAGAGCTTATTGAGTGGCGTGCGATACATGGGCCGCATTGCATGACGATTTAGAAATTAGAGTACACGGATGGAAAGGAATTCTTGAACCAACGTTATACATTTCGTTGGAGTCCGTTCACTTCAATCTAGTATACTTGATTTGTTACAAATACGATGACGTCAGTTGAACGATTTCGATTTGGTTAGTTTGTTGAAATGATTCAGTCAAGCGAATTCCTTGATTCAACGAAATCCTTTCTTGTCGCGATCGAGTGAACCTTTCGATGTGTTTACGAAACTGAGTCAACTAAATATCATTTCACTTAAGTTTATGTATTGTTCCTCCAAGTCGCATGTTCGTTGACAGAAACAATTAAGTACTTTAAATAAAATAAGCACATGAATCTGGTCCAAAAAAAATTTATATCGATCAAATGCCATACTTTTTTGATCTAACCGGAGCTTGTTTGACGTAACTGGTTTAATCAGTTGCAATAATTTGTTTACGAGGTAAAATAAACGTCACATGCTTTGAACTAAGTAGAGAATGCATTCATCGTAAGCATCGGCACACTAGTACCGTAAACGCCCGCTAGGCGGTGAACTTTCTCGCTAAGACAGTAGCTTCAGAGATAGTTATAAAACCGGGTAGGTGGCTTGGAAGTCAGATACAAAATTCACGTTGTTTCAAGGAACTCGCGCCGTGTTGTCTTGAGGATAAAATGATAGTCGGTATGATCATTCAAAGACTTGATTCGTTGCTATGTTAAGTTGTCACAAGTATTTTATTGAATTAAGTAAGGATTGTGTTCGCCGCATTTGGCTATCACATTTATTTGAATCAAATGGATATTATTTGACTAAAATAATTCTCTCCCTCTGCGTAACTCGATGAATGGTTTTGTTTTTCCTACAATTTCTTCGTTATCTTCTGCGTTTTCTATACGGTATTATCGTGACTGTAAAACACTTTGAGAAGCTTCTAAAATTAGTGAAACTTCTCGACGGTATAATATTGTTACTTCATCACCAGAGAATAACAGTCAAGCCCGATGGAAACTAACTCGAGGGAAATTAACCACCCGCGAATCTTTGATACGAGGACAGATGATGAGTTGAAAGTTCGAAATTCTGAGGAAAGACTGATTGTGAGAAGGGATAACAGAACGGCATTGAGATTCTCACGTCTTAAACGAAGTCCTATTACTATTCTCATCGAATGCCTCAGAGACATCAAAGTCTACACGTATTACAGTCTTCGTTCTCTATCTGTTTTCGTGGTTGCTGTAACAAACGAGCTGAATGGACGAAAAGTCTCAAGTTTAGACTTGAATAAGACGAACATATTGATGATGAGGAGAAACAAAAATTGTGGTGATTGGCTACTCTTCTTTACCATTGGATGATAACCGAAACGTGTCGGTTAACTAGAAAAATATCGTTTCAGTTACCTACATTTGCAATCGCATCTGTATTTTAACGTCTCCGAAAGTTGTTAAGAAACCTAGTAAAGTACCGATGTACCTACTTGATGTTTTGCGAAGAGGCAGAAGCTTTTACAATACGTCTTTGGACGAAATCCCGACAAAGTAACACGAGTATAACGATATCGCGTAAAATCTGATCAAATCCCTCGAAACAAATCCATATAATCTTACGAATCATATGATTCGCAAAGTTCCCCGAAGTTTTACGACGTTCCATGAAATGTTCGAAAATCTCGCGAAGCCTTTGCAGGCCTGTGTGAATTAATTTCGCGAAGTAGATTCAAGTATTGTACCGAAACCAAAGTGCAAGTGCTGTATCTCTAGATTGGGTACAAATTATGATATTTAATTTTTGTTTCGTCCTTTCGGGATTCCGGTCCTTCTGCATTTTGCGGATTGAAATTTCACTCCTTCTGAACTTTGATTTTTGACAAATAATATTTTTCGTTTTTCGGCTGATCGAAGTATCGGTAACTCTGAATTTTGAATTTCGGAACTTTCATTTTTCCATATCCTCAAATTCTATGTTTTGTTAATTTGGAATGCCGAGTGTTCTGAAAATACTTTTTCGGTCAAAAGAGCGCTCGGTTAAACGAAATTTTGGGAAAACATTTATTCCACCGGGTGATTTATCGAAAATCTAAATTTCGGTACGCTGATCGTTCGTTGTTTTAAAATCCGTATCTCGAAAATTTCGGGTCCTCGATCACTCGACTATTTGGGCTTTTGGGATTTTGATTCCTGCTGCAGCTCTGCGCATTCTTTTGCACTCGACTCGAGTTGGTCAAGTTTTCACGATCCTCAGCGAATCGTCCTTATGCAACGAATCTACGCCCTCTGCACCAGGAAGCATATGCAGGTCATATCTAGACGGGTGTAAATGCGTCGTACTTCTTATGCAGCATTTCCTATTCCGAGCTTATATGTAAATAGCCGTATTTATTTACATTCCATTTCGTACCAGGACCGTGCACGATTCAAAACGGCCGAGGATTTCCACCCTTGGGTGAGCTACACTTTTTGGTGCCAAGCTTTCGGGAATCTGAAAAGTGGTCCTCAAAGCCAATTCATTTTCGAGCGATGCGAAAGAGTTCGGCTGACGCGGCTAATGGAATTAATCCTCGACGCATTATTCACCCTGATTTGATATTGCGAATAATTTGACAATGAGAATTAAATTTTCATTCCTTGACACATTTAAGGAAACCGGTATGATTTCAGGCTTTTACTGGAGTCAAATTTTCCAACGCCCGAACGATCGTTGATTCAAATTTTTTTACCACGACTGTCGTTTTTTCTCATCTCCTTCATATCAGATATTGTTTACCATATTATTTTATGCAGAGAGGAATTTATCTACGAGGATTATTTTTTCAAATGTATACTGTCTGAAATTTCACCAAGCATTTAGTAAACTCAACTTTTATTAAGATTAGAAACGATAATGTATGAAAGGTCAATTTCAAGTTAAAAAAAAAAACAAAAAAAAAACGAACCTCGCAAGAAAATTGAAGTTAAATATATTTCAATTTTACTGAATATCTCCACTAAATATTTGGCCAATTATTCTTTTCACATATTGTACTGATTTTGGATTGAGATTCAAAAGTTTGTAGAATCGAAATTTTTGAAAAAAAAGTTTAAGTAGCTCTAAAAAAATTTCAAGGATTCAGCCTCTACGTATGTGCGCATAAAAATGCAAAAAATTTGCGAACATGAGCGATACTGTTGCAGTACGGATGTTTGAAAAATTGAATAATACAATGTTTGACCTTATAAGCAGAGAAGTTGAGTTGAAAAAAATTCGGCTGACCGAACTGCCATACGTACTACTTAATATCGTCACTCGACGCGTGAAACAGGCTACGAAATACGAATCGTTTAATACGAGGGGCAAATAACTCGCCGAATTGTTGTGTCGATAGGTTTTGGAATCAATGCGAGATAACTAAATTAAACAGACTTGAACGAGTTATTAAAAATTAATTAAAATAATGAGATATTTAACTGAGTAATAAATAAATTATCGAAAATTACGTCAAATTTGTCGGAATTAGTTCGAATTAGTGGCAAAATTATCTTTTTACAAAGGAAAATGATTAAGTTGGATCGAAAAAAATTGCTGTCAATCAATCGAAAATACAAAAGAATGATTACGATGTGGTTTCTTTTTTTTTTTCTCTTTTTCTCGCAAATTACGTTAATTAAAGTCAAGTATCTAGAATTGTCGAGAAATTCATGAATCAGAGTGAAAAAAATTGAATCAAAAATATAAATCTGAACTAAGAATATCAATTTGAAATTAAAAAAAAAAAAAAAAAAATCAGGTGTAGTAACACGAATCAATGTAAATCAATTCAACCCATAAAAGTTACCGCGTCGTTCAAATCATGAGGTTCAACGAAACGTGCGTACGATATTGAAAAAAGAATAACGGATAAGCAAGTAGAATCGAAAAGAAACGGGAAATCGGAAATTGATCGCCAAGTGAAAATATTAAAAACATCGGTTCCATATTTTTTTTTTTTTTTTTTTATCACTATTTTTATTTTTATTTATGAAATTTATTAATAATTTATTAATTTCCTAAAGCGACGATTAGAACAACAATGCTGAATCGTTTACATAAAATAGTTTATACCATTCTCATCGTAAAGTATGGACATGATTATTATTATTGTTACTATTATTATTGTTTTTTTTGTTGTTATTATCGTTGTTACTAATTCATTATTATAGGTGCTTTTACCGAATAAAAAGTGCTAAATAACAAACCGGGCTTCAATGACAAAGGGAAAGCAATACATCGAGAGATTCTAAATGTACAGTCACGGGGTTTTATTCTCTCCGTGTATCTCGCTCGATTTTTCGACCATAAGATATATAACACCGTTGTATATTAATACATTTGTGCAGAACGTGGAAGAATATATCGCACGCCAGAAACGAATTTACGTCCGATACGCAGGTATCCATATATATATATAAATTATAAACACGCAAATGCGGGGGAAATACAGTTGGCTGGTTTTTTTTTTTTTTTTTTTTTTTACATCTTTTTCGTGGGGTGCGGGAAAAATTGAGGGAACATCGACTTTGTAATCCAGATTTCATCATTAATTACACCACCGGATCTGCGTATGCTTCGTTTTAATTCGTAATCTAATTTTTATCGTAACTAATAATATCCAACAATGCTGCGGATCGGTTTGTGTATACATTATACACCGGGTGTCTTATTTGATTAGGCGAATTGAAGAATCTGGGAAATAATAGTAGAATCTGTTTTAACGCGAGCGAATAAACGAATGAAATTGCAATCCTTGGATTATGTTTTAAAGCGAATCGCGTAGCTTGCAGAGTTTTGTAATTAATTTTATCGCAAAATTGAACGCGTTAATTTTGAAACGTTGTAAAATATCGATATGTTTTTCGAACGTTGATCTGTTCGTCTGATTTTTATGGAGAAAATTTTTTAAATTTCTTTATTCGAGAAAATAACAAAATCAAGGTGGAGTACACAAATTTAACTAAAATGACGTCATCTGTGATCGGTTCGACCTTTCAACTTGTCGCATATTTTTCTGGCAAAAATTTTATCTATTTATATTTTATTAATAATTCGGTAAAAGCCCGTCAAATTATTACACAATATTTTTATTCCTGTTGATAAACATAACATATTTGATCTGCGGAACTTTTGCTGTTGGAAGTTGTAAATTATATTTTCAATAATCGACTGCGAATTTTTTGATGGCGAAACTTGTAGTGAAGAAATCAGACTTTGCGGAAAAAATCAAAATTTGAAATGGTCCGGTCCTTACGCTCAAAGTTCCGAAAGTGCAAAGTTCTAAAAGTGCAAAATTCTGAAAGGACTGAAAGTTGACGAGTCAAAATTCCGAGAGCGCGAAAATGAGAAAATTAAAAATTCCGAACGACCGAAGATTTTCAGTTCTGTGAATTTCTGGCTCGGTGAAACTTCGTCACTTTGATTTTTCTTTGTTTTGGATTTTCGATATTTTTACGTTTGGAATCCTGGTCATTCTGAATTTGGTTTTTCTGATTTTTCCCACCAACTCGTTGAGTAAATTACGCTGTCTGAGTACATTTTAATTTTCGGAATTTCACTCTATCGAAATTTTATTTTTCGCAATTTTGCTCTATCGGTACTTTATTTATCGAAGCTTTGCTCTGTCGTAACTTGAATTTTGAAACTTTGAGCCTTAGAGTTTCCGACCATTCGAAACTTTGTTGTTTCTTGAAAGTTTGATTTATTCGCTTCAGGTTTCGCCGTGAAATAATTCAAAATTATGGGCTTTCGGAAATTTTCAAATTCGGAACTTCAACCTCACCCCGGATTTTCATCTATGCGTATAAAGACGTCCTTAGTGTGTGTGTGACAAGGAAATACGAGAGCTGAGAGTGAGAGAGAGAGAAAATCCTCTTAAGCGTGTCTCCGCTTTATATTAATTATCTTGGTGATAATTAATGGCCTCTTCATTAATGCAATTTATAACTCATCGGATGGCGCCACGCAACGCGATCGTTTCGCAAAACTTGGGGACCCATATTATTGAAGATATTTGTCATCGTCGTGTTTATAATATAAGCATGAATTTCTGTCCGTGTGTTTATTATTAGTTCGCGAAAATTGAGAGAATTCACCGCAGCCTGAATATTATTTTCCCCTACAAATCATAAGATAAAACAGAAATTAAATATCGAGGTAAAACGTTGTCTTAGTTATAATTTTTCTACGTACCAGGTTTTAATATAATTCAACTGTTTTCGCATATTTTGAACAATTTTAAAAATATTTTACAGGACGCTTTCACTATTATTCACAAATTTTCCAAATTTTGAAAAAAATTTCAAACGAACCCAACAAGCTTTACTGAATTTCACAATTTGCAAAAGGTTGATATTTGTATAATTTCGTATTATTAAGTTGTTATTGGACATTACGAAATATTTTCAAATACATCATAATACGTTTGTGTGTTTTTCAAAAAATCTGGATATTTGGTGACATTTTTTTTTTTTTTTTTTTTTCATAGACTTCACTTCGAAAATACGATTTAAAAAAACTTTCGTGGGATTTCGATGATGTTCACATAGTTACCGAAAATTTGAAGAATTCATTTTCATTTGATGAATTTTTTGTGATATCGTAATCTAATAATAATCGTAATTTAGTAAGCCAGAAAAACATCGCTTCAATATAAAATTGATCCTAATTAACCATATACCTGGAATTAAACTTTTCATCTTTCTACGCACTTATAATTCTTCTTTCCAATCAGAAAATAAATGATGTAATCTAATCGGATTTACCGCGAATCGAGAGAGCAAACGAAGTCTGTTTAAATTTTCGCTGCGTTAATTTTTTATTTCTGATAATTTAAGCGTTCGATACGCGAAATTTCGAAGTTTAAAACAACACGCTAAGTAGGGAAAACATGGATTTCGGATTTCACTAACGTATCGTAGCCGAAAAAGTAAGTGAAAATCAGTTTCAAGTATGCTCGGTGATTTCGTAAAATTTTTGAAATTTTTTTAGTAAATATAAAAGCACAATTGCAAAAAACATTATTACCAAATTTTAAAAAAATTTTCATCCAATCGATGTGAAATTTTGACACAGTCTTTAAAACTTATTCATCGATCGGACCTCGTGGTTGGATTTTTGAAATTTCAATCCCAAGATTCTTTTATAAAAACTTTTTTCAACAATTTTTTTGGTCGAAAAATGAATTGGTATTGTTCGTAATCGTATATAATTGAAAAAAAGAATATTCTTCTTTTTACATTTGAGCTACGAGCTCGAACTCGAAAAAGTGTTTTTAACTAAAAAAAGTTTTTCCGTCTGTTACAAATTCGACAATGATGATTCAGGAGATGCAACTTATACGCGGCATGCCAGAATTTTGTTATCGATTTCGATGTAAAAAATTCTGAAATGTTCTTGAAGCTATAAATAACAAATCCCTGGAACTCAAATTGCTCTGAATGTTTTAATTTTCTTTAAAAAAAAAAATTAATAAAAAAAAAAAAAAACACACACACCTAAAAATAGGTAAAATTTTAGATCTTTCAAGCTTCAAGCTAAAATTATCGCAAGAAGATTCTCGCATTTTTTAATAAATTTTTCCTCCATCTTGTTGCTTACGAGAGTGAGTGTTGAACAGTTTTAATCGATCTCCATCATAAATATTTCCGTCCAGCATCGATTTGATAAAACAATTTTTTCTCAAGAGTTTTGTACGAAATTTATCTCACAGCTTCTTTCGCTTTATAATCTGCCATCGAAATTTCTTAATAATCGTTACGCCAACCTCGATTTCGCATCGCGTATTAGCAGGTCTTCATCTAATTGCGGTATCTCGAAAAGCGTGATTACTTTCCACGCTTCAGAGACTCGGTTCACCCTCGAGGGAAAACGCAGACTTTGATACCGTGCTTAAAACGTAGAGGGAAGAGAGCGGCCCTTGTATCGCAATTAAAAGCTCTGCTCATTCCCTCAAAATCATTACACAACATTTCTAAAACGATATCTCACGTAACTAGATTTAATAAAATTTACAAGTTAGAGAAAGGCAGGAAAATTATGACCAAAATTTATCGAGTCAAATCGACGAGACATTTCTATTTCCATTTTTTCCTGCAGTAAATAAAAATTCCAACATCTCCGATCGTCGAGAATAAATGAAAAAATTCAATCTTACTGCAATTTCACCGTTTTATCAACTTTCGAATTCAACTTTCGCCTGCGAAGTTTGTCGTTTAAAAATGATCCGATCTTGCCGAATACGATATTCATTTCAAAGCGGATCCTCGGGAACTTCCGTAAAAACAAAAATAAAAAAAAAAACAACGTTATTTAGAAATTTTTAGTGAAGCCTACGTTACGGAGATGGGAAGATATTGTATGTTTTTTTTTTTTTTTTTTTTTGTTTTTCTTTTATCGGCTGTAAAAGTGGATAATTTGGGATTTTCAGAGCGGGATACAAAAGGGATCGTAATTGAATCGGTAAAAATATTCCAGGGACCTCGTTTCGAAATATATTGCAATCTTAATATACCGGTTTAATTTTCAATCCCTCTTTCATCGGTCTTGAAAAATTTCAGAACAAGTTGAAAAAAATAAAAGGTTATCACTTTTCACTCCTTCGCGGAACACAGAATTGGAAATGCAAAAAAAAAATCATGTTTTATTTTATTTTTATTTTTTTTTTAATCGAGGAACAACTTGACTCAAAATTCAGTTAATATCCGAAAATATCGAAGGTTTATACACGGTACAGGTTAGATGATGTATATTTTTTTTTTTTTTCTTCCGACCGCGGGAAGTATTAATTAAATCAAAAACGAATGATCGAGTTAAAAAAAAAAATGTGAAAAAATTGACGAACGTTTTTCTAATAAACGGTAATTAAGGCGTGAAGGCCTAAATATTGAGGATTTTTCATATCGTAATTTACAAAATATTCTACGAACAATAATTAACGTCGAAACTTTTCTCCTCGCAAATTTGTCCGAAAGTTAATAACTCGATCTTATGAAGTAAAAATGTGAACAAAAGTATTGATAAAATTTAGATTTACGTAAAAATCGATATCGTCATCCATGCGGCTACTTCTACTTTTTTTTCGATCACTGAATGTTAAACTCTACACGAGTAAACAAAAAATAGAGAGAGGGAGATAGATGCGGCGCGGAAAAGCAGACGGTAGAGATAACGCAAAGAATTCGAAAGTAACCTCCTCGTAAGCCGCCCTTTTATCTAAAACTTATCTTACTTATCTCTCAAACCCGAGTTCCCAACCTTAACTGTTTATTCCGCAACCTCCGAGTATCTCTCTCTCTCTCTCTCTCTCTCTCTCTCTCTCTCTCTCTTTCTTTTTCTGACGAAGAGCGAGCTTGCGGCAAGAGAGCTTGCAACAAAGCGTCTTATATTCGCTTGCCCGGCCACAAAGAATAATATTGAAAATTACAACGACATTATCAGTTCCCGAATGAACTAAACGCGGGGATAATAGAACCATGAAAATAATAGGAAATCTCCCCTTGTTCCGTTCCGAATTCACCCAATTTCGTTATTAAAACTGGGTGAGAAAAATTTTTGCGATTCATTGAACGGTTTTTTTTTTTTCCAAGGATTTTAACTCGCTATATTAAATGGCAGAACGAATATTTTTCAACGAATTATCATTTTAATGATAAAATTTTAAACTTGCAATTATTCAAGTCAATTACTATAACAGATGAAATTTTTCTCAGTACCCATTTAATAAATTTAAATCATTAATATGTACAAGTAATTTTCGTCATTGTTTGATATTTTTCATTCGATACCCCGTAAAATGAACCGAAGAATTTATAACAATTCTCTTTGAAAACAAACGCATTCTATCGCTAATTAACATTTCGACTTGTAGATTCTTGCTGTCCGTTCGAAAGATAGGAATTTTCTGAAAATGAACGAAATTAATTTCATTGAAATTTAATCACGATAAAATTTTGGCCAATTTTCTTACGTTATTTCGATTTAATTCGAGTATTAGACGAAAAAAAAAAAAAAAAAAACTTCACCAGTCGTGAAATCATCTTAAAAATCGCAATAATACTCACAAAGGTGAATAAATTTATCGTAGATTCGACTAACAAATCTCAAAAGTTTTCGGGCATACTTAAAACGAATATTGACTGTGTAAATTGTAAAATTTCCGTTTGTTGCGGAGATAAAATTAATCAGAATAACGAGTGAACGAGAAGAGCTCGAGAATATGAAAAGGAGTTAATTGGCAGCGATCAAACTCTTCCTTTGATCGCGAGAAGCTCTCTGGGAGAATTTTCGCTTTGGATAAAAGCAACGGCGGAGATGAGGCAAAAGTTGATGAAGAGTGTGTACTCTGAGAGTTGAACATGTACATCTAACCAAGTACAAGTAATTAAGGGGGGAAAAAAGAAGGGGCGAACCTCGCTCGAATCGTTAGACAGTATTTGCTTCGGAAAATTCAATCTCTTTACCCGATGCAAGTCTTCTGCGAAGAGGTAAAGTTGTATTGAATAAATAAGAACCGTGAAGTGCATCTCGAACGCGATACGGTGGTGAAAAGTACGGGGAAATAATAGCCGAGTGAAATAAAAGCTGCGCTTTTTGCGCACCGCAGGCTTTTTTTTTTTTTTTTTTTTTTTTTTTTTTTTTTTTTTTTTGATAACGGAAAATTGAGACTTGTATGGAATCTACAAAATCGTCGGCAAAAAGTGAATTTAGAGAAAATTCTGCTGCTATTAAGTCGAAAATATAAACAAAAAAAAATCACTCGCTTATCGTAGTCTGATATTTTTTACTCGAAATCGAGATGATTTTGAAAAATCAAATTTGATTGCTCTGTTTTTGAATTTTTTTTTTATTACTTCTTACACTACGTTTACGAAAATGTTGTCAAATGTAGAAACAAAACTTTTATCATTGTTTGGTATGACGAAATAACGAAACGCTTATTTTAAAGAAACAATCGGAGCCGAATAAAAACAAAAAAATTGGAAAAATTGTAGAGGAATAATATTTCTTATGCTGTAAAAGTAATTGAAAAATTATATCAATTACATCGATGCAAGTGGTGTTAGTTTTTTTTTCATACAGTAGACGAAGTCGTTATGCGATTACGCGTTCACTTGTTTTTTACATTTCGTAGTGTGATCAATTTTTCGTTGGAGACAATTTTTCGAAAAACAATTATTCGGAAAAATTTGAGTGTTTTCAAAAACAGACGAGCCGATTACAATGAAACTTGATCGATTCTTTTTCGGTTGATTTAGCTCACATCTGGTTATATTTTGAACAAAATCGACCCTGCGGTTTTTTTTTTTGTGTATTTGCAAAAGTAAAAGTTCTGTAGCTAAAAAATCTAATCTGCTCGAATAATGGGCAAAGCAACAATTTTTTAAACCGGTTCTATAATCTATTTAATTACAACCCTCCCCACCAAAAAAAAAAAAAAAATTTTTGTAAAAACCAAAACATTGTTCTGATCGTTGCATCAAAGTTCTGTGAAACTTTGTTGTTCCTGATTTGATGATCTGTCAGGGCGGGTATTTTAACAAAAAATTTACTACGATTGCAAACACTAAAAACATACGACAAAAAAAAAGCTCATCTCGGTCCTGAAAGAACTCGAATCACTTCGGCACAATCATTGTGACATTATGTAATGAAAAAAAAAAAAATCTCGTGTGCTAAAAAAAAAAATTTATAATTCGAAAAAAAAAGAGCTTCGCATTGCTTGAAGGGAAAACAATTTTTGCCGAAAAATTCTTCCGGTGAAAATGTTCGTTTTTGCAGACACAGAAATCCCGATGTTCACAATTTGATTATCTTTTTTTTTTTTTTTTTTATATATTCTATGTAAAATTCTTTGGTTGTAGGAAAATTCAGTGATTACAACAGCGTGAAAAGTCTGCAAGGAACTTTTAATGGGATTCCATATTTATGACTTGTTGGTATCAGACACTGGTCGAAAGACTGCGGGATCTTACCTCCTATCCTTCGTATCGTTCTCTCTCTCTCTCTCTCTCTCTCTCTCTCTCTCTCTCTCTCTGTCTACGACGAACGAGAATTCATCCCAAGATGAGATGTTATGCAAATTTCAGCATCACCCCCACGCGAATACGTGCCGTTGCACCTGTATGCAGATATGAACGAACGCGTACCTCGATGTTCTAATTTAAATGCGCATGAATTTTCTATCCCTCTTATGTAATTTCGCACTGAGAGAAATTTTCATTTCCGGTCACCGCTCAGTCCCTAATTATTTCCATTTTTTTTTAACGATACCCGTTTTACTGATTTTTTTCCAATAACTGTGACAAATGAAATTTGTCTCAGTGCACGTTTTTTCTTACGCTTACGAATTTTGGTCCGTTCGTTTTCTCGATGATTCGTATATGCGGAACGGAACAGAGAAACCACATTGTGTAATCACAACTTTGAAATTTCGTATCACTCCTTGAACCGAGTAAAATAGAAAAGTAACTTTTACTTGCGGGAGCACAATCAGAGATTTCTTATTGGGAAAGTATTCAGCGAGTAAGTTTCTAGAAGACTTGCACATTTTTGTTTTCTTCTTTTTTTTTTTTTTTGTTTGTGAACGAATTTCGACGTTCAACTTTGTTTTAATAATGAATATCCACGCTGTTTCAGAAATTACGTAAAAGTCAGTTGCAAAAACAAGGAATTCGAATTTTACGTCGGAGAACTTTTGTAAGATTCGGATTTTGGTCCGTTCCTTTTCTCGATTTCGTTTCGTTTAATTTTTTTCATACCACGCTGCACGCTCGACAAAATTCTTCATCTCCTTCTGCTTTTTATATTGCATATAAAAAATTAACTCCATATCTGAGGATACGAAATTATAATATTTGGAATAAGGAGGTTCGAGTTGCGTAAAATTTTTTAAATCTTCGTCATCTTGCAAATTTATAGAATTAGTTT
Source organism: Neodiprion fabricii (assembly GCF_021155785.1). Taxonomy (NCBI): domain Eukaryota; kingdom Metazoa; phylum Arthropoda; class Insecta; order Hymenoptera; family Diprionidae; genus Neodiprion; species Neodiprion fabricii. The sequence continues at coordinate 17,332,348 of NC_060245.1, forward strand.
AATGAAGTCAAGTTTTCAATTCATATGCGTAATTAAGTTTTCTTGTCTTATACGGTTTAATGGATTTTCATAAATTCTAAAGTCAAGAAATACGTGACGATTATTCTCAAAATCGTAACGTTAATTGTATTTCACATATAACTCAATTATGACGTGTATTTTTGTGGAAAAAAAAAAAGTTTGCACACTTAGCTTCCAACTTCGGAAAAGCTTGCGATTTCTATCAGCTCTTATGAAAGAATATTCCTAAATGTAAATTGAGGCTTTCTATTTTTTTTTTTTTTTTTTTGGGTCGATGGAACTTCAACGATGTCACAACTTCGAATTTGGACAATTTTTTATTCAAAACTCTAAAACTAATCCTCAGAGAAAGAGTAGAAAAGAGTTGACAAAATTTGTAACATAACATTCGGAGAAAGACTTTCTTCGGGAAAACTTTTATTACATAATCAGTAATTAATTCCAAATCAAGAATTAATCGCTATTCAAAGTTGATCGAATTTTGTGAGTATTCGAAATTCCGTGAAATCATTGATCAATCCAATCGCATTTCACCAAGTCACATATAAATTTTTCTTACGTGTCCAATAAATTTTTTCAAGTTTTAAGAAATCCGCACGGAATTATGGAATTTTCCAAATTCTTCCAAAACTATCGTACCCACGATTTTTCCTAAGTGAGATAAGCTTTTGATTTATTACGAGAAGAAGAAGAAGAAGAAGAAGATAATGAAAAAAATACCGAGACAATGAAATTTCAGGTATCTCGTTTCGCGACAGATTATCTAGACACTCGAATTTATTTCCAACTGACAAATTTCATTAACTGCGAATCGTTGTAAAACGTGTTATAATTAATTAGTTTTCTCAATTAGAATACACACACCGCGAACAAAGTGTAAAATGAGAAGGATCCGAGGGTATAAAAAGAAATAAAAAAAAAAAAAAGTTAAATAATTATACAATATTTGCGTACATCAAAGAGGGATGAGATTCTAAAGAGGAAGAGGCCGCAAGTCTCTCAGCCTCTTTAATAACAAAATGCATACACCCTTCATTTCTTCAAGCTGTTTTCCCTCACACCACCGGCAAAGCATTATATTATACATTTCCCAGTACAGTGAACCAGTTCCCCGAAGACTCGGGGCTGAATTTTGCAGATAAAAAAAGAAATTTGCATATTTGATGCCCACCGTTTTATATACACTCAATTTTGAATATTTATTTAACTTTTGCCTCCCCCCTCCTCCTTCACCTCTCTTCCCTCTTCTGCACTGTCACGCTTTAGGCAAAATTAAACGTGGCTAACCAAATTTCCTCCAGCAGCCGCGACGGTGAAATTCTCTCTCTTTTTATCTCCGACGGTGTTCCTTTTTCTTTTTTTTTCAGTTATTTTTTATTTTTTTTTTTCTGCCTCCCATTTCTTCTTTTAGTCTTTTTAATTATACCGATCCTTGTCCGAAAACGTTTAGGCGTTTACGTATATTCTGAAAAACATGTTGGCGTAAAAGAAAATACAGGGAAGGGAATTCGCTTTGAAATATAAATGTTCGTGCAGGAAATTAAACTCCACTAATTATAATAGCAGTGAAATCCCGATATGGATACAGGCAGAAATATATTTCCAGGATAAACAAATATAGGACGCGAGCTAATAATGTGATATTTCATAATCGAGGCGCAGGGCGAGTTCGATGAACGGATCAAATGACTAGTCGAGCAAATAACTTTAACCGTGATAATTATGACGGTAATGTTATCCTCGAACATGTTTTTAACGAATGAAAATCCACGGGCAAATACAAATTTAGACCGTTCGTTGTAGTGAAATTGTATAATTTAGCACCGAATTTTATCATCGTTCTCGATGCGTGTCGATTTCAAAAAGCTCAAATTCCAAGGTAATTTATCCAGATAATATAGCAAAAATCCCTTCTCATGTTTATCACCGTGGAAAAATTTCATATATATGGAATGGAATTCTCTATATCAACGTATTTCAGTCGTTTGAAATGGAATTTCGAATCCCGTCAAGGAAAACTACGCTAAAAATTATCGCGATATTGTTCCACGAGATTTTTCAAGAAACAATGAAACACCATTTTTACAGAATGTAGTCAGAAAATTGAAGAGCCCTCGAATATTTAAAAGAAACTTCTTACTATCCCATATTTCGTCTTATTCTGATAATTTCAGGATATACTCGAAAATGTACGCTTTTTCTACACCGTCTAACCAAAAACAATGAATTTTTATTCGCTTTCCATGTGTAGAATTGAAAATATCGGAAAAATGGGTTTTCAGAAAGTTCTAAGAATCTATTTCGAAACGAGTGACATATTCCGAAAGATCAAATCTTTTTAAACAATGAATACGTTGGGCTATATTTTTTTTTTCTACCAGAGATAACAAGTGCTGAAGAAATGCGGAGACGAAGATTCAATTTGAAAATGTGATCTTGAAAAACGGCAAGCGTTAGAGGATTTTCATAGGTCTTCCAGTGCACCGTAACGTGTCCAACTCGAGGTCAGATCGCGATTTTGACCGTTGAAAAGCTGGATGAAAATCGGTGAATCCGTCGACGCGTGACATCAAATAAATGGTATAAAATAATAAAAGTCTTCCTCACGCGAGATGTTGGGCAAGACCCAAACGTACGCGACAGACTTGCCAAAGACTTCCGTTGGCGCGCTGGCTGAGTGCCAATGAAAGTGCAATTAGCGGAATGATAATTTTCTCAAACGTTCTCCCATTAACCCAGTTGCCAGACGTCCGTGTCGTCCCGAACGGCGGGGGAGGCGTTAAACAACTCTAATACACCCTTCGATGATTAACACCCACCCACCTTATTACCATCGTAGCGATGCACCCTCGACTCCGCCACCAGTCGAACATCTCGAGCTTGATTTTAAATAATTAAGAAAATTAAAAAATGACCTAACGCGGAGGGAAAGGAATTCTCGAATCGATAGAATACATTTTTTTGGTAGTCCGATCGCTTCGATCTACTATCCCTTATTTGTTCCAAATACGATGACTTGAATTCAACAATTTAGTCAACTAAATGTCGTTGCTTGATTGGCGTGGATGGTTCGATCGGTTGCAATAATCTTTACACGAGGTAAAATAAACACCACGTGCTTGGAAACAAGTAGAGAATGTATTCATCGTAAGCATCGGTATACTGGTACTGTAAGCGGCCGCTAGGCGGTGAACTTTCTCGCTACGAAAGTAGCTTCAGAGATAGTTGTAAAACCGGGTAGACGGTCATGAAGTCAGTCACGGGTAACGCGAAATCATTTCGTCATCAGATCCAATATAATTAAAATGAAAATCCGAGTTTTGAGTCATTAAAATTAATATTGCCGACAAATAAGCACAAACTTTAGACACGTGCTAAATGTATGTTCCAACATGTACAACAATAAGTGTTTGGGTGTTACGCGTTAAATATCAAGTTAATCCCACAATATTTTTTTCGTATAAGCGTTTTCAGAAACGTTGTCAAATGATTTTTTTTTTTCTCATTCCTCATCCAGAATGACTCGTAATACTGGACAGTACTTTGAGAAACTTGGAAAATTTTCACAATAAAGTATACTAACTAATTGATATAAAAGTTTTAAACTGTCTCTCTGCATACAAGAAATAAATTATCAGTCGGGTTTAGGTAAAAATCTTGTAAATCATTTTCTCAATTCGGATACAGCGATATACAAGAGTTTCCGAAACTTCAACGAAAGACTTCGATTCTGAATACACAATATTGGGATTTAATTCGCGTCTTCGTCGGCAGGCAAATGAAAGAAGAATAAATGCAGTAAAATTCGGAAAACTTACGAAAATGAACTATGGGGGAAATCAGACCCCATCGTTAAATCCGATCCGATAGTTATCGAAGTAATTGGTCACAGGCAGGAATACTTTGAGGTTAAATGGTAATTGGATACACAGGTATACCCACTCAATCCAAATAGTAAGATTTAATTTAACGATAGGCTGCGTTGGTGAATATCAAGTAGGTGGAACGCGGGCTTTGGTCTGTACCTATCTATCAGGGACATTTATATATGTATACATTTACGAGGGAAAGATAAGAACGACCAAAGCACGCGAATTTGTACACACAGGGTGTTCCGAAAGTAACACCTCTTCGTATCGAAATTTAACAATTAATCGTTCAAGCTTGAAAAATGAAGGATAAAGAATTTTTCAGATTTTCTTTCTAAAGACGTGAATAATTTATCGGCCAATTTTTTACACCCTTTATACATAAATGTTGCATCTTAATCGCTGAATCTAACTCTTTTAGAGAACTTTCAAATTTTTCTGTTAGTTTTGTTACAGCTCGCCGTTATTAAGGCCATGCAGTACTCCCACCCTTACCGGCAGGGCAAACTCACCCTTTTTTACCCACGGTCGGTAAAGTCGGAAGTACTGTACGACCTTAATACTCAATATACATGTTGAAACGAATGACATATTTCGAATGTAAAATATAAACAATTTCCTAGTTTATTTCCATCGTAAATTGAATACTTGTCGAGAAATATTTGTCGCGAGATCGAAAATGTTTAAATTCATGTTTCATTTCCTTTTATTTTCACGATATTACCACAACAATTAGACGCTGGAAAATTTTTCAATTAAAATAAGAGAGAACGCAACGTTTTTCTTACTTCAACGTCGAAAAGAATTCTAGCATTCAAAACAAAGGAAAGTAAAAACGAGAGAAATATCTTATTGAACAGAATATTAACGAGATATTTTTATCGGTATTTTATCGTTAATTTTGTTCCCTAATTTCTTTTCACGTGTCGGTATAATTCGCGTCCTGAAACGTTTGTTTTCAAATTATCCTTTCGAATGTAATCCCTGCGCTGGCGTTTTACAGAAAAGGTTTGAAATTCGTGGGGATTTTGAATGATTTCTCTCTCTCTCTCTCTCTCTCTCTCACTCTCAGTCAGCTTCCTTCTTTCATTTGAATTTTATTTCCTTTTCGTGGCATTTCTCTCTCCGGATAACAAGCCGGGATCCGGCGAACGGTCGCGAACTAACGAGGGAAAATGGCCATCCAACACGTTTTCTCACGCTTCCACGCTACGCGTGAGATGGAATATAACGTACGTACCTCTCCACACGTGGATTCGGTACATGCGGACACAATTTTCACGGGGCATAAAAAGACGCCGGCAAAGTTTCCCGAGGGATAGGACGTAATTCCTTTGATTGTGCATTGTAAGGGTAATTTGTGCGAACCCGAGTACCAATTTCTCCACATACGCGGACAATCGCGATACGACTCTACCGTACCCACGCACAAAAGAGAACTTTTGAGTGTAATATAAAATTCTACTTTCCTGTCAACTTCACCCGGCGCAATTTCGTTTTTTCCCCATTTACTCGGGATGTTCTCAGCCGGTATTGGTAAAAAAACTGTTGTTTTATCCCTATAAGTAAAGTGTCATTTTTCAAAAAATTTATTGGAAATGAGCTCAATCGATGATATTTTTACTTTTCTGTATTACAGTTTCTGTAATATCTTGTATTGCAGTTACCTGATCATTTCAAAACTGAACGCCTACCTTGACCGAGAAAATAATCGTGGTAGAATTCACGTCTGAACAATCGAATGATTAGTCGTGTGAAGTCTCTTAAAAACTCTTGAATTAATCTCAGATCCATATAATTTCGTTGAAATATTTTTAAATCTTGTCAAGTCATTCGAGATATCTTATAGACGTTCAAAGTTTCTAGAAATTAATCAAAACGTTATCAAATATTTCAAAATCATTCGAAATCTTTTAGATTTGCACGTTTCGCAATCCTCCAAGAAATTGCAAAATATCTCTTCCCGCGTCTAATCGTGTGCTTTTATTTCTTCGATAGAATCCCACATCCGTCTGACTGATCTTTGAACATTAAAAGTTCCTGACAAAGAAAAAAAAAAAAAAAAGAAAAAAAAACAACTTGATGCAATGAAAATTGGATTCCAAAGTTGAGAGAAAACCAGAATCTTTATTCTCTTTCAAACTTCCTGGCATTTCCATTTTGCAATGTAACTGCATCGCGTGACGCAAATCTTTGAAAACTCTTTTCGAAACAAACTAGAATCAAAAAGAAAAAAAAAAGAAAAGAAAAAATCACCGCGTGTTTCGCCAGTACAAGATAAAACCGAGATTCGAACGAATTCAAAGCACGTATATTAGCAACGAACGAACTGTTGGAGGACGATGCGATGGTGCTGTGCCGGAGAATTTTAGATCAATTTAAAGTTTGCCGCGCTGTTTGAGCTGGCGCTGTTCGAAATGTATATACATATAAATATATATATATATATATATATATGGGGTATTCCATGACATCTCGATCAAGATCCTATGTCGATATCTCAGATTGGCTTTATAATTTTACGTACGACGATACATGACGTAAAACGGAATAGCAGTTTTTTCAAAATTTTTCGACCTAGCACATCTGAAATATGATTTAAAAACTGGAAAAGAAAAACAACTTTTTGAAATGTGACAAAAATTCAGTAAAATGTTACAAAATACGGCAAAATTTTTAATACCTATTAGAAGATAAAAATTTCTCAACTTCAAAAGAAGAAAGAAATTCTTATTATTTGATTGCATTTTTGACACAAGAACGAACACAAAAGCTCGTTATAACATGGGCCGAAAAATATCCATCCAAAGAGATATTACAATGAGCTTTTTTTATGTTTATTCTTATGTCAAAAATGCAATCGAGTAATAAGAATTTTGTCTTTCACATTTTACTTATTTATCTTTCGAAGTTCTGAAATCTCCATTTTCTAACAGGTGTCAAAAATTTTTTTACATTTTACAAGATTTTCGCGAATTTTTTCAGAGTCAAAGGAAAGTGAGTTTTCTTTCCCCCAGTTTTTAAATCGTACTTCAGATACGCTGGGTCAAAAAAATTCATAAAAAAATTGCCCGTTGCATTTTTCGTCACGTACTTTCGTGCAAAAAATTATAAAGCCAATCTGCGACATCGACGTAGAATCTTGATCGTGATGTCGCGGAATGCCCCATATATACGTTTGTATGTATATACATATATATATGCAGATCTCGTGCTAATGGATTGGAAATTTCAGGGGATCTTAATAAATACGGTACGGTTCACGGAAGGGCGCGATACGCGGAGGGTATATAACCGCGAAAAGCCGCCGGCGACTTTTTCACCCTACGAAGAAAGGGACGCTTTTTACAATAGGTAACTACCCGGGGAGACGGTATGTACGGAAGTGAATTCGAGGCGCAATTTTGCGAATAATAACGAAATTAAACGATCCGTGACGGCAAAATTATACGGCAGGTAATCAGTGGGTGTGTCTGTTAAACCGACTCTATTCGGGCGATGAACGTTTTTCTCTCACGTCATTTTTACATCAATTTTTTTCATCTTCTAAAATTTTCTCCGTCAATTTTACTGGTTTCCCGAAACTGTCCTAGAGTTCGACAAAGTTATTAAGGGGTAATTCTATACGAGTTTTGAGAATTTTTATGGGGGAGTTAGATGCGGTTTTTCGAATTCCCATGAGGAAGTTCCGTGAGGTCTTGAAAACTCCTATCCGGGGATTTCTGTTGGGTTTTGACAGTTTTCACGGGAAAATTTTATGGGATTTCGAGAATTCTTATGGGGGATTTCTATGGGGTTTTGACAGTTTTCACGGGAAAATTTTATGGGGTTTCGAGAATTCTTATGGGGTATTTCTATGGGGTTTTGAGAATTCTTATGGGGAAATTCTATGGGGTTTCGAGAATTCCTATGGGGAATTTCTATCGAGTTCTGAGAGTTATTACAAGGGAATCTTATGGGGTTTGGATAATATCTATGGTGGCGGCGGTGAAAGGAGGGTTCAATGGGGAAATTTTATGAGATTCTGACAATTCCTACGGGGGTGTTTTTACGGGGTCCTAAAAACGATTGTCGGGCAATTATGTAGGACTTGCAACATTCTTATGGGTTAGTACTGTGAGGTTATGGTAATTTCTAGGATGGTAGACGGAATTCCCGTTTATAATTTTTTCATTGCCAGAACGTACTGTATCGAGCTGTGAACAATGTCATGGCGTTAGAGAATTTTGAAATGTAAATATTATGGGTTTCCAAACGATGGCGTTAGAATTCCCGTATAATACAACGGTGTTTGCAGCAGCTCGACGTTGGATGATATATTAGGTACTTCTTCACGACGCGGAAGGATATTATTTCCTATTTCCTTATTGACACGTGAGCCGGCAGCGCCTTTCGACCACGAAGTAAATAATCCTCCTTGGGGGATGATGTAACACTACACCAGATATCCATGGTGAAAATATCGAACTTCCGGTTACAGGCGAAAATATACAGAATAGACGAAGCGTGGGCGTGTCGCTAGGCGGTGGGAGAAGAGGAAGAGGAAAGAGAAGAAGAAGAATAAGAAAAATAAAAAAAAAACCCGAGATTTATTATCCACTAGCTCATGAAGCAAAATCCCCAAGAGTATAATAAAGAATGCAAGTAAATATAAAAACCCATCCAACTCCTACGCGTTTTAAAACGTTGCGGAAAGCTCGCTCTCACAGAACTGTATTTGCGTTACGGATATGCAGGTAGATTCGTATTATACACGTATAATAAAAATTGCGTATATATACTTTATAGGGCATTCCATGGTAATAGACTAGAATTTATTTCTCTGTTTTTTTGGTCTTTTTTTTTTATGAATTTATTTTCACACTCATAATTTATTCTTTAAATAAAACTTAGGAATACCGATGATCGATTGAATTCTCGGAATGAACGGGTGCATACCGTACAGGAAATATTTACACTTTGAAATGCGAAAATCAATAATACTTGCATCCTACGTTTGGTGAAGTAAAAAAAATGTTGAATTGAAATTCGAGCATTCGTTGAGTTGATACGGAATGCCCTGTACAAGGAATTCAACTTTTAGAACGTCATAAAATCGCGAAAACGTGCTTAGAGAGAACGAATTAAAATCACATCGAATCGAATCAACGGGGAAGATAACGTAACAAAAAGTCGTTGGTGTTTACTGTTTACTATTGTTTCAGGCACGATGCCAAATTGTTCGGATTTTTTGCTCTCTGACTTCCCGAGTTCAAATCTAGCGTCGTAAAATAATGCTAAAATTTCGTGACGGAAACAGTTTTTTTTAATTCTGACGCATTTAATATTTCATAGCATAAATCGAACATCCTCCGATGCATTTTTATCGGCCTTGAATATTCGCAAATCACTCTGCCCCCAGTTTTTTGCTCGTTTGTTTAAAAACTTCAATTCGCCACTTATCCTCAGTCTCGGCCATTACGTATTTCTGCCAAACACCTCGCGGGGGTTTAAAACTTTGCAAATCCACGGATAAAATACTTGAGAGTTTTAGAAATATATGCGAGAAAAATTTGGAAATCGCGGTTACGAATTTTCAAGACTTTTCTTCGGTATCTCTTGATTTAGTTTTTCTTTCTTCGTTGTAACAAAAATATTAGCGTCGTCATTCCATCACACTTTCGTCACACGCACACTTGACTGAATATTGAATTGTACTTAGGTGTAATAAAAAACGGTTGAAATTGAAGGATGAAAAAAAAAAAAATCGATACACAATCGTGTGAATTTCGTTACCGCGAAAGAAATTCCTGGAGAAATTTCCTACTCCGAAAGTTTGTATGATTGATCGTAAAACTTGAGTAAATTGTTCGATAAGAGTCAAACATTCTCTGCAATTTATCACGAAACGGGTGAATGATGGAGCGTCGAAAATCCGGATAGCAACCCGCATCCTTTGGAATTTCCATTAAAACATCGTGAATACATTTTCAAGTGTATTAAATATTCGCAATCTAATTGAAAAATGTAAAATCGTGTAATGAATTTCCAGGTTCAAGAGATCAGAAGTTTACTCGTTTATTTGTCGGTGTTATCGTGACGATTTTTTGAATTTTATTTTCGTTCTTTACCGCGCTAAAAGAAAAAAAAAAAAAATAACTTAATTGATAATCCTATAAACGCGAGTCCGCGGGGAATTTTTAAATCCTTGCAAATTCCACTGCGAGGAGGATAAACATTTCTCAATGCTGATACTGATGCTGCTGATGCAGTTCGCGGTTATTCAAATACGGGCAACTGAGTTAAAAATAACTCTTCAATATTGTAAAAATATTTGCGCAACACCGCAACGCGAAGCGTGTAAAAAAAAACGAAGTTTTAATCACAACGTCAAAGTTCAGAGGAGGAAATTTTCCGGGTGAAATATCCATGAATTGTAAATGAAAACGAGAACCAGTATAGTCGACTTGTTTTTAAAATCGGTACGAGTATCCGGAAATAATTTTTTAATGACGCCTCGACATCTGATCGACTGAACATCGATGTGCAATTGCAGTTAAAACGTTGGGAAATTCATGTGTTGTTCCTATATTTTAGAGAGTGTCAGCTTCTGTTTCAAAATTTTTTTCCTCACGTACGTTTCTTTCAATTTTTTTTTTTCAAATCAATAACATTTTTCCTGTCAGCTTGTGATTTTTGCAAGCCTTACCGCGCACAAATATTTTCAAATATCCCGCATTGATTAATAATAATTTTCAACCGTCATTATCAAAAGTAGATTTCATTTTTTTGGCCATTTATTCGAACGATTTATAGAGAAGTGGTTGGTTAGAAGAGTTTGAGTATAAAAATGAATCGTTGTTGCGTTCACGCAATATTTCGAGAAGAAATCAATTGAATCTTTTAACATAATTTAAATCCAAAATTCAATATTGATTCTCAATATTGGCAAAATTCTCTTAAATTTCACTGTCACAAATGTCAATACAAAGTATAAACTTTTTTCCAGAAAGAACTGAAACAAAACTAACCATTTCCCGCGTATAATCTTTTCCATAACATTCAAACGACCAAAACAATTTTCAACCTGTAACGGCCCTGAATATTACATCCGTGAACAAAAAAACGGATAGTATAGATAAATAAAAGCGTTTTTTTTTTTTTTTTGTTCGTTACTTATTTCCGCGAATATCCGCCGTCAGGTAATTTTGCCAATTCGTTGAAATACTTCTCGCATCACGCAACAATGTGTTACACGTAAAAACGGATTACAGGTGGCGTAAATGCAGGCGACGTATTGACGAGATAATTAATACACGGGGACAGCGTCGGGACGTCGGCGTCCTTTGTTGGCCAATCGCTCCGTCACCGCGGTGACTGACGTCAATTGCGTTTCGTCAGTTTGACTGCTCGCCGAAGACGGCCAAAAATGGGTCGACGGGTGTCGCCGGAAAATTGTTACGTCGTCACCTGCGAACCACCGAATACACGAGAGAGAAAAAAAATGAAGCGGAAGAAGAAGACGGGGAGAAAAATGATCTCGGGAAACGAATAACACAAGTTTTCGTCCGCTTAATCTGTATTCGAATCAGATTGTTTGAAACTGGAAATTTATTTCATCTTAAAATTGGCTCGATCCAAAGAATTTTTTTTAAATATTTTTCTTTGTCCTTAATTTGGATGTTTTCTGTTGCATAAGTTAGACTGATTATTCAAGTTTCTACGATTCTCCGTAAAAAAATATACAAAAAACAAAGAAAAAATGGAAAAAATGGCACTGAAAAAATAGTGCGACTTACAATTCACGGGCTTTTTTATAATAATTTCCATCCTCACTTGAAGCGATTCTTTTTTTTTTTTTTTCTTCACTTTCTACTTCGTTAACGTACATGAGTTAATAGATTTCATTGGGTTGCGTGAAACGGGAAATCTCTTTTATCTCTGTTACATTCGACAAGTTTTTAATCTCGGACATTTTAGATTTTGCAAAAATCTGCACACCGGTTGCCTTCCATTTAGAGCACAGTGCGACACAGTGTACAAATTTCTATTGTAAGCGGCCAATCCGGGCAAAGAAATAGACCAGAAATGTTTACACCGTGTCATATTGTGCTCTAAATGGAAAGCATCCATTGTCATACGAAACTTTTGGCGCATTCGCACTATTTTTTTTGCCCAAGCGTGTCTCGACCTGTCTAATCTAGGGACTTTGTGTGTCGCCAACGTAATTCTCTAGTGTAAAAAATTATCCGTCTCAGATTCATTGTCCCCGAGTGTACATAACCTGTAAAAATGAGTTGAAACATCGCTCCAAGGGTTTGTTACGTGGCTATCAATGCGCATCGTTGCTCGGTGTGTTATCCTCTTCTATTCTCCACTTCTTTCGTCTTACATGGTTCGAAATCGATATGAGTGTTACACAACTTGAAGCGCAACATTTTTCTTCCCTCTTTATCGCTAATCGAGCGGGTCAGCACGATAATAATCGTCGAGGATATCTCAGCGCTTGCCGTGAACCGGGAAAACATATACAGATACATTGTGATATCTGTATCTACGGCCCGGCATTATCCTTTGTCCTCGGCCAGCCGTGCACGGCTTCTATCGGTGTCCAGTGCTCGGTGTCCGATGTTCGTTTTCCATTCCACTCCAGCGGTCCGTGGTAAAGGGTAGGAAAGGCAGAAGCCGAAATGGCAATTGAATTGAGTAAACACAGATCGCGGTTCTGCGAAGGGCTTGGCAAAGTTCTCCCGAACCTCCCAATCAGCGAGCGGTGCCCGCCTCTCCGTAATTTCCTGCTCTTGGGGTAGATATGCAGAGTAAAAATTTTTCAAAACACAGTATCGTGCAAAACCCCCACCCTTTTTGGCTCGCCCCACGACACATACCAGAGCGGGAAGTTAGGCAGCAGGAATTTAGCCGAAAGCTATACGTATAGTACCCTTACGGATGAATTTTTTACGAGGCTATAAATGGTGATAAAATTTTGAAAAAAATACCCAAGTGTGAAAGAAATTCTGATCTTTCCGATGAAAAATTTATATCTTCGTTTTCGCCAAGCGGAGACGTTTGAGAATCGATGTGAAAATGAGAGTGTTATTTTTCGATCTTGCGCAAAACTTACTTTGAGGTGAATATTCTCGTCGTCCTCGTGATCGGTATGTGTTTCTTTTAAAACTCCCCCCTTTTATAAAATTGTAATCATTCTTTAATGAAAATTTAATGACTCTAATTGATCCTGCTAAACCTGCTCCAGTATAATTGAAATCTCGAAATATTTTTTTGATTGAACGCACAACGAAGAGTTTCTGTATACTTATCAATGAAAGAAAAAAAAAATTGGCTCCTACTTTCCAATGAGATTATTCAATTTATATTGAACGTGATTTAATGAATTTTAAACAGAAATACGAATACCACTGAACATGGGAAAAAAGTTTAAAAAAAAAAAAAAACAATCATCGATACTGATAACTCAACAAATTTAGAGTAAAATTTCGAAACATTTCGCAATAAATTGAAAAAATAATTAGTTGCCAAATGAAATTAAACTGCTTAAGAACGTCTCAATTTGACAATCTAAATGTCAAAATTCACACGTATTCCGGCGGCCGGTATATTTGCGTTGAAAAACCCCGATGGCCGGCGGGATGTTAATTTGGCCGTTTAAAATGTCCTCCTTTTATTTCCCACGCGGATTTCGTATAAGTAGGTACAATGCAAATTTACACGTATGCGTTCCTACACCGTAAATAGGTCGCGTGTATGCTCACGTTATTAATTGACGTTGGAGGACTGGAGGGACGGTATTAGAACGACAGCAATTAAAATTGATGGGCGGGTGTGTGCGTTCCTATAATATAAATGTCACGTACCCGAGGTACATACAAAGTATCACGTATAAAGCATTCTCTGCCAAATTTTCCAGTCTCTACTGGTTTTCTTTTTTACGCGGTAGCTCTCGACTCGAGAAATACAACAAAAAAAAAGTTATCGTCGCCACTCATTCTTATAAACTATTTAAACTTTCTCAGAGACAATTTAACAATTTAATTTTGACATACCTAAGATGATAATTTCAACACCAAAACGGAAGTGAGGCTACGATTTTTTTTTTTTTCTTTTAATCAGAGATCTCAATCTTTTGTTAGAATAGATTGATTCAATTTCGTTTTGAGTCCTACTATATGTTATCATCTAACTTTCCAGAGATCCTTCGGAAAATGGCCGCAATCAAAGTTATTGAAACGTGAAATTTGAATTCTTCCCGGAAAAAATAGAAAAAATCGGAGACCCACTCCAGTTTTGGTCCTAACATAATAATGGTGTTACATAATAGAATTCTTGCAAATTTTCTCGGATATTTAATGCTGATTGTATTATAATATATAGTAATGCGTAAAAACAATTGTTATGAATATCGTTTGAATTTTTTAACAGTTTCTTTTTTGGTGAGAACTATCATACTGAAAAAAAAAATAATCAAAAATAATTGGAACGGTCAGAGTCATTGTGAGTCAGAGTCAGCTCTGAAATACTGAAAAATTAGTTGGTACGATAAGATAGAAATTGATATAAATCACTTGAAATAAGTGTTGCTGAATCGGAATCATTCATTTTATTTTCAAATGAACGAACCCTCGGTTATTTGGCACGGAATACCCCATAAGTATGTGATAAGATCGGAATTCATTCAAAACACTTAAAATAAATGCTACTGAATCGGAATCGTTCATTTTATTTACAAATGGTTGAACCCTCGGTGATTTGACACGGAATGCCCCATATGTAAGTATGTAATAAGATCGGAATTCATACAAATCACTTAAAATAAATGTTACTGAATTGGAATCATTCATTTTATTTTTAAATGAACGAACCCTCGGTGATTTGGCACGGAATACCCCATAGGTATGTAATGAGATCGGAATTCATTCAAAACGCTTGAAATAAATATTGCTGAATCGGAATCGTTCATTTTATTTCCGAATGAATGAACCCTCGGTGATTTGGCACGGAATGCCCCATATGTAAGTATGTAACAAGATCGGAATTGATATAAATCGCTTGAAATAAATGTTGCTAAATCGGAATCATTCATTTTGTTTCCAAATGGATGAACACTCGGTGATCTGGCACGGAATGCCCCATATGTAAGTATGTAACAAGATCGGAATTGATATAAATCGCTTGAAATAAATGTTGCTAAATCGGAATCATTCATTTTGTTTCCAAATGGATGAACACTCGGTGATTTGGCACGGAATGCCCCATATGTAATTATGTAACAAGATCGGAATTGATATAAATCGCTTGAAATAAATGTTGCTAAATCGGAATCATTCATTTTGTTTCCAAATGGATGAACACTCGGTGATTTGGCATGGAATGCCCCATATGTAGGTATTAACGCGTGGCGCAAGGGTGGGTCGTGGTTTCGGTTCGGAATTACTCCCACACCCGCGACAATGTCGCCTGCAGCACAATGTCCGTCACCCCAACCTTTCGTCCTCGCCGCGAGGCGAATCCCAGATTTTCTTCCAACCCTTGTTGCCCAATTTTTTTCAGAAACTTTTTCGTCTTTCTTATTGTGGCAAAAAGTGAAAATCCCTAACGTTTTCTTAAGAAACCGTTTTGCTAATCACGCGCGGATCACGCAATCGGATAAAGTTTCTTCGTAAAGTCAAGAAGCGTTAATCAGTGTCAGGAAATAAAAATGAAGGTATCAATTTTTCCTGTCAAAGCTTGGAGCGTTTTATTTATTCAGCATGTTGTATGAAATTCATATTAAATCTAAACGTGCATAACTTGAATTTTTAATAACATACAATTGAGTGTTATTTTCAAAAAAAGTTTCTCAGGCCTGCGAAATATAAATTTTAATTCTTTTTATTTTTTAATTAAATGAAATTCCTGTTCAATGAGATGAACCGAATTGTTACTACAAGAGAAAAAGATTGAACAATTTTGAAGAAAGTATAAAAATATATCACAACTCTGTTTGATTTATCTAGTCTCTTAAGTCCCGATTGAACCTAATGCTGTTAATTTCATACCTAAACATTCAATTTTTTAATTTTTAATTCTTTTTTTTTTCCATGGCAATTGTTCAAAAATGCATAAAAATTAATGTCAATTAAAATCTTACAATAACCAAACTTTTTTTTTTGTCAATATACGTTTGTTGACATTGAATCAATTCTTTTCCCACAGTCAGTACATGATCAGAAATAAAACTGAATCTCAGATGCTAAAAGAACCGAAAATATCATACGATTGTTTTCTTTCCTAATGTTTGAGGCTACTCTGAATTTAACAGGTGAAAAATCGAGTCGATTAGCGTCCGGCTTCATTATCAATTTTTACATTTTACACAGTGATGTTATTCCCATGTAATAACTCCTCGTTTGCAGTTTAAGATTTTCCATTTTTTCCCTCCTTTTGGCAATTCGGTTTTCACGTGATGTCAAACACTTTAATCGGTCTCTACCTACATTTTCGCGTTTGAGAAATATTATCGTGGTTATGTCATATAATACGACTGAATTGCTCCGTATTTACAATTTTTAACGCCATTCGTTCGCTTCGTTTCGTATTCAACAATTTATTCCGACGTCAAACGGATCAGAGTTCATTTTTAACTTGCAATAATAAATTTGTAATTCACGAGTGACTTGAATAATTTTTAATAAATTAATTTATATCGCAAATTTTTTTTTTTTCAATATTCATTTTGCGTTATATTCCAATTTTAAGAATAATTCAATTCTAAACAATCTTTGAGCGCGAATTAAGCATGAAATATGAACCAATTAAAACACTCGTTTAAGTGTAATTCTTTTTCTTATAAAAATTGAAGAGTCAAAACGAATCCATGAAACTTGGTACATGCAAATAATATTCTGGAAGAATTCCTGAAGTTTTCGAGGCGTAAGCAGTTTCTGGGATTTTTAAATCCTTTTAGCCCTTCGCTTAAACGCTTAAACGCTACACGGCTGTTTTTTCAATCCCATCAGCTGCTTTCGACTTCTCAATTTAATTTCACACTTCAACAAATTCATGTCAATATGAAACCAATGTTTGTATAACATTTCCATATTGGTTGACTTCCAGGAAATAGTTGCACAAAATCATCAGACATATCGTATACCTTTTCAAATGTGTCGTAACATGTCGATATCTTTGATGAAAATTTAAAACTCGTAAGCTTAGATACACGATATCCATTTTCTGAGACAGTTCGTTACCGGCTAGAATCACGATGAAAAATCAGTGACCGAAAATTAATCAGGTCAGGTTTCGATGAACGCGTTATTAATTACAGCATCTAATCGAATCGACTTTTCCGCGCCAAAAAAACATTTTTTTTTTTATACGCTCACTGTTTTCCATGCGAGATTTATGGCAAAGCGCAATGTGTTTGCTAAATTATTCTCGCGGTGATATTTGAATTCCGTTTTTGATCACGAGATCGCGAAATCATGACATTCGAATCTGATACATTCAAATTTGAAAATCCAGAACGAAGTCTGCAAGAAGGTGTATAAGTCAAATGATAAATTTCGCGTAAAAACGATTAAACAAGTCAAGATTTTTATTTTTTTTGAGCTTATATTTAAATGAATAAATTTTGATTCTGTACATCGAATAATAACCAAAATCTTAATTTAGAATCAAAATTTATTTATTTAAATATAAGCTCAAAAAAAGAAAGGAAAAAAAAACAACCGTTTACCTCTGATCAATTACTATTTAAAAAAAAAAAAAAAAGAAAAGTGATTTAAATGCGAAACTCAAGTTTATTTAATTCTTATTTACAATAGATGTTTGAGAAAGCAGACAATATTTCTTAAAATTCATAAGCAAAGTTTATCTAATAAAACTATTTTTTCTTTGATCAGTTACATGGAAAAAATAAAATTTTAACATCTAGAACTCAGACTCAAAATTCATGTTTTATCCTCAGGTGTCTTTTAACAACTTTTCTTTCACAACTCAACTCAAGTTACAAGTATCGTTACAATATCGAAGATCAGCGGTGAAAATTTTCTGACAAGAAATACGATTCTGGGCAAATTATGCGAAATCTAACAGCGCGCGTAACGTTTGCAACGGAATTTGCGACCCGGTTACGTCGAATTTTCGCATCGCGGTATAATTGAAGACTCGGACCCTGTCGAAGGGCTTAACCTCGGATGATAATTTATCGGAGGGTTGAACTCAGGTCGGAAGAGATAGGCGAATAGGAAGTTGGAGGGAGCCGAGATCGGAGATGGTAAGAATTCTGCAGCCATTAAAGCTCGCATGGAAATTCGCGATTTACGGTTTACGCCGAATCTCTTCGCCTCTGACAATTCGCCGCTGCATCCCCAAATGCTGAATTAAGATCGAAGTTGAAGCCTTATCTGCGGGGCTCCCGTCTATTTTCCAAGTCTAATCTTCACCCTCCCTAATTCATTCCGAGCTTTAACAGCTTTAAGGAAGCGGCGGCTCCTTTTGCGATGCCGATAAGCTGCGGAAACTGACCGATATTTGGAGGAAAAATTTTCCCGTCATCGATCATACAACCGTCCGTGGGTGGCGAAATTTTCATCACAATTCTGTTACGAAGTTTCAAAATAGAAGTTTACGCCTTTTGAGGGTATAGAAAGATACCCTTGAGATACCCGGTCTTCTCAATTTTCTTTGTTATTATATCATCTGGTAAGTTTCTCACATTTTTGGTATCTAATTATTCTAACCGAGGAGGGATGGACCAACCTTGAAATGTCTGGTCTACACCACTCATGAATTATTCTGAAATCACGTTATATGTATCGCAAGACCGCCTGAAAGTTCGTCAAATCCGTTGAAATCATGCGAAATCTTTTGGAATACCTGAATTTTGAGAAAGTATCGTTTGAATCTCGTGAAATCTGCAGAATTCCGATGGCAAATTTTCAGATAATGTAAAATCTTCGGAAATAGTTAAATTTGAAGAAATCCTTCGAGTTTGACGGAATCCTGCGAAATTTTGCGAAACAATTAGAAATATTTAAAATCTTCAAAATGACATCTGCGGAAATCCCTGAACCTGAGTTTGAAGTTTAAGAGAATCCTGTGAAATCCAATGAAATTCTGTGAACTTTGATTTCTCAATTCGATTTGTGATCATACGTACAACCATATTTATGATAATAACATATCAAAGAAATCAGCCTATGATTTTCTACACGATTCACAATTTTTGCATATTTACTTAAATGCAGAAGCATTGCAACAAAATGAGAATAAACGCTTTCGTATTAACCGTGTGTAAAATTGAACGACGTGCTATGAACGGTATTGATCTCTGTTGTGTGCAAGTATACATAAAGAGCAATTTCGTGCGCGTTCATGAAGCAATTAACACTTCGACCAGCTGTTGCAAGATTGAATCCTTCGTTTCGGTAAGTGACAGACGGTGAAAATTGCATCCGTCGAGGATAATTTAACTCCCGTCAAAAACAAGCCAACGTCTGTATTTATACTGCTACGCAGTATACGGAGGGATTGAATGGTAAATTTAATCTCCTAATCCGCCAATTCTGAGCTAAGCTGCGCTTGTAGCCTGTAGTCTATATTTTATAACTCCATTCATGCTGCTTTCAGAATGGATGGAATAAAATGAGACCGAATAATAGTAAGAAGTTGAAGAGAAAGTCCGGATGAGAGCTTTTGAGACAGGGTGCAAGTGTTCTTCTCTTTTGACAGATGGTTTTGAAAAAGATGTATTGCTTTTGTAATCCGTTGCGTACACCCCGCATTGTGTGTAACAAGAAAACTTCATTTTCAAACGCTGTCTTCTCTGTAATGAAAAATATGTCAGTATGTACCATATTTCCTTCACCCCGCTTCTGTCCTCTGTTTGCTATCGGTTTTATCTTCTCAATCGGGCTTTTTACGCTCCGTTTTTTCCAATAAGTGCAAAGCAAATATGCTAGATATTGTGATTAATATGTAGCTTGAATGAATATGAAACACACTAAAAAAAAAGAATGGGGAGCAAGATAATCACTCTGTGTTTAGAATCTCAACTTTCTTTGTCCTGAATTCAAAACAGTCATACCCTGATCGAATGGACTGATAAGTTATTGACGATGACCCCGAATCTTTGATTATACGCTTAATTTTTCACATCTTGTACATACAGAATTTAAAAATTGACGAAATTGGTTCTTGTATGTTTTGATTCGTTCGTCATAAATATTTTCGTCGCTGGTTCTGATCTCTGAATTTACGATTGAGCGTGAATTTAATCTTCACAACTGATTTTGGGAAACTAAAATACTTTAATGCAATACATTCAGTGACTTTAGGTAGACATAATTTAGATGATTTCGTGTAAATTCGGTCATATGAGTATAAATAAATTTACAAACAGCTTTACATGACTTCAAGTAGATGCAAGTTGCTCCAAGTAACCTAAAACGCTTTCCAGCGGAATCAAAAGACATTATACCACGTGTGAACCTGAATTCAAGCACAAAACCATTTCTCTCGAACGATTTTAAACCTCCCAGCAATTGCAGTATTCGCAAAACTTTTCTATTTGTTACATTCATATAATTTTAGTATACATTGTTTTGAAATCCGCCGACATTCATGCATTCAAGGTAAATTTTATTGAAATCCGCCTGCATTTATGCAATTCAGGTACATTTCATTGAAATCCGCCTAGATTTATGCAATTCAGGTAAATTTCATTGCAATCCGCCTACATTTATGCAATTCAGATACATTTCATTGAAATTCGCCTGCATTTATGCAATTCAGGTACATTTCATTGAAATCCGCCTAGACTTATGCAATTCAGGATACATTGTATTGACATCAGCCTACGCTTATGTAACTCAGGGTAGATTCTAAGTGCTTGTCATTTTTCTTGTCGTTGACGATTGATTGGGCAGTGAAGAGTCGGCCAATCACGAACAATGAGTAAAATTACTCCAAATTGCATAAATGCAGGCTAACTTGTCCAACGCTAAATTGCCGATAAAATATTTCGACGAAATAATTTTTGTCATAGAACATATACCTATGCATATAGTAGATTTTTATGGTACGCGGTGAATGCATTTGATTTATTTTCCGTAGTACAGTTTCTCAAGCTCCCGAGGAAGGTGAAGCTTTCCTTTCAACCCTGTTACAATCGTATTCATCGTTTTGCGTTACGTATTCGTTCGTTCATTCTGACCTCGGTGCAACGCAGCAGCCAGCGGGTTTTGTCAGGTGCGCGTTTACGTATCGAAATATGTACAGTATAAGTGTATGTATGTATATTATGTGCACATACACGCATTGTATTCTTTACACGAAGGGTATGAAATAAATTATTAAATCACCGCCGCGAGCCTCGTCTCGACACCTCCTCCGATTTTCAACCAACGCCTCAGACCAAAGAACCCCCAACAGAAATGTGTGCCTGTGTGTGTGTGTGTTACACCTCGCAAGATTTTATTTGACGCGTTTCAAACCACCCTTCCTTGAATCCTCACGAATCGCACCGGAGCGGGGAAGGAAAAGAAATTCAAATGAAATTTTTTCCCGGTGGTGACAAGTGTCGTGCAATTTGGTGAGTGAAAAATATTCTGATGCGTTGTAAAATGCAGTGGCAATCAATCTTTAATCTTTAATAGTAATGTCCGTGACAGTATTGAACAACTTGGAAATATCAGTCTGACACAAGTTTAACAAATATGAAAAAAAAAAAAAAAATGTAAAACAAAAAAACGGCTAATATGAGGAATCTAAGAATACTACCCCAAATCAAAAACATCAAATACAATCGAATAACCTCAAAATAATCTAAACAATCCAAACCCACAGGATCCATAAAAGGAGATTCACAAAAACAATTCACACAAACGCAGTTATAGAAATAAAATCACAGAACTCTCACGGAGAGGAAAGCATGGTAACGGTATAAAAACGTAGGTAAGGTCACATAAAACAGTAAAAAGTAAATAAATAAGATAAAATAAATTAAAAATAAAAAATAGATCAAATTAAGATAAAATAAAAATTAAAAAAAATGAATCAAATTAAAATGAAATCAATGAATGTAAATAAAATTTCACAACTAAGAATTCAAATTCTTGTCACAAATCACTATAAACTAGGAAGCACATTGACAGAAAAAAGGAAGATTAAGAATCAAGAAGAATCGGAATTATGACTGCAGCAATTCAACTTGACTTTTAAATATAAAAATAATTTTATTATTATGACTCTACGCCTATTGTGAGTCTTGTACTGCAAATAATGTGTAATTCTTACATGCTCGGATATTTTTTCTGTGAAATTGAAGGAATATAAAAAAAAGGAGAATTCTTACCTATATCAGTTTTCAAGGTTCCCTTTATTCGCATGTACAAACATTTCTTATGGTTACAGGGAATGATTTAATCAACTTTTCGGGGAAGAAATTGTCCGAAAGAAACATCATATATTTTCTGTTTTTATTCCATTATGCGCATATTTTCTTTACAAATTGAAAAAATTTGGAAAAATAAAGAGAGCCGTACACCTAATCCATCTCGGAGATTGAAAATTGAAAACGTTTTCCGATGCCTGCATCTCGAGTGAAATCTGTTAGAAAAAGAGTCGAGATTGAACGAAGAATTACCTTTCGTTCAATCTTTTTACCTCTGTTTCTTCCCTAATATACATACGCCTTGAGTATCCTAGAAATCTCTCATGAGGAATTTAAAATTAGGCAAAGCCACTTTCGTTACAACTGAGACTATATTTTACTGCTTCAAGTTTGTCTCATGGTCCGCGATTGATTATAGAGCTTGAGGAGTTAGCCAATCGATTGTACGAAACAAATGTTGGTTAATCGGTGAAATATCTCTCGATTGCCTGAATGCAGGCGGATTTCGATATGAATGTACTTCGAATTGCCGTAATGCAGGCGGATTTTAATACAAATGTGTTTCGAATTGCCTGAATACAGGCGGATTTCGATATAAATTACTTCAAATTGCCTGAATGCAGGCGGATTTCGATATAAATGTACTGCATATTGCCTAAATGCAGGCGGATTTACTCGATGTTGAATTCTCCATGTAACATTTCTGCAAAATAACTTTTTCAAATCCCTTACAGAGTTTCCTCTCATAATCCAGTCGATCACATCTTCAACTGACCGAATTTCTGCGGGAAGACGAGAAGTTTTAATGGTAACAGAAACGAGGCGGCGAGATTCGAGTGGGCAAAACGAGAGGGAAAAAAAGGAGAAGTATCTCTTAACCCAAAGCACTGGTTCTCCGATAAAGCCATTTCTATCCTCTTATAAAATATTTTAACCCCCCGCCCCCTTCCTTCCCCTTTTCACTTTTTGCCGGAAGCTGTGAGGGAGGCAGGATTCTCATCCTCCTCGCAGGATACTCCCGGCTATGATCAGGCTTCCCTCGGTTGGCTCCCTGCAGCCTTTCCTGCGACATGCCCCGAGTGGGGGGCCGTCATATTGCCTTCGAAGATACATGCAACGTGTTCTTTTATACCCGCCGTTAGTCTGTCGTTCCCCTCTCTTTTTCGTCGAGTTGGTTCCTTTTATTTTTTTCATTTTTATTTACCATTTTCTTCTTCTTCTTCTTGTCCTTGTGACCTTTTTTCGACTCTCCTCTCAGTCTTCCGAACTTTTTATTATACCCTCTGAAACACCGGAGGCTATTCGGTGATCCTGCTGAAGCTGAAGGTCGGTTTTCTATCTCATGTCCGCTAATTTTTATAGTACCTTTCATTATTTTTAATGTTATTAGTTTTCAAGTAAACATACTGTTGGGTTGCCTACCACCAAGGGGAACAAATATCGGCACTATATTGAATCGAGAAAATTTTTTATTCTGTTGAAAAACAATGTTTCGACTGTTAATCACTTGTTTGTGTAAATTTAGATTCGCTCTTAACTACTCATTTTTTTTTTCGAGTTTCTTCTTACAATAATACCCAGAGAAATAATTTCGAGTTTCGAAGAGTCGGTGAAACAGTTCAGAGTTGACATCTAAATCTTGTACGTCCTAATGGGGAAAAGATGTTGATTTCTTTCGGACAGGAACGCAGCTATAACATAGGTATAAGCTGTGATCGGCAAAGCGACAGAGCCGATGGGATATTTCGAGGAAACCCTAGGACAGGAGGTAAAAGCGGAACAAGGAAAAGGTTCAGAGATGGGTTTCCCAGAACATGTCCCGACGAGAAAATCACTTCCCGAGGGCAAACGCTCCGCCAATATCCGTCAGTATATATCTTCCGCGAAAGAGACCTACCGCGAATGAAAAATTATACGCAAAACAATTCACCGAAAAAGGAGCGGTGTAAAAAACGATAAAAAAAATCGCTTCTGGGAAGGAGAGAAAGGAAAAATCAATTACGAATGAGAGACGTGAAATCGTACTGAACTGTGATGAAAAACAACGGTATGTAATTAAGCGTGTGGTAAAATGTTATTGAAAAAAGAAAATGAAAAATTATAACTATGATAAATTTCTCTGTGATAAGATTCAACAAAAAATTTGACCCTCGATATAAAATATTGTCATTTTCTCGTAGCTGGCAATATCTTTACAAATGTAGTAAATATTTGCATCTACGTTTCGTCGATGTTAAACGTGTGTGTCGAAAAGTGCAAAATCGTAGGAATTTGTCGCCAAAGAATAATATGTTTCCGCTGTAATAGAAATGACTGAAATTTATCGCTGTCAAACACAGCGAATTTACGAGATTTTTTTCGAAGCAGAGAAAGGTGAAAATCGTTGTGAATTGTGAGGCTCGAGAAATATTAAACGACAAGACCTGCAGAGTGCGTTTTAGAGTTTGGTCGACGATGGGAAAAAGGGTGAAAATCCGACGAGGTTTGACTGTTGGATAATTTCGGTTCGCTGAAAGAATGATTCGTATAGATCGCTGATTAAGGAAAATAAAAACAGTATCCAACCATATAAGTTGTGAAATAAATATTGGGCTAGGGAAACAAGAAACTAAAGTTGAGTTGAATTAGGTCAAAACTACGTTCCCTCGATAGCAGTAACAAACTCATACTTTGTTTCGAAATATATTCATTTCATCAAAAACTGACGCGAAGCGATTTGCGCAGAGTTCATTTATGAAGGAAATCACATTTTTTCATGAAAATTCGACAAACCTGTGCGAATCGAAAAAACGATTAATCAAAATTCCTGATTAGTCGAATAATGATAAAAAGGACACATCGATTAATTGATTCATTGCAAAAGCGATGAATTTACACGGTTTTTTAATCAGTGTCCACACCGTCAATATATACGTATAGTTTTCGGATAAATCTCATCAAAACTCAGTCAAGTTATTAATTCCGAAGCCGAGTTTCTCAAAAGTTTTCACTTTAACGTTTTCTTCGACTCGAATACGCGGCGTATCGAACAGTCGATAAACCTGCTTTAGAAAACACAAAAACCTTCTTTTCATTCTGCTTCGTTGTCAATTATAATTTTTTCCACCCACCCCCTTCCATCGCCAGGAACCTCTTAGCTGTTATACCGTCGGGATGAGATTTAATAATATTTGCATCGACGACGAGCCGTCAAAATAACCGGGGGTTGACTTGGGGGCGGATCGAGATGAAGCAACGGGACGTGAGGGGGTGAAAAAAACCGCATGGCTAACATCTCGGTAATATCGGATCAATAAGGTGGAGCACCTGGCCCAACGTGCAGGTAAAATTGTAGGGGTGGCCGGGTTTCCCGCAGGATACCAGGATACACGGGACGTATCGGTGCCCCGCCAAAGTTTACGGATATATCGGGGACTCTGGTATCGTAAGGAAAGCTCGTTTAAATTTTTATCCCATCGAAATGGGTTCGCAGCGGCGGCTTTTTATTACTACCGCACGGTTTATCGCGAACTACGTTTTAATATGAAAAACAAAAGAAGTAAAAAAACAACGACAACGACAACTTTTACTGCTCCGCAGTCGTTTTAGCTCCCGCGGGAAAATCACAACACGCGGCTATTTTTTCCCTGATCCGCACATCCGACTGTTTATTAACTTCGTTGAAATTTGATAATCTTCGCGCTGTTTGAATCATTGTTACGCTTTCGTCTTACGGTAACGTTGCATTGTAAAAAAAAAAAAAGAGGTCACTGATTTTACAGACTGTGAAATTCATCGCGGAAAAAAATGTTATACGAATTTTACATACTTTGTGGTTAATATATGGACAGAATTTTCTTCGAATCGAATCTACATCAATTGTGGTGAATCTACTTGAGCACGTTGTAACTCTTGATTAC
The DNA here is from genome assembly GCF_021155785.1 of Neodiprion fabricii. NCBI lineage: Eukaryota > Metazoa > Arthropoda > Insecta > Hymenoptera > Diprionidae > Neodiprion > Neodiprion fabricii. The sequence continues at coordinate 17,358,510 of NC_060245.1, forward strand.
TATTGGTTTAGTGACTCTTGTGGATTTGTTGTGAATTTAACTGAAAAAAAATGCTGTCCTTATATTCGCCACAGGAGATGTAAAATTTACAATATTTTTCATACCGTGCAGATATAATTTTTATGAAAATATACAATTCAAGTCTGCAAAGTTTTCGGACAGTTTTTTTTCCCCTTTAATTTTTGTGTTTTATAAAAAATATTTACAACTATAATGATCAACTTAAAAAAAAAACAAGAATAATCAGGCCATTAATGTTTCTCCTGTCTCGGTTAAACGAAAATTGAAGCAAACATAATAGATTGAAAATTTCAACAATATCATATATACACCCACGCTAAGGTATACCTACCATATCCGTACTAATATCACAAAATCAGTGAAACTCAATTTCCCGCAACATCCGCAATTATATCTTCCGACAAAGAAGAAAAAAAAAAGAACAGATTATTTTCGGTTTGTCTTCTTGACGCACGTGAAATAAATTGGATTTCATCTCTTCCTTCTCTCCGTTGTATTTTGGACTCTGGAAACATTCTTCTGGAATTGTTTGGAACGAAAGGTATTTGACTTACTAATAAATATAAACCTATTGGATAATTTGGTACCTGCTTGGCTTGAGTGAGCAAACGTTCATGAATTTCGAATTCAAATTAAATCCAACCCCGTGAATTTTTGTTTCCAACAGATTTTTAAATATACATTCGCGTTCGATGGATCTGTTTTTTTTTTTTTTTCGAGCATTATGCGTAACAGATTCGGTTATACTCATAATCACTTGTTTCCTCCAAAGGACGCCACAGAATCCTCATGAAAATTGGCTGCGGGTCAAATTGGCTGGGTTTTCAGTATATTATAGTAAATATTCTCCAGATAAAACGTTCTTATAGACACAAGTCCCAAATATCAGTAGTTTCCGAGTTACAGGTTTCGGAAGAAAGGTGTCACGATTTTTTGATATCCATAAATTCCGTGATTTTTATGAATTACAAAGCTTCGCGGGGACTGTGAATCAAAAAAATCACTCAAAAATCTTCACGAACTATCTGGTTTACTCGAATGAGGTGCAACATCGGATTTCGCACGAAGAACGAGACCCTCCGACTCTTGCAATAATCGACTTATTCTGTTTTCCACTCGGCTATACAGTTTTTGAGCGATATATTTGACATCAAGTCCCCCCTGAAGCTTCGTAATTCTTCAAAATCACGAAATCCATAGATATGAAAAAATCTATCCACCCCACTTCCGAAGCTTTTATCTCGGAAACTACTGATTTTTGGGACTCGTGTCTATGAGAACTATTGGAAACCGGGAGGATACGTACTGTAACATACCGAAAATCCATCCGATTCGATCGGGAGCCAATTTCCTTAAGGATATCTGCTCGTTTCGTTTTTAGTTCTCGGTCCGCCCGCCGCGCCGCGCTGTTTCGCTCACAGCCAGCGGCGGAATCGATCCTCGAAATGGAGGCACGTATGTAGCGTCTAACCGAGGAGGTTAGCCTGCATCCCGCTTACCACCGTTGACCACTGACCACTGACCGCTGTCCGGCACGTTACACTCCGCAGCCCATTGTCTCGAGTTGGCCGAACTTTTGATCTGTTATAGGGGTTCGAAGTTTTCATCCCCGTAATACGTTTCAGCCGCAAAAGAAAGGGACACCCCTCTTCGCAGCTCTTCGGATTGATAAACAACTTTTTTCCGACTCTTAACTTTTTCATTTAGCTCTCGGTGGTTATGTCTCACCTACATCTATACATTGTATCACACGTTTGCCACAAAAGACCGGCATATTAATGGATCCCGTGTATTCAATTAGGGCGTCGATAGCGCGTGTATTTTGTCTGATGCGGTAGATTATTTCCGGGCCATCGAACCGGGCTTTTTTTTTATCTTTTTTCTTTTCTTTTTTCTCCGTTGCAAGAGAATTGTCTGAATTATTTTTTTCAATACTCTTGGAGTTTTTTTTTTTCTCTTTTTTTTTTGTGAAAACTGTTGCATGCACGAACTTTTTTCACACCGGTTTTTGAACTCGTCGCACAGAATCATCATTATGTAAATATTCTATGATCTTTCGAATTTCTCGTATGAAACGCACAGTTTTCCTATATCTATACTCATACGTATATGTATCTGATAGACGTTATGTATAAAAGATTTTATGTATGTATCTAAAACACCGTGAAAAAGACTCGCAAATGAAACCCGAAAATTCAATGTACAACGATTATTCCGTGTGTAAACACGCATTAAGGCTTGTTTGAACACCGACGATATGACAAATATGGAATTATTACGTCGTTGGTCAAATACGAAAAAATTCTCGCTTCAATGGGGTAAAATATTTGCCACACAACGCCGCGTATTTACCCTTCTTTGAATTAATTATACGAACTAACAAATATATATACCGCGAGAGGTTCAAGTTTTTATTTACAAGTTAATTAAGCGTTGACGTTAAACTGCCAAATCAAACTACTTTTGGGGCTATAAAATGATCGGAAAATAGAAAATAGAAAGGCCATAATATCGAATTTTTAAGGATGCGAAAAATTATTTTATAGGATATTAAAAATGTAAAATGTCGAACTGTGAGAATTTGAAAATCTACGAAGGTTAAGGTATAGAAATGCAGTAAGGTAAAATATAGAATCGCATTATAATTCTATATTTTACCTGACTGCGTTCTCACTTCTCCATACCTCGACGTTCAACCTTCATAAAATTCAATAAAATAAGTTTTCGGGTGTATGAAAATTCAATTTTCTGATCTTACCAGTTCCCGATTTCTTAAAATTTTTACCCGCAACCGTCACTTTACTGTTTCTAACTATTATCATATTTTATTATTGCGGAGTTTATTAAATGGAGTCCAGGGTATAAAATGATGATGAATTTCCTAGCTGCGAGCAGAAAATCTAGTCTGAGTTACTACTCTTTTTGGCTATGGTCACTCTTACTACATTTTCTTATAAGTGTTGGGATAATTTGATGTTGGTATAAAAACAAACGGATGTTGAGGTCTAATCTATCTGAAAAAATGTAGTAAAATAAATAAGCAGATTGAATGTTTGAATAAGCAGGAAATATAGTCTTGGCACTACAATCAAAAATAATCGAGGCAGAATTTGTGTGAAATTGTCATCAAAACAGTTTCATACATTTTCAGGGTTCAAACGCAAGAAATCTTTAACATAAGATTTTCCGTGCATCGCTGTCAAAGATCCCTTGGATCATCCAGTTTCATCGCAGAATATTAAAATATGTTCTTTACAATACACATAATACCATACAACCTCAATCCTACGTAGAAATAAATGTTTAATGACATCTTTCTTAGTCGTATCAATAATGGAAAATTGTTTTCATAAAAATCTCAGCGAACTCCCCTTCAAGGAAAATATTTCGGTATTAACTCAACGTACCGAAATAGAAGTCAAATCACTTGCAAAAAGTTTTCCGTCCCTCTATGTTCGTATATAATGTTGCATGTAACCTGAATGCAAAATAGTTAGGCCAAGGTCCGACGAACAAGTTAGACAAATACATGTATAAGACGTCCTCTCTAAATAACCAATATTCTATGACCGACGCGAACCGACGTCAGTTCGTAACGAGACGCGTGATGTGAAGAAATGTAAAAGCCTATTATTCATTAATAAATATTGTTCGTTGTGAGAATTTATTTGGGCCAGACGGGCGAGTAACCTCTTAAAGGATAGCACATATATTTCAGCTAAACCGATCAGCTGTTGACCCAGTAGGGACGTCATATTACTCTAGTCACGTCTTTACTTTTTATCCCGAGAAGACATGACGTGAAATTTTTCCCGACGTATATAACATGATACCGTATCTACATCGGGCTGTCGGCATTCTGTTACAGAGGCCCGGGCGAGGATCAGCGGCCCTGACGACGTCTACGTAAAGACCGGAAGTCTGCTGACACTGACGTGTCTGATGTCGCAAGGACCTCACGACCTCGGGACGGTTGCCTGGTACCACGGCAGCCATCCGGTACTCACGTCACCCCTGCAAGAAGGCAACGACGTCGCCTCGGTGCCTCGGGTAGCCGTTGACACGGAATGGAGCGACGCTCTGACGTCGAGGTCGGTATCCGGCGCCCCGACGCATATTATAGGATGGCCTAACCCCGCGAAGCCGAACAATAATATCGTTCCCCGGTTCCCCCTGTTTTCGTATAATATTACCGTTAACTAAAACCCCGGCACCGGCACCTCGTCTCATATCTTCCCTTTCATCTCTTCATTCCGACTCCATCATTCCCGTCGCTACACTTCTGCGGCGTATCTGTAGCTACTCTCCAAGCCTCACGATCCAACGCCTCTAACGAGCCATAACGTTGCCATTCATTTTTCGCTTTCCGAAATCGAGTTACTTACCGTTAGTCGGTAAAGGGACGCGGCGGGATAACCTGACGTCAGGAGGCTCGTTTTAGAACGCTTTAGGAATACAGACTGGTGAATTTCGGACGCCATTAAAGAGCCGATCGGGCCGGACACGTCTCAATCGAAAGTTTGGAAGAGATAAAGAAACGGTCGGTAAATCACCGGTAATCTCATACGAGTCGGTCATCGTGAACTCGAATGGAACAGCATTTTTGCCATGTGATAAATTGAGTCTGGTCTAATTCTGTGAAAGAAATTTTTTTAAATTACTGACTAACTATTGCCTCTAAGTATTTTGTACGTTCATTTTTTTTTGTCTCTCGTCCAAGTCTTTGATGAATTTGAAAATTGTTGAAATTACTGACTAACTGTTGCGTCTAAGTATTTGGTACGTTCGTTCTTTTATCTCCAATCTAAGTCATTTACGAATGAGGTTCTTGTGACCTGCCTCGTTCAACAGATCATCGAAACGAAGATGTTACGCAGAAATTTGTATATCGAGTATATAATCCTTCAAATACATATAAATGAATCTGCTTGAAACAATAAATCCAAATGGCACATGCTAAGAATCAATAATTTGAAAAAAGGTTTTGTAATTAGAATATTCAAAATTATTAAACTGGTGCTCTTAAGTGCGATTTTAATGCTTCTGGGCTTATTTTAGCTCAAGCTTTATAATCGTAGAGCTTATAACTTTTCGACATTTCAAGACGTTTCACGTATAACTTCTTTACAGAAAAATGAAAAAGTATAAAATGCGATTTCCTAAAGTTGTCGGTGATACTTGAAAGACCAACTTCCTCTTAATCGGAAAAATACCCGGGGGTAGAGTAGCTTTAGTATTCTAGTCAGTGGAGCCAATTTTCTCACCCCTGATCCTGTCGAATTTTGGAATCCTGAAACGTTGTGACAAGTTGACGTGATGAAAAAATTTAAGAAGACATCTACGAATTTATTGTACGGGATTTTTCAACTTCGCAATTGATTATACGAACATTGCAGGAGATCTTGCATTTTGGAAAAACAAATTTTTGTTTTGTGCTCGAATACAAATTACTTGAACTGATAATTTGACTAATATTTTCTTAGTCTGCGCTTCAGGTGCAGACGTAAAACTGAAATTCACATAAATTCAAGTAACTTCAAACACCTTCATCACAATTTTGACTCGGATATTGTTTCTTACAAATTCGCTGTAAGGTATTTTTATTTTCCTTGAACATTGAATTCGATATTGCTATTTATTGATCGAAATGAACATCATTACAATCTTGAAAAATTAATTATTTATCGTGTAAATTTCGTAATTGAATTAACGAAAGGGTATTGATTCTAAATTCGCCAACCTCTCGAAAAAAACAATTACTTAGTTTTTTCGCTTTCCAGTAACTGAATCATGCTTGAGGGAATTACATCAAACACGCCAAATGAAATACACATCGTTGAAAATTGAAATCGTGCTGACTGGGATTGGTTCCCGGTTAAATACGGATCAAGCATTGACTCGAGCCGCCGATTGACGGTCACTAATTAAACCGTCGCCGTTTACCATCCTGTATATTTTTTTTTTTCGATTGTGCAGATTGAAAATCACCCATGCCAGACCAAGCGATTCGGGAAATTACAGCTGCGTACCGACTGTGGCGGAAAGCGCGAGCGTCAACGTTCACGTAATTAACGGTAAGATTTTCACATTCTTGTACAATATATGTTAATTATATGTAAATCGAGTATCATCGTGAATATTCGCACGTAATTTTAAATCTCCCTACAGCTATGAATATCGCTCTACAAAATCGAAGCAGCTAACCGACTCAATTGAAAATGGGACACTGTAAAGCAAAACGGGGAACCCTCACGGTAAAAAAAAACACGTCAACTTGGGTGTCAATTCCTACCCTCAAATTTTTTCTCATGGGAATTTAGCATTATTTATGAGTTAGGGGTGCGGATTTACGTAAGAACAACTTTTTACAATTTTCCCAGGTTTCTTAATCAAAAGAAAGGGAAATTAAATTAGGGAAATTAAATGATGCCAAATTTTTCATTCGAAAATCGTATTCTTATAGAAAAAAGAAATTTGTACAAATTTCGTTTGTATGTTGTTCATATGTTCCGTGTTGTTTTGCTTTAAAAAACGTTGGAATACTGCTAAATGTAATTTCGTATTGGAAGAAAAATTATCTTCAATTTTAGGTTGCCCGTGTTCCCATTTTTGCCGATTTCCTTTACAGAAAAGCTTGGAATCTCGCCAAGTCCACGAATCGAACTTTTCGAGTCCCGTAAAATCTTCCGACATTCTCCAAAATCATTTGCATTTTTAAAATCATGAATAACCTCCCTGAACAATTCTCTGAATTACGTTTGATGTCTCGTGTTATCCGTAAAAATTTCGCAATCTTTTCAAACTTCAAGTAAGAAATATTCAAAATCGTGTATATCCATAAATAATCACCAAAGTCACGAAATCATGTATTGACCGAGATGAAAAAAAGCGCCCGAAATCTATTACCCAGGAAAAATTGAGTGGTTGGAAAAAAAAGTGGGAGAAAATCGTTTCGACTTGAAATTCGCGAAACTTTCGCTCTCGTTGATCCTTATCGGAATTTTCGTCCCTCTGGAAGTTGAAAGGTCTGCGGAATGAGATCGAACCTGCGGAATAACCGCGGCTTTTCCCTCTAATGACCGGAAGTAACCGGAGCCTCGGGGTTTCCTTTACTTCTGCATTCGGGTACGGTTTGGAGCGGGTTTTGCGGTATCCGCAATTTAGTTCCCGCGTGCTTGTCCTTTGACGCTCGTCAATTTACCATACACGGCTATCGATGTCGACACACAATTGGGCCGATGCATGCGCAAGCTGTAAGCCCAGTTTCAACCACCGTATGCGCAACACGCGATTGGCGGTAAACAAACGGCCGAACTGCAAATTGGCCAACTTGCGAACCCTCGATTCGTCGCTTTGCTGTTTGTACATTGAATTATAATTATTTGGTTATTCCTTCCTTTTTCT